>NC_133471.1:12297108-12647108 GCF_048565385.1 Saimiri boliviensis | reverse complement strand
AAAATACAAAGCCAGCCACGCTACCTGACTTCAAACAATACTCCAAGTCTGCAATAAACAAAACAACATGGTATTGACACCAAAACGGATATATAGACCAATGGAACAGAATAGAGGCCTCAGAAATAATGCCACACATCTATAACCACCTTGTCTTTGAAAAACATGGCAAAAACAAGCCATAGAAAAAGGTTTCCCTATTTAATAAATTGTGTTGGAAAAACTAGGATGCCATATGCAGAAACCTGAAACTGGATCCTTCCATACACATTATACAAAAATTAACTACAGATAAATTAAAGATTTAAATGTAAGTCCTAACATTGTAAAAATTATGGAAGTAAACCTATGCAATATCCTTCAGAACATAGGTATAGACAGGAATCCATGACTAAAACACTAAAGGCAATGGCAACAAAAGCCAAAATAGATAAACCAGATCTAATTAAACATAAGAGCTTCTGCACAGCAAAATAAACTATCTTTAGAGTGAACTGGCAACCAACAGAATGGGAAAGATTATTTTCAATCCACCCATCTGACAAATAACCAGAATCTACAAATTATTTAAACAAGTTTACAAGAAAAAATGATAAAATCACCCCATCAAAAAGTGTGTGAAAGAAATGAACAGGCACTTTTCAAAAGAAGACATTTATGCAACCTACAAGCATATAAAAAATAGTTCATCATCACTGGTCATTAGAGAAATGCAAATCAAGACAACATTATGATAGTGTCTCCTTCCAGTTAGATTCGTGATCATTAAAAAAAATCAGAAAACAATAGATGCCTGAGAGGATATGGAAACATAGAATATTTTATAGTGTTGTTGGATGTGTAAATTGGTTAGACCATTGTGAAAGAGAGTGAGATAATTTCTCAAAGATGTAGCAATAGAAATACCATTTTACCCAGCAATACCATTATTGGGTATATATCCAAAGGAATATAAAACATTCTCTTACAAAGACATGTGCACACCTATGTTTGCTGCAGCATTGTTTACAATAGTACAGATATGGAACCAATCCAAATGACTATCAAAGACATAATTAATAGGGAAATTGTGGCACATATACCATGGAATACTATGCAGCCATTTAAAAATTATGAGTTCATGTCCTTTGCAGGGACATAGATGAAGCTGGAAACTATCATTTCAGCAGACTGACCAAGGAACAGAAAAACAAACGCTGCATGTTCTCACTCATAAGTTGGTGTTGAGTAATGAGAATAAATAAACAGAAAGAAGAAAACATGACATACTGAGGCCTGTCAGAAGTTGTGTGGGGTGAGGGGAATAACAGGGAGTGAGGGAACTGAGGAGAGAGAACATTAGAAGAAACATCTAGTGCAGATGATGTGGGGAAGGATGCAACAAACAAGCAAGACATGTGTATATCTATGTAACAAACCTGCAAGTTCTGCACATGTGCCCACAAACCTAAAGTATCATAACAAAAATGAAATAATTTAAAAAAAAATAGTTTCTAAGGTATTTTAAATTATGTTCTATGTTGCAATTACTTTAGAGATAACACATACTTCCATAAATCTCGTATTTTCCCAGAATTCTGAATATTTTCCTTGACAATAAACAAAAATGTTAATAGTTTAAGTATATTTTTAAAGAAAATACTTTACATACATATTTTAAAGTATGAAAAAGTCCTTTCTGAAGAAATAATTAGCCCATAGGCATTTTTATGTAAAAATTCAGGTTTACTTTAAAAAGTAATGATTTTCACAGATCAAGCTGGTTTGTTTGCCTATGGTATTAGAAAATTACCATGTATATGGTTTCCCAATCATATTAGAATATTAAGTACATGCATATACTTTAGTTTTATAAGACTTGTGTAGGTTTCTCATAAAGTGATGAATTATTCTAAACTTTCTACATATTGTTGACTTACTGATCAAATTAGCTAATATCACTTTTACATGATCATGATTGAGAAAATTGTGAAATTATGTTTTCAATCAAAATGAAACAGGATTTTAAAATGTTTTAAATATATTCTATAATGTTTCTGCTTAAAGTTTAGTTAATAGTTACAGTAGCATGGACAATTGATAATATTCTAGCAGAGACACTAGTAGGAAAATAAGATTATGTTTACAAAATGATGAAATGTGCTTTAGTTTATCAAGGAAAACGTAGTAGTTATTCTAAACTAAAGTATCTAATGTTTTCAAAATACAACAGAGGATAGTGAAATAAAATCCTGAATGTGTTTTTAAAAATTGAATGTACATATAAATTTGTAGAAGGTTTTCAGAAATTTAGTTTTAAATCTTGTTTTAATTAATTGCAAAATTTCATCTAATAAATACAATACATGGTCTTAATTTTTTCACAAAAATCTTATTACAAAATAATATCTATCAAGACTGTCTGATAATAAGAATAAATACATATATCAATGCGCTAGAGGTGACAGTCCCAAATATACTTTCAGATTTACTGTCAGTTTATTTTCAACAAGGCTGACAGCATGGTTCAAAGAAGAAATAGAAACCAAAATCACAATGAGATTTCATTCATTCACATTACAAGCTATGATTTAGAAAGACAGTAGAAGTAAAGAAGGATGTGGAGAAATAAGAATGCTGAGTAAGATACTGCAGCTGCATTGAGAAACAGTGTGCCTGTTTCTCGAATGTCAGTCTGAAAGGCTTACAATTCCTCACTTAAGGGCAGGAGTTGGAGACCAGCCTGACCAAGCTGGTGAAACCCTGTCTATACTGAAAAATACAAAAATTAGCTAGGGTTGGTGGTGGTCTTCTATAATTTCAGCTACTTTGAAAGACAGACAAGAGAATCACTTCAAAGCTTTAGGCAGAAGTTTCAGTAAGCAGAGATCGTACCAATGAACTTCCGCATGAACAAGAGTAAAAATCTCAGAAAAAAAGAGAGAGGGAAGAAAAGAAAATCATTTAAGCAATACTTTCTAATTTAGTTCATGTGAAAAACATTTAGAATAGCTGACATCAGATCTGATCAAATTCAAATCTTTCTATATAGGCTTATATATTTTAGTTTGTAAGTTTAAATAATTTACATATAAATATGTATTTCCATTTTATACTGCAGATTAAATATTCTGAAACAGTTAAGTTTTTGTTTGTTTGTTTGTTTGCTTGCTTGCTTGTTTGTTTCTTTGTTGAGTCAGTGTTTTACTTTGTTGAGCAGGCTGGAGTGCAGTGGAACAATCTTGGTTCACTGCAACTTTCACCTGTCAGTTTAAGAAACTCTCCTTGCTTAGCCTCTCAGTACCTTGCTTAGCTGGTATTACAGGTATTGGCCACCATACATGGCTAATTTTTATTGTTGCTGTTGTATTTAGTGAAACACGTTTCACAATGTTGGTCAGGCTAAACTTGCATCCTTCACCTCAAATAATTCACCAATGTTGACCTCCCAAAGTAATGGGATTTCAGGTGTGAGCCATTATACTGCCCAGCCTACAGTTAAATGTTGATCACCTTCATACATTTTTAAATGTCATTTGATCCTCCATTTGCAAAAATAAGTAAAAAGCTAAATGAAAATATGCTTTGCATACTATTAACCTAAAATATAAATTCCAGCATGACAGATTCCTAAAAAGTGTAAAAACGTCCATGAAAACTCACATTAAAAGAAACTTAGGTAATTTCAATCTAGAATAAATGTTAATTTCTATGTGGTTCATAAATGTGAAGAATTATTTTGCAAAACATGGCACTCTTTTCTAAAGTTGATAAGTTGAATTTTTAAAAAGTAACATTTGTCAACAGTTAGCTCTGAAATTCACGTAGAAAAATAAACCTGACATTACCTAAAACATTCAGTGAAAAGAAAGTTAAAAAAATTTAACTTGCTGCCATATTATATATTTATTGACATATATAGCAACAAAGAGTTTAAAAATATGAGTAAGACACCTGAAAGTAACAAATTAAATGCTGTTATAGTACTTTAAATATAATAAGAAAACTATTTTAAAAGTTGAGTTATTTTTAGTCTGGCAGCTAAATTAAGTAGTAAATAATTTCTAATTTTTGGTAAAAATATAATTTTTTTTCGATTTTTAGAAAAACTAAAAGTAAATTACCCAATTAACCTCTGTCCTATTTCACTCTTGCCTGCATCACAAAATTAAAGAACTAAACAAATTAGACATATATATGTATGCAGAAGTTACTAAAATATAAATTTATGTATAGCAGCAAAACTCTTATAATTTATTACATAAACATTTTAAAATTTCATAGGAAAACATTATGAACAGCTGAATGAAAACATGTTCATGTTAAACTTTCAAAGAAATCAACTGATGTAGAGTTTTGGAAATCAACAATGAAATTTCCAAATGTTAAAAAAGATTTGAAAAACCTAGAAGACTGTAGTTTTTCATTAAAAAGGTAGAGGCCGGGCGCGGTGGCTCACGCCTGTAATCCCAGCACTTTGGGAGGCGGAGGCGGGTCGAGAGATCGAGACCATCCTGGTCAACATGGTGAAACCCTGTCTCTACTAAAAATACAAAAAATTAGCCGGGCATGGTGGCACGTGCGTGTAATCCCAGCTACTCAGGAAGCTGAGGCAGGAGAATTGCCTGAACCCCGGAGGCGGAGGTTGCGGTGAGCCGAGATTGCGCCATTGCACTCCAGACTGGGTAACCAGAGCGAAAACTCCGCCTCAAAATAAATAAATAAATAAATAAATAAATAAATAAATAAATAAATAAAAAGGTAAACATAAATGTGTATAAAATTCTGCAAAAATCTGTAACCTCACCATTTAAGAAAATAAGATGTAGTAACAAAAGAGCAACTCTTTCCATACACTCAGTTTTGGGTAAGAAAAAAATCAACAGATAGTTTACTGGCACATAAATATAATATATAAAATATATATAACAAAATATAATTCATTGATGTGACATTTGAGGGCAACTTTATAGTACATAATTAATAGACACTCATTTCAACACAAATACAAAAATGTTACTGAATTATTTGTAATACTAAAATTTTTATAATAAATATTCATCAAAAAAGTTTATTCACATATTACTGAAAATTGCTAAAAAGTTAAAAAATACTTTTGTGATAAATAGTAAAAGACTGTCATATAACATTTTCATTTTATGTATGTAAAAGCTACAAAGTCACAATAGAAAAAGGCCATGAATGGAGGTTCAGTCTTGTAATTCCAGCACTTTGGGAGCCTGAGGTGAGTGGATCACAAGGTCAGGAGTTTAAGACCAGTCTGATCAACATGGTGAAATCCCATCTCTATTATAAACACAAACATAGGCTGAGCATGGGTAAGTTCATGTCTGTCATACCAGCTACTCAGGAGGCTGAGTTTGGAGAACCCCTTGAACCTGGGAGGCACAGACTGCAGTGACCTAGAATGTGCCATTGCACTGCAGACCCTGGGCAACAAAGGAATAATTTCACTAGAAAATAATAATAATAATAATAATAGAAGAAGGAGAAGGAGAAGGAGAAGGAGAAGGAGAAGGAAAAGGGGAAGGAGAAGGAGAGAAGGAGCAGAAGAAGAAATAAAGGAAAGAAAGAAACGAAGAAATGAAGAAACAAAGAAAGAAAGAAATGATAAGTTTAAATAAACTATAAGAGGTGCTATGAGAAAAATGAAAACATTATGAGAAATATAGCCCACTCTCTCCTCAGCAATATACATTGAATATAACAATAATGCAGATTGCCTTTTTCTGCCTGTCCCAACCACTGCCTTCTCTGGACTCACAAAATGACCTCTGCAGTTTATTTTTGGAAAACACTCGTGAAATTATGTACATAAAGAAAGGTCTCAGAATTTAGCATTGGAATTTCCACAGTCTCTAATTCAAGGTAGAAAGTGAAAGTAGTCAAGAGTCACTGGACAATAGAATTTAGGCATGTATTAGTGATTAAGTAACTTGTTTTTCATACTCACAAAGAGGGTGCCTCACTAATCTGAGTAACAAAGAACATAAGGGATTTTTGTCCCTTTGAGACTCCACTTAAACATGAAGCAATTTCTCCTTCTTTTGTTTAACTGCATGCTGAGATTTGTAATATATTAATAACAATTAACCATTGTCACACCCCACTGGTAAGCAACTGCTTTTCTCCTCTGAAAATCAGGATCAAGGGGGGAAGTTTCTAGGTTCAATACATGGAAAAAAACACACTTGGAGTCAACAAATTTGTATTAAGAATCCCCACTAGGCAGGAAGAGAGGAAGACATGTTGAAGTTGCTGATTCTAGAGATTCTAGAAGATGAAGGCTTGCCCTTACCTTTCTTTTTTGTTTGCTACCTTCATCGATTTAAAACATGTTCAAAAGTTAATGCTCTTGTTCACCTCCTTAACAGCACCATTTCTGGTCTCATTTTCAACACTATCATTTTTGAAATTTCTCTTTTCCATTATTATTCTCCCCAATTTTTTTTTGGTTTCTTTTCTTTTCTCCTTTTCTTTTCTTTTTGTTCTTTTATTTTCTTTTTTATTTTTCTTTTATATCTTTTATTTTCTATCCTTTTCTTTTATTTTCTTTTCTCCTTTCCTTTCCTTTTTTCTTTTCTTTTCTTCTTTTAGAGGCAGTTTCACTGTTGTTCTCTACTAAAGATCAATAGCACAATCTTGGCTCACTGGAACCTCCACTTGCTGGAACCTCCACTTACTGGATTCAAGTGATTGTCCTGCCTCAACCTTCTGAGTAGCTGAATTAGGAATGAAACTCTGTCTCTACTAAAAATACAGCACTCCTAAATTTTGTGTGTGTGTGTGTGTGTGTGTGTGTGTGTGTGTGTGTGTGTTTAGTAGAGACAGGGTTTCACCACATTAGGCAAGCTGGTCTCCAACTCCTGTTATTATGTCATCCACCTGTATCAGTCTCTCAAAGTGCTTGGACTACAGGTATCAGCTACCATACCTTGCTTGTTTCTCTTACTATTTTTCCTTAGATCCACTCAGGTTTCTCCTTAAAAACATGGAATCAAAACTAAAATCTACTCCCAAGCCAGATAATGTCTTTCCAAAGAAGAAAGAAAATGAAAATAAATTTATTGTAAAATTAAGTATGCATTTAACAAGAGCATAATATGTACCACAGCCTACCAGTAAAGAGGTCAGAATTCTTATCCTTTTACATTGTTAGGTGGATCAAGCATTTTTGTATTTGTGTACTTCAGATAAAATTGCTTATTTTCTTGAATCTTTATGACTAAAGTTAGGCTTGAGGTTTGGAGTCAGGTGGCAACTTTAGCTGGGCCATCTCCGACTGAAAACAGCAAGGAATTCTTTCTTTCTACACAGTCACCTATCTTAGCTCCCTCAAATGCTCAGCCACAATTTGACTTAGATTATTCTAGATTTCATGTGATTTCTTCTTGTGATACTCCCAGGAACTCCATATTTTCTTCACACCCTTATCTCATCTTTTCCTGCCCTCAATAATCAATGGTACCATCCCATCACAAAAGAAGCCTGTAATCCCTTCAAATAGGACAATACAAAAATTCCACAGTAAAGCAAAAAGAAATACATACATATATATATATATGTATGTATGTATATATATATATATATATATATATATATATATATATATATATAATTTTTATTTTTTAATTGAAAAACTGTGAAAATTGATTGTTCACATCTGATAGAAACATGTTTCTTTTTCAAAAGAAATTTAGTGATTTGGGCATTTTTGTTATAAACTGTTAATATGTAAAATTCTGAATGAAATTAAAAAAAAATTCCCTAAACCTAAACTATATTAAACCAATACAACCTTCTAACAATAACACCACCTTCCACTATAAGAGAAATACCTCTTAACAATAAAAAAAATAAAAAATAATTATTTCTTTCTTTCACATATATTCAACACTTACCAGTGCCAAGGAGCTAGAATTTTAATATACTGCCTTTCAACCATGAACATGTAAAAATTTTTACTGTAAAAGGAGCATAGTTATTTTTCAAAGAGAAGATATATTTTATTCAATACTGATATTAATTCATAAATTTCAAATTCTGTTGTATAATGATATCATTATGTTGCAGGACACAAATATCATTCATTTAAAAATCTTCCTTTCATAGTTATTTGACACTTTGAGTAAAATAAAATAAAAAAAATCAGTCATATCTGGGTATTCAACAGTGAGAATACATGAATACAGTGAGGGTAGCATCACACACTGGGGTTTGTTGGGAGTTGGCTAGGAGAAGGACAATTTCAGCCCTGTCTTTTCCCATTTAATATATTTGGCCTTATTTCCTTCCTCAAAATAAAAGGCTCTCTCCCTCTCGAGCTATTTAAGACTCCTAAGTCATAGACATCACTCCTTTCAAAAGGTTCTTATCTAACCTATTAGTTTCATTCTCTGTCTGTCTTGGACAAGCAGCAGTGCTGTAACACAGTACCTGATATATAAATGTAGGTGTGTGTGTGTGTGTGTGTATATGTATACACACATATATACACATATGTATGTGTATTAGTCAAAGTTGATTATGAATTTAAAACCATGAAATCTGTTTTATTGTCAAAAAGAAACAGTAATGGTTATATGACATTACTTTTTACTCTTTGTTTTTTACTACCCCTTTTCTTTAAAGTGTAGGTCACAGTTGTATTCACTAGAGATGCAATAGTTTTGTCCTACTGATGCTAGTGTCGTTGGTGATCACTTTAACCGTCATGCTTTCCTTTCTTTATCTAGTTAAAATTTTTCTCCTCCTTCTAAAAGCTTTTTTTCATCTTCTGCTTTGACTGTCAGTTTCATGTTTGAAAGAACTAGATATATGCTTATCTTTTCTTTCATTGAAGCAGACATTCTTATTTATAATGCTAAAATGGATTACACTGGGGATCCCATATGCACAACTTTTTAGGAACAGCATTTCTAGTGATTTGGCATATTATACAATTTCTGGTGTCACAAGTTATGGCTTCACAAAATTTAACATTCAGTTTTCTAGGACAGCTGGTGTTGGAATGGCATATGGATTTGGACAATCAGATTCCTCAGGATGGAGACCTAATGTTGCAATTCTACTATATGCATGTATTCTCAAGTGGTGTCTAAATATTAAGTGTTTGAAGTCAATGATCTGCATAGGGAATGCAGATTTCTTATCTGGCATTCCATGATGCACAAAAATGGTCATTTCACCCATATCTATATGCTATTAAGATATATACCACTTTTTAGTTATCAAACTGTATTTTCACAGAGTAATGTGACAGATGTGATTGAATGCTGAACATAAAGAATGTTTAGAAAAACTGAGTCAGGTGTGGCTCATGCCTGTAATCCCAGCACTTTGGGAGGCTGAGGCAGGTGTATTATCTATGGTAAAACCCCATCTCATTTCCAAATACAGAAACTAGTCAAGCATGGTGATAAACACCTGTAATCTTACTTATTCAAGTGGTTGAGGTAGAAGAATTGCATGAACACAGGAGGTGGAGGTTGCATTAAGCTGAGATCTTGCAATTGGATTCTAGCCAGGGTGACAGAGTAAGACTATATCGCAAAATAATCAACAGTGAAAACAAGAAGATTTCTAAAATAATAAAACCCGAAAAGATCAACTCTGGTGATCATCATGACAAAAAAAAAAAAAAAAAAAAAAAAAAGAAAAGAAAAAAAAGAAAAAAAGAAAAAAGAGAGAAAAATAAAATGACATTTTAGAAAGATAGGATAAATAATAAAGAATCATGGGGAAGATTAAAATTTGGAACACAATATTATAAGGGCAAGGCCTAAATAAGGCAAGTGTCAAAGAAACAACAACAGCAGCAACAACAAAACAAGCACAGGAAGAAAGGAATGGTGAAAGAAGAAAACAGTAAATCAAATGCAAAACATATGGTGGCCAGCATGATTAGATTATCTGTCTATCCCAACCATCTAAAAATTCTTTATACTCTGAGGAATATCTTAATGAGATTTTAATATAACCAGTCACAGAGCAGCATAACCCAAAAATATTTTAACTTTCTATAAAATTTAAACAAGATACTGTACCTTCTTAAGTATTGTCTCAATAGTTAGGTCAAACTATTTCAGCAGTAAAATTACTTCAAATTTGCTGCCCAAAAGCAACACCATGGGTGTTATACATCTAGAGTCATCACTTACATAATAAATTGAATGAAGGAGATGTATTTTCCTCCTCGCATAAACACAGTTAATATCTCTGGGATTTGTATATAAAGCAAACATAAGTCTCTGAAAGGTAGAACAAGCACCTAAACTGAAAAGGAAATTCGAGACCCAGTAAGTGATAAGATGGGTGAGTTTCCCTGATTTTTTTATGCCTCATGTTACCACACACTTGATCATAAAGGAGATGGTCCTCAAAAATACAAATATGCACAGACAAAAATATCCCCCAAAACCCAACTTCTGTAGACACAGGAGTACAAAAGATACACATACTGAGAGAATCATCTTTTATAAAATAGCCATCACGTTTTAGCTGAACAATACAACACAGAACAAAGTAAAACCAAAAACCTAGCCAGGACAACAAAGTCCAAGTTGGAACATCGGTTTCACCAGGCAGTAATGAAGCACCCCCACCCACCCCACTTCTGGAGTGTTATCAGAGAAGGTAGACTATAGAGCTAAAGGTTTCAACCCTGCCATGTGGTCACAAGATGCCCTTCCCCTCCTGGCCAGGGAGGTACAAGTAAGGCCTAGAGTGAAGCTCAGTCCTGCATATGTATTCATCAATAATGAGGAGTCCTGCTTTGGCTGTCAAAGGAAGTAAAGCTGCAAATTTGAAATTGTGCCTCCACTCGACAAGCATACTTTTTCTCCTGTTAGGGTGATATCAGAAAAAGCCATTTACAAATAATATAATAAATATCCAGAGAGATATGTCATTGTTGTTGTTACAGGAGAAATGTGGTCACAATTTTTCTGGTCAAAAACCTCTGTGGACATAGCAACTGTTCCTGATTAGTTGTACTGCATGCGGGAATAATGAGGTATGCAGACAAGTGAAGGGATGAGAAGAAGGAAAAGAATGAAGGGGAGGAGGAGGAGGAAGGGAAAAAGAAGAAGAAGAAGAAGAAGAAGAAGAAGAAGAAGAAGAAGAAGAAGAAGAAGAAGAAGAAGAAGAAGAAGAAGAAGAAGAAGAAGAAGAAGAAGAAGAAGAAGAAGAAGAAGAAGAAGAAGAAGAAGAGATGGAGGAGGAGGAGGAGGAAGAGGAAGAGGAAGAGGAAGGAGAAGGAGAAGAGGAAGGGAAAAAAGCAGAATGTAGAGGAGAAGGAGAAGAAGAAAAAGGAGAAGGAGAAGGAGAGGAGAAAAGGAGACGGTTCTATATAGTGTTAAAAAGCTCAGAGGAATGGATTGCTTCTCTCTTTAGGCACTTTCTCACATGAATTATTCAGCTCTTTGCAGAGAGGGTGCCCTAGAGAGGGTGGATCCTATCTGAAGGCAATTCATTTGTATGTCTCTGCAAGTCTCTGAAGCTCTCGCTGCAGCTGCTGCTCTCAGCAGAGAGAGAACTGCTTTCTTTAGCTGGTCTTTCTTGGTACTCCTATCTGTAGTAGATTGGCTTTTCAGTCCCCTCATAAGTTATTATGAATGAGCAGAAGCACATAACTTGGATTTGATTGAAGTTATCAGTTTTTCTTCTATGACTTGCACTTTTAGTATTAAATGTAATTACATTTTGCTACACCTAGGAGGCTTGAATTTTCTGTATGATTCTTTGTTTCTAGAAAAGTTTGATATAAAATGTCGTAATTTTATATTACATTCATGTTTATGGGTCATTCTGAGTTAATTTCTGTAGGCTGAGGTTTTTGTTAAGGCTTTTTCACCCTTAATCTACTGATATCCACTTGCCCTGCCAACGTTTATTGAAAGACTATTTTTTCTTCACTAATTTGTGTTTGCCAGTTTGTGTGACACCACTTAGGCATATTCCCACCAGTGTTGCTCTATTTCTGGATATTTCCTTCCTCTCCATTTTTATATGAATCAATCCCTATGCCAATAGCAAACTGTTTCGATTACTTCAGTTGTGTAATACCTCTCTAAAACATTATTGATGATTTCTTTCCTGTATATACATTTTTTTAAAAAATTTTCTTAGCTATCCTAGACAGAAAGTTTGCTTTGTCTGCAAACACTTTTGCTGATATTTTGATAGGAATTGCATCAAATGTATAGATCAAGCTTGGAGAGATTAATACAATTTATTGAGTCTTCCCATCCATAAACACAGTGTCTTTCCCTTTATTTCCATTTTAGTATTTTTTCACTGGTGTCTTATATGTTTCAGCAACCAGATTCCATACTGTTTTGTTTTGTTTTAATGTAGATCAAAACATTTCATCTTCTTAGAAACAGTCGTAGATGGTGGAGTTGTTAATATTTGGCCCTGCTGACCTATGGTGTGTGGAAAGAGAAGAGTGCTGATTAAATTCACTTCAACAGTTCAGTGTCTAGGAATCGGATTATCATAGATGCTTAACTTTCCAATGAAACCTGCTGACAGGATAGGGAAAGGTAGTGGGGAGGGCAGGCAAGAAGCACAGTGCAATCAGCCCTACTTAGCTTTGGCACTTTAAAACCTATTGTTGTTGAGTGGACCTGGGTGCTCAGTTTGCTACTGCACCCTGATGCCACTAGTAAGGGGGTTGGAATGCCATCCTCTCTTTTCTCTGGGTAAGTAATAGAAAATTAGCTGTCTAATCTGCCTTTCTGGGGAATCAGAGTATCACTGACCTGCGAGAACATTGTCTGTGCATGTGGCTCCACAGAAACTGCAGCAGTAGTTTTGCATTGTGGTGTTTGGAGTAGCTTCGTTATTCCCCCTAGAAGGGTTTTGTGTGTTTTAGTGTGGTTGTGTCATTCTCTCCTGGTTCTTTGACCAGAAGACAACAGAATTTCCTAAAGCCTTTTTTGTCTGTGTCTACTAGAGAATCTGGAGTGGAAGCTTTTCTACAGTCTACTACCTGGGATATTTAGAAGGCAATAAGAAAACCCAATAAATGTATCATAGGATCATTTTTCAAGTCTTAGAGTCCTTAGAAAAACTCTTTCTCTTTCTACGCTTCAGAGTCTATCTTTGTTTCTTTTGATATGTCTGTGGTGTTTTAGTAGTTAAGAGAAAGTTTGGGATGTAGCATTGCAACTGGCAGTCCTAGGAAGTGAAAATTTGAGAAAGACTCTTAAAACGCCATGCAAATCAAGTCTCATAATGCAAAACATGGAAAGATATAATTGTGAAGAAAAAATAATATGATCTACCTACAATAAGGTGATTTTATAAAATAAGTCTTCACCAAAATTAATCTCAAATAAGTCTTATAATTTATGTAAAATAGCCAACTATTTATAGAATATAAATAGTATAGGTCAATGAAGAAACTACAAAATAACTGCCATGCACTGGAAAAAAATAAAGTTGTCAATGCTTCAAGAAAATATAAGCAAATATAGGTTCTTCCTCAACTGCAGAAGGAAAATAGTGATAACGCCTTTCTCTCCAGGTTTATTTGTTAAGTAACAAATGATTTAATAGAAAGAAAGCACCTATTGCTAGTTCTCTGGGGAAAAATGAATATTTCCCAAAGAAACTCTTATGAAAATGAGAGATCATAAGTGTAAGACAAAAATTATTTCTAAAAACTCAAACTATCAAGAATAAAAACATTTCTGAGGTTTAGTCCCTAGTAATGCTAATTTGAGATTAAAGTTGGTAGTTCACTGAAATAGTCAATTTAAGGGTAAAGTTGGTTTAATTTCCAGGAGAGAGACAATTTCTGTGTCCAATGGGGCTGGGCTCCCTGCCTAAATAACTGATGAAATAAACAGTTGTTACAATATTTACTTTAAATTTTTGAGTGAAAACAGAAAGTCCTGGCCCATTGATACTAGGACCTCACTCAGAATCAGGTTTTGATTCAAACCTAAGGTGGGAACCATTCAGATCTCAGCCTCTATCTTGTAGAATATTCAAGTTTGAAGTCAGAGTTTTTATATTACCTGCAAGCCATAACTGTGTCAAAAACTGATATAAAATAACAGCTTGAAAAAGTACTTTTCTGAAGTCCTGGAAAGATTAACATAAAACTCCCCTCTTAAGAATAACTTGACATTTAATTACTTAAGAATGCTTTACCACATTACAGACAACATTGCTAGTTCATTGTTAGATAATATGTCCTAAGCAACATCCAAAAATAAAAAAGGCACACTTAAAGTTCACACTGACAAATAAAATGTTGAATCAAAATTGTCTTCCTCGTAATTCGGCTTTGGTGTTCTCTGAGATGAAAGAATTAAATACAAAGGAGGAAACAGCTGGATAGGAGAACAAAGATAAATTTTTTACTTGACAATTATACAATAATTCAAAAAGGAGTCTGTCTTGTGAAATATTGAGAATATTACTTACTAAAATATTGAGAATTATACTAAAGTGCCACTTGTTATTTAAAATGAAAATATAGGCTGGGCACGGTGGCTCAAGCCTGTAATCCCAGCACTTTGAGAGGCTGAGACGCGTGGATCACAAGGTCAAGAGATCGAGACCATCCTGGTTAACATGGTGAAACCCCGTCTCTACTAAAAAATAAAAAAATAAAAAAAATAAAAATAGCTGGGCATGGTGGTGCGTGCCTGTAATCCCAGCTACTCAGGAGGCTGAGGCAGGAGAATTGCTTGAACCTGGGAGGCGGAGGTTGCAGTGAGCCGAGATAGCGCCATTGCACTCCAGCCTGGGTAACAAGCGAAACTCCGTATTTATTTATTTATAAATAAATAAATAAATAAATAAACAAATAAATAAATAAATAAATAAAAATAAAAAGTAAAAAAAAATGAAAATATAATTGGGAAGCTCATATTTTATTTGGTAACAATACATGAAGGAGAAATTGTTGAAACTTGAGCTCAGAGTATGAATGTCTCATACACATTTACAAGAAACACCAGAGGAAAAAAGTACATAAAATGGGCAATAGAAAATATTTAAAAATAATTTGTACTTACACTATTATTCGATATAGTTTAACACTTAATAAAATACATTTTTGACTCACAAATATTAAGCAAATACTATGGACTTATCAAAAGACAAAGTAAAAAACATAGAATCTTCTTTTTCTTTTTGTTTGTTTGTTTCTTTTTTTTTAAGGGGAGTTAGAAGTATGATTTACTTTTTAAGGAAAATAGTCAATTGATTGGGTACTTCTGATTAACTACAAACATTCTAGAAATATTGTGATTAATGTCAATTAAGGAAAATAAATAAATAAAAATAATAATACTAAATCAATACAATTAGACAAACAGGTGACAGGTGGGGAGAAGGAGAAAATAGAGGCAGAAAGAGAGAAGGCAAAGGCAGAAAGACAAAAAAATTCTACATTAAAATTAAAAATTTCTAATATACTAGTTACGTAGTAAAGAGAGTTACTCTATTAGATGTAAACAGTTTCTGTGTTAAAATATAAAATATTCAAACAGATTGAAAAACCATTGCTTTTACATATTAAGAATCACACTGAAATATAGAATATAAAAGTTTAAACAAAATTCAAAGGTATGTATCAAGAAAGCCACTGGTAATGTATTAGATAGAAGAGAATTTTAGGAAAAATGCAAGCAATAAAAAAGGAACATAATAGATAAAATGATAACAGATAAAATATAAAATATCAAAATATAAAAAAAATAAATTTAATTTACAGTCACAAATGTAAATTCCTCAGTATCACTGTCTCAACATGCACCTGAGACAAATTTGATGGATTTCAATTTATCTTGAAACTTTCCAAATGGAATGAGAGATATGCAATATATCACTGGTCTATACTCATAAGTATACAGAAAATTAACAGTTAATGCATAGCCAACTAGCAGGGCATGCTTGCAGTATCTGAGAGCTTTGTGATAGAGCAAATATTAATACAGAATAATCCTCATCCCGTTTAAGGTGAAGTCCATCTAATCTAACTAGTACCTCAGTTTGCCTTGCTACGTGCTCACTAGCCATCGTGCTCAACATTTATTAAACTTTGGCTCTGAGATATTGTGATCCTCATGACTGACTTTTCAAATTAGCTTTTCTTTCCAAGTCCAGGCCCTGCTAATTTTCACAGCCAATCAGGAGATATTTTTGACAGTGCTAAAATTAGCTAAAATTCTGCTGATGCTACTACTAAATAATCTGAATTCTGACTCATTGACATGCTTTCCAGAAGGAATTTTATAAAAGATTTCATTTAAACAAACTACTGATCCAGTTTTCATTATCCTTGGGAAATAAATGTCAGCTCTGCATTAAGAAGTATTTATTTTAAAATTCTAAGAATTTATATCATAACTAGAGACCCAAGTATCTTTCACATAATATTGTTTTATAAATGTTTTTCTTTATTTTTATTTTTAGTTTTATTTTTTATTGCATTTTAGGTTTTGGGAACATGTGAAGAACATGCAAAATTGTTACATAGGTAAACATGTGGCAGTGTGATTTGCTGCCTTCTCCCCATCACCTATATCTGACATTCCTTCCCACGTTATCTCTCCCCAATTCCCTACTCCCCACTGTCCCTCTCCTATTTTCCCCCAACAGACCCCAGTGTGTAGTGCTCCCCTCCCTGTGTCCACATGTTCTCATTGTTCAACACCCACTTATAAGCGATAACATGTGTTTGATTTTCTGCTCTTGTGTCAGTTTGGTGAGAATGATGGTTCCAGGTTCATCTATGTTCCCACAAAGGACACCAACAGATTTTTTTTTTTGATGGATGCATAATATTTCACGGTGTATATGTGCCACATTATCCCTGTCCAGTCTATCATCAATGGGCATTTGGGTTGGTTCCAGGCCTTTGCTATTGTAAATAGTGCTGCAATGAACATTCGTGTGCATGTGTCCTTATATTAGAACAATTTATAATTCTTTTAATATATACCCAGTAATGGGATTGCTGGGTCAAATAGAATTCTATTTCTATGTCCTTGAGAAATCTCCACATTGTCTTCCACAATGGTTGAACTAATTTACACTCCCACCAACAGTGTAAGAGTGTTCCTATTTCTTCACATCCTCTCCAGCATCTGTTGTCTCCAGATTTTTAAATGATTACCATTCAAACTGTTGTGAGGTGATATCTCAATGTAGACTTGATTTGCATTTCTCTAATGACCATGCTGATGAGCATTTTTTCATATGCTTGTTGGCCTCACATATATCTTTTTTTGTAAAGTGTCTCTTCATATCCTTTGCCCACTTTTGAATGGGCTTGTTTGTTTTTTCTTGTAAATCTGTTTTAGCTCTTTGTAAATTCTGGATATCAGCCCTTTGTCAGATGGGTAAACTGCAAAAAATATTTTCCCATTCTATCAGTTGCCTATTCACTCTAATGACGGTTTCTTTTGCTGGGCAGGAGTTGTGGAGTTTGATTAGGTCCCATTTGTCTATTTTGGCTTTTGTTGGCAGTGCTTTTGGTGTTTTGGTCATGACGTCCTTGCCTACACCTATGTCCTGAATGGTTTTGCCTAGATTTTCTTCTAGGGTTTTTATGGTGTTAGGTCTTCTGTTTAAGTCTTTAATCCATCTGGAGTTGATTTTACTGTAAGGTGTCAGGAAGGGGTCCATTTTCTGCTTTCTGCACAGTACAAACACCATTTATTAAACAGAGAATTTTTTTCTCATTGCTTGTTTTTGTCATGTTTGTCAAAGATAAAATGGTTGTAGATATGTTGTAGATATGTTGCCTCCGAGGCCTCTGTTCTGCTCCATTGGTCTATATCTCTGTTTTGGTACCAGTACCAAGCAGTTTTGATAACTGTAGCCTTGTAGCATAGTTTGAAGTCTAGTAGTGTGATTCCTCTTGCTTTGTTCTTTTGCTTAGAATTGACTTGGCTATGCGGGCTCTCTTTTAGTTCCATATGAATTTTAAGGTATATTTTTCTTTTTTTGTCAGATCTGTGAGGAAGGTCATTGGTAGCTTGATGAGGATAGCGTTGAGTCTGTAAATTACTTTGGCTAATATGGCCATTTTCATGATATTAATTAGTCGGTAGAATGAACATGGAATGTTTCTCCATCTGCTTGTGTCCTCTTATTTTGTTGATCAGTGGTTTGTGGTTTTACTTGAAGAGGTCCTTTATGTTCCTTATTAGTTTTATTTCTAGGTATTTTATTCTCTTTGTAGATACTATGAATGGCTGTTCGTTCTTGATTTGGCTCTCTTTAAGTCTGTTATTGGTGTGTAGGAATGCTTGTGATTTTTGCACATTGATTTTGTATCCTGAGACTTTGCTAAAGTTGCTTATCAGTTTCAGGGGATTTGGGGCTGAGACAATGAGGTCTTCTAGATATACAATCATATCATCTCCCAATAGAGATAATTTGACTTTCTTCTTTCCTATTTGAATATCATTTATTTATTTTTATTGCCTGATTGCTCTGGCTAGAACTTCCAGTACTGTATTGAATAGAAGTGGTGAGAAACGGCATCTTTGTCTAGTGCTAGATTTCAAAGAAAATGTTTCCAGTTTTTGCCCATTCAGTATCATATTGGCTCTTGGTTTGTCATAAATAGCTTGTATTATTTTGAGGTACATTCCATCAATACCTAGTTTATTGAGGGTTCTTAGCATCAAACACTGTTGAATTTTGTCAGAGGCCTTCTCTGCATCAATTCAAATAATCACGTGGTTTTTTTCTTTGGTTCTGTTTATGTGGTGAATTATGTTTATAGACTTGTATATGTTGAGCGAGCCTTGCGTCCTCAGGATGAAGCCTACTTGATCATGGTCAATAAGTTTTTTGATGTGCTGTTGCAATCGACTTGCCAGTATTTTATTGAAGATTTTTGCAACTATGTTCATCATGGATATGGGCCTGAAGTTTTCTTTTCTTGTTGAGTCTCTGCTGTATTTTGGTATCAGGATGATTTTTGTCTCATAAAATAATTTTGTAAGGATTCCCTCTTTTTGTATTATTTGGAATAGTTTCAGAGGAATGACACCAGCTCCTCTTTGTATGTCTGGTGGAATTTGGCTGTCTACCTGTCTGGATCTGGGCTTTTTTGGGGTGGTAGGCTCTTAATTGCTGTCTCATCTTCAGACATTGTTATTAGTCTATTCAGGGTTTTGACTTTTTCCTGATTTAGGCTTAGGAGAAGGCAAGTGTCCAGAAATTTATCCATTTCTTCCATTTTTCTTAGTTTATGTGCATAGAGTTGTTTGTAATAATCTCTGATGATGGTTTGAATTTCTGTGAAATCTGTGTTGATATACCTTTTATGGTTTTTTATTGCATCAATTTGGTTATTCTCTGTCTTTTTAAAAAATTAATCTGGCTAATGGTAGATCTATTTTGTTGATCTTTTTGAACAACCAGCTCCTGGATTTATTGATTTTTTTGAAAGTTTTATTTTGTGTCTCTATCTTCTTAATTTCTGCTCTAATCTTAGTTACTTCTTGTCTTCTGCTAGATTTGGAGTTGTTTTTAACTTGCTCCTCTAGCTCTTTCAATTTTGAAGATAGGGTGTCAATTTTAGATATCTCCTTGCTTCTTATGTTGGCACTAATTGCTATATAATTTCCTCTAGAGACTGCTTTAAATGTGCCCAAGAAATTCTGGTATGTTGTGTCTTTGTTATCATTGGTTTTAAAGAACTTCTTTATTTCTGCCTTTATTTTATTGTCTATCTAGTCAACATTCAGGAGCAAGTTGTTCAGTTTTTATGAAGATGTATGGTTTTGAGTTGGTTTTTGAATTCCGAGTTCTAACTTGATTGCACTGTGGTCTGAGGGACTGTTTGTTATGATGTCCGTTCTTTTGAATTTGCTAAAGAGTGCTTTACTTCCAATTATGTGGTCAATTTTAGAGTAGGTGTGATGTGGTGCTGAGAAAAATGTATATTCTGTGGATTTGAGGTGGAGAGTTCTGTAAATGTCTATTAGGTTTTCTTGGTCCCGGTCTGAGTGTAAGTCCTGGATATCCTTATTAATTTTCTGTCTGTTTCTTCTGTCTAATATTGACAATGAAGTGTTAAAGTCTTCCACTATTATTGTGTGGTAATCTAAGTCCCTTTGTAAGTCTTTAAGAACTTGCCTTCTGTATCTGGGTGCTTCTTTATTGAGTGCATATATATTTAATATAGTTAGTTCTTGTTGCATTGATCGTTTTACCATTATGTATTGTATTCTTTGTATCTTTTGATCTTGGTTACTTTAAAGTCTATTTTATCAGAAATAAGAATTGCAACTCCTGTTTTTTTTTTTTGTTTTGTTTTGTTTTGTTTTGTTTTTTCCCTCTATCCATTGACTTGGTAAATTTTCTTCCATCTCTTTATTTTGAGCCTTTGTGTATTCTTGCATGTGAGATAGATTTTCTCGATAAAGCACACTGATGGATTTTGCCTTTTTATCCAAGTTGCCTGTCTTTTTTTTTTTTTTTTTTTTTTTTTTTTTTTTGGTTGGGGCATTTAGTCTATTTACATTTAGGGTTAGTATTGTTATGTGTGAATTAGATACTGCCATTTTGATGATAGCTGACTGTTTTGCCCATTAGTTGATGCAGATTCTTCATTGTGTTGATGCTCTTTACTATTTGGCATGTTTTTGAAGTGGCTGGTACTGGTTGTTCCTTTCTATGTGTAGAGCCCCTCTCAGGAGCTATTGTAAAGACGGCCTTGTGGTGATGAAATCTCTGAGTACATGCTTGCTTGCAAAGGATTTTATTTTTTCTTCACTTATGAAGCTTAGTTTGGCTGGATATAAAATTCTGGGTTAAAAGTTCATTTTTTAAGGATGTTGAATATTGGCCCCCACTCTCTTCTGGCTTGTAGAGTTTCTGCTGAGAGATCTGTTGTGAATCTGATGTGCTTCCCTTTGTGGGCAACATGAGCTTTCTCTCTGACTGCTCTTAGCATTTTCTCCTTCATTTCACCCCTGGCAAATCTGACGATTATGTGCCTTGGGGTTGCTCTTCTTGAGGAATATCTTTGCCGTGTTCTCTGTATTTCCTGGACTTGGATATTCACCTATGTTGCTAGGTTGGGAAAGTTTTCCTGGATAATATGCTAAAGCGTATTTTCCAGTTTTGATTCATGCTCTTCATCACGTTCAGGTACATCTATCAAATGTAGATTTGGTCTTTTTACATAGTTCCACATTTTTTGGAGACTTTGTACATTCTTTTTACCCTGTTTTCTCTAATCTTGCCTTCTCATTTTATTTCATTGAGTTGATCTTTGGCCTCTGATATCCTTTCTTCTGCTTGGTCAATTCAACTGTTGAAACTTCTCCATGCTTCAAGAAGTTCTCGTGTTGTGTTTTTCAGTTCCATCAATTCATTTATATTTCTTTCTACGTTGTCAGTTCTCATTAGTATTTTGTCAAATCTTTGTTCAAAGTTCTTAGCTTCTTTGCATTGGGTTAGAACATGTTCTTTTAGCTCACAGAAGTTTCTTATTACCCACCTTCTGAAACCTGATTCTGTCATTTCATCACACTCATTCTTCATCCAGCCTTTTTCCCTTGCTGGTGAAGAGTTGTCATCCCTTGTAGGAGGAGAGGTTTTCTGTTTTCATCCTTTTTGCACTGGTTTCTCATTTTGTGGATTTATATACCTGCCAATTTTGTAGTTGCTGACTTTCAGATTGGGTCTATGAGTGGATACTGTTTTTTGATGATGAAGTTATTTCTGTTTCTTAGTTTTCCTTCTAACAGTCTGGCCCCTCTGCTGTAGGATTGCTGAGGTCCACTCTAGGCCCTGCTTGCCTGGGGAACACCTGCAGCAGCCACAGAACAGTAAGGGTTGCTACCAGTTTCTTCTTCTGCTATCTTTGTCCCAGAAGGTTACCTGCCAAATGTCAGTCTGTTCTCTCTTTTATGAGGTGACTCTGGATATACTGGGCCAGGGAGCTGCTTAAGGAGACAGTCTGTCCTTCATAGAAACTCAAGTGCCAAACTGTGAGCTCCATTCTTTATTCAGAGCTGCTGGGCAGTTATGTTTTTTTCTGCTGCAGCAGACCTCATAAACCACTTTTTGTTCCCAGGTGCTTTTTCTCAGGAAATTAGGGCTTTATTTATGAGTTTCCATTTTGCTGATGCCTTTTTTTTTTTTTTTTTTCAGGGCTGCCCTGCCTAGCAAGGAGACAGACTATTCACTGTCTGCCTGCAAAGGTTTTGCTGATCTGCTGTGGGCTCAGCCCAGCTGCAGTGTAAACTTTCCTGCAGTCCTGTTTATATGGGTGTAGTTAGAACTGCCTCGGCAATGGTAGCCTTCCTCTGTATTGTTGGACTCTCTCTGTAATGGGAGGTTGCCTTGGCAATGATAGGCTGCCTCAGAAATGGCAGACTACCTCTGTAGTGGTGTAGTGCCTCAAGAATGGCAGACACCTCTTTCACACAGAGCTAGCCTGTCCCAGGTTCAGCTGTGGTTGTTATGAAACTTTAAATGCAGAAATTTTGATTGTTGTTTTTTTGTGGGGGTAGGACTAGCCAAACCTGATCACTTGGCTCCCTGACTCAGAGCCCTTTTTTTTTTTTTTTTTTAATTGAATTGTCAACTTTCTTCCAGGTGTTCCAGTCACCTGTTGAGAAAGTGCAGGGATCTGTGTGATTTTTTGTGCGGCAACTCACTGCACCAGCTTAAACAGTGGTGCAGAGATTTGTGGAGATATTTTCCCCAGAAATATCCTGGCCTGGCTCCCTGTTTGGTTCCCTTTTAAATCAGATAAATAGGTGATTTTCTGGGGCTTCAATCATCAGCTAAAAGGGCACCCAGACCACTGTATTTTGTATGGAGAACTACCATGCCAGGGCACTGGCAATGTAGCAGTGCCAGTCAAAACAACCATGCTGGCCAAAACAGCCACACTGGCCAAAACAACAATGCTGGCTTTGTGTGGGGCTCCTCTGCCTGGGAATCCCCTGGTCGGTAGGCAACAAAAATTCATCTGGAAATGCAACATCCACTCACCCTCTGCCCTTTCACTGGTAGCTGCAATCCTGAGCTGTTTCTAAATGACCATCTTGGATCTTCTCTCAAATGTTCTTAATTAAGAAGTGTTACCTTATTAAAACAGCCATCATTTAAACTATTTTAGTTGTCCGGGTATACAATTCTTATACCAACCATCTAAAACTTAATTTCAAATTGACCAAAAACCTCTACAGCCCTAATTTTATAGACTTCAAGATGTAAGTAATTTAAATTAAGGTTGATATTTTATTTTTTCTCATCTAATTCTTAGCTTCATGAAACAATAAAGTTTGATTTCATCAAGAAAATTTCTTGAGTTTAAGACATTTTCTAAAGAAACATCCCTACTATATTATGTTGTACCAGACAGTAAGTGACTATAAGTAATGATTACCAGTGATGGTAAATTCTACTTCTCTTCATAAAATAACCTATATAACTGTTGAGTTCCTCAGTGCTTTTTAAATGGACTGCTCACTATTGGATTAACTATTTTTACTCACGTTAAGAGTTCACTTGTGATTTGGATGTTTCCTGGCTTTTGTAAGATACATATGCAGAAATGTATTCAAATAAAAGGAAAGAGACACAACACAATCAGGATGTTATTAAATTTGTAAATCAAGTAGGACATGTCAGTTGGTTTTTTAAAAATAATTTTAAAAAATACCTATTGCATTTCTTTAAAAATCTGGTTAAACTCTCTTCTGCGTAGAATGGATATTCCAACACAGCTTAGTGCATGGCTTTCTTGTCGCATGACAGATTTAACTATTATTTCTGATGGTACTGGTGATGCTGTCAGAGGCCAGTGTTCTGAAAGAGAAAGTGTCTAAACCCTAATTTCACTTTTCTAATTCTGGTGGCTATTAACAGGAATTACTGTATATTTTGCATAAGTAGTCTAATTTTTTGTGTAAGGGGCAAATAAATTTTGCTTTGTGTAATTTTTGATAACTTAATGGTGAATCAGTATTTTGAATCAGTGTGAAGGGTTTCCTGTAGTTCTATTCAAATGTTGCAATAAATATTTTTAGATATTAGTCATTTGTATATATTTATTTTAAAGATCTATTTAGCTGCAAATAGTTGTGCTTTTACTAAGAGTAATAAAATAAAATAGCTAATTTCCTTATCTTTTTACAACATATAAATCCTATATTTCTTTGTCCTCAGTATGGTGTCACTTTTGAATAATGTGTGGAATCAAGGTTCCACACTGGTATGGGAATCAAATCTGCAAGTACTATTTGTTTTATTTTTGTCAAGTCTTTTCAGCCACTAGCACTTCTGTAGTTGTCCGCATAATATGATAATTTTTCCAGCTGAGTTTGCAACAAATAAAAGCGATTTTATTTTGAGATAAATTTTATTTATTTATGAGATAAACAAAGCTTAAAACTTGGGTAAGATAGAAACAAGAAGGGCCTGTTTGTAGCTGGTTATTTTTTAAACTGGAGGTACAAAAGTCTATTGAAATAAGTACTCAGGCATACCAAAATAAAACCTAGTTCTAACAGTTACCTCTAGGATAGCAGAGCTAAATATGTTACTTAGGATTTTATTTTATCATCTGTTTAAACTCTTTATCTTCCAACATAATTCTTTATTTAGATTCTCTGCACCTGACCTTTCTTAGTGAGGCCTAGCCTTTGTCATTACTGGCACATGGCCATCCTAAATGAGGTACTGACTCTAGATCATCACCGTTCATTCATTCATGACAGGAGAACAATCAGCAGCTCAATTAGTGTGCTATTGGTCACACTACTTACGACTTTCTGATTAAGTAGCAATTTTTTTTTTTTTTGCAATTATGTAAGTCACGTAACTCAACAGAGAAATCTGCACATAATGAATAGATAAGATCACAAGCAGCCTCTAAATTATCCATAGTGATTCTGTCACATAACTTAGGGTCCTCTACATTTAAATAAGAAGCTACTCTTAGTGTAATCAAAGATATTTTATGACTGGAGAAGAGTTTCATTTGACTATTTTCTTTTTGATTCATAAAGTACCATATAAAATGATGAAAATCACCGCCACTGCCACTGCCACCAAAACAACATTGAAAACCCAGTGTATATTTTTTCCAGTTCTGCCTTGTAAAAATTGATTTTAAAGAGCTAAAAATAAAGTCAGTTATAGAGAAGAAAACCTATATTTAAAAACCAATAAAATATTTTAATCATTTTCATGAAGCATGAGGAACAAAAGCCCCACAATAAAGACACTATCTCAGTACATTTTTGCTGCTATAACAAAATACCTTAGATTTCATAACTCATAAAAACAAGAAATGTATTTCTTAGAGTATTAGAGGCTAAAAAATCAAGATTAAGGTACTGGCAGATTCTGTATCTGATAAAAAACCTACAAATATTTGTCAAAAGAATACACTTTAAAGACTTAAGGTTCCATTTGAAATTCTGATTCTTTTTATTGCTTTTCTCCTTTTGTTTTCAATGAAGAAAGCCTGGCATCTGCTTACATGATGGCACCTGTTGCTGTTTTCTCCAGAGAAGACTAATATAGTGACCTCAAATAATGGAAAGGCAAAAGGGCCTAATTAATGTTGTTGAGCCTTTTTATAAGGATAGTAATGCTACTCTTTATTATCTCTAACATTTTCCAATTTTTAAATCTCTCACAATGACAGGCTTAAATTCTAACATGAATTATGGAAGGACAAATATATTCAAACCACGGACATCAAATATAAACAACAGAGGCAATATTATACTGTTTTTAATACCGAAAAAAATTATGTGTTTTTTACCTTCAGTGAGAAAAACAACAACTGGGGAAAAAAAAAAAATATATATATATATATATACCTTCCTCTGGAGAGAAGAAAAGCACAGTTTTATCTTCCTAAATGTAACTCTGGAGATTACCAATTAGAGGTTATACTAATTTAAAATTCTAAGATAAAAATAAGGAGGTTTAAAAAGTCCAGCTACTTTTAGTGTAATCAATGGAAAATTCTATGACTGAAGAAGGGTTTCACATTACTAGATTATTTTTGGTTCATACACTGTATCACCACATAAAATTATGGAAAAAAGTAAATAACACAATTGAGTACACAAGCATTTACCAAGCACATCAAAATAAATCATAGGGTATCCATTGATCACTACAAAACTTTATACTTTTACAAAATATTAATGTCAGTACTAACATACTTATTATTTAGTGATAAATCTTTTCTTTCTTGTTCCTAAAAGAATGCACTATCCCAGTATTTGGTAACTTTAACAAACTGAGACCGTCCAAATCTTTTACCTTAAGCAAAAAGCCATAATTTTTTTTCAAAAGAGTGCTACACTTCAAAGATGTAAAGTTCCACCTGACTTTATTTTTTTTAATGTTTTCAACTTTTGTTTTCAATGGAGAAGAAAGATTTTTGTTCCAAGCAGTTAAAATAAACCACCACCAACAACAAAAGTCCTGGGTGTCCCCAATCCACAGATTTCCCTGCCCATGGGCTGTGGGAACTTATCTTGTGATTTCTGGACTTGTTTACACTGAATGATATCTATGTATTTCTCTAAAGGATTTTCACTTGGAGAAGGTTTGTCTCTCATTTCTTAATTATTCCTTCCTGATTCATTTTTTATTTCTAATTCATTTTTCATTTCAATCTTCACTGATTCTTCTATTATGTGTTATAAAACAGATGAACACCAAAGGAAAAAATACACAAATCTATTTGTAAAACATTTTAAATGTTTCAAAATGCATTCATATAATCTAGATTCTTCAATTATAACCCTTATGCTAGTGAACTAATTTTGAAAACCGAAGTCAAAATAATTTGAACAGGGCAAAGTCTATGATAGCTCAACAAGGCCTCTTCAGGAAGACTGTATCATTAAACTCTCTTTTACCTGTGCAGGGAATCTCTGAAAACGGGTGGCAGCCTGTCAGAAAATTACCAATAAATCTCTCACCTTCCTGGGAAAGACATCCTGGGAAGAAGAGCAGTTGTGGGTACAGATTTAGCAGACTTAAACATCCCTGCTTGGCAGCACTAAAGAGACCATTGGGATTTTTCAGCACGGTGTTTAAATATTGATAAGAGGCAAACTCCCTCCTCCACTGGCTTTCTGATCCCTGCGTGTCCTGACTGGGAGACACCTGCCAGGAGGGGCTGGCAGACAACTCATAAAGGAGAGCTTAGATTGACATCTGATGGGTAACCTTCTGGGATGAAGATATCAGAAAAAAGAACAGTCAGCAATATTTGCTTTTCTGCAGCACCAATTGGTGATTCCCAAGCAATAAATGTCTGAAGTGAACCTCTAGCAAACCAGCAGCAAAAGAACCTCACTGCTACTAGAAAAACTATCAAATAGAAAGAAATAGTTTTACCATCAACAGAAAAAGTATCCACTCAGAGATCCCATACAAAGGTCACTAACTTCAAATACCAGTGGTGGATAGGTCCATGAAAATAGGAAGAAACCAATGCAAAAAAGATAAGAATTCTAAAAACCGAACACTTATTTTTCTCCAAGGGACTACAACTCCTCACAAGTAAGGAAATGAAACTAGACAGATAATAAGTTTAATGAACTGATAGAAACAGTCTTCAGAAATTGGGTAATAACAAACATCTCTGAGCTAATGTAGTATGTTCTAACCAAAAGTAAGGATGCTAACAACCTTCAACAAAGGTTAAACAAAATGCCAACTAGAATAACCAGTGTGGAGAAGAAGATATGTTACTGATGAAACTCAATAGAACAGAATGAGAACTTAATTAAGCATACACAAGTTTTAATAGCCAAGTCAATATAGCATAAAAAAAGGATATCAGAGATTGAATATTAACATAATAACATAAATCAAGAATACCAGATTAGAAAAATAAGAGAGAAAGTAAATTAACAAAGGCTCCAGGAATATGGTGTTATGTAAACAGATCAAATCTACTTTTGATTGGTGTACCTGAAAGTGACAGGGATAATTAAACTAACATGGAAAACACTCTTCAAGGAATTATCCAGGAGAACTTCCCAACCTAGAAAAGCAATCCAACATTTAAATCCAGGAAATACAGAGGATACCACAGTGATGCCTCTTGAGAAGAGCAACCCCAGGACCCATAATCATCAGATTCACCAGTGTTGAATTGAAGAAAAAAAAATGCTAATGGCAGCCAGAGACAAAGGTCGAATTACCAACAAAGAAAATACCCTCAGAATCACTGGGGAGCTCTTGGCAAAAAGCCTACAATCCAGGAGAGAATGGGTCAATATTTAACATTCTTAAAGAAAAGAATTTGCAGCACAGAATTTATATCCAGCCAAACCAAGCTTCATAAGTGAAGGAGAAGTAAAATGCTTTATGGACAAGCAATTTTTAAGAGATTTCCTAACCACCAGGCCAGCCTTAGAAGAGCTACGGAAGGAAGAACAAAACATAGAAAGGAACAACCAGTATCAGCCATTGAAAAGAAATACCCAATTTTAAAGACCATCAACATGATGAAGAAACTGCCATCAGCTAATGAG
Source organism: Saimiri boliviensis (assembly GCF_048565385.1). Lineage (NCBI taxonomy): Eukaryota > Metazoa > Chordata > Mammalia > Primates > Cebidae > Saimiri > Saimiri boliviensis. Next base: position 12,618,585 of record NC_133471.1, on the reverse strand, counting down.
TAAAATAACCAGCTAGCATCATAATAACAGAATCAAATTTACACATAACAATATTAACCTTAAATGTAAATGTGTTAGAAGCTCCAATTAAAATACACAAACTGACAAATTGAATAAAGGTTCAATAGCCTTCAGTGTGCTTCCTTCAAAAATGCAGAAGATACATCTCATAATTAAAGACACACATAGGCCTCAAATAAAGGAATGAAGGAAGATTTACCAGTCAAATACAAAGCAAAAACAAACAAACAAACAAAACAAAGGTTGCAATTCTAGTCTCTGATAAAAGAGACTTTAAACTATCAAAGATCCAAAGAGACAAAAGGTATTACATAATTGTAGAATAATCAGTGCAACAAGATAGCCATCAAAAATATATCTGTACCCAATACAGAAGCACCCCAATACATAAAGCAAGTTCTTAAAGACCTACAAAGAGATGTAGACTTCCATACAGTAATAATGGGAAACCTTAACACTCTACTGTCAGTATTAGACAATCAACAAGAAAAAAATGAACAAGGATATGGAATACTTTAACTCAGATCTGAAGCAAGCATACCTGATAGACATCTACAGGACTCTATCTCAAATCCAGAGAATATGCATTTTTCTCAGCACCATTTGCACTTTTTCTAAAATTGACCACATAATTAGAAGTAAAAAAAAAAAGATTCTTAGCAAATGCAAAACAACAGATATTATAGCAGCCTCTCAGAAAAAAGTGAAATCAAATTAGAATGTAGCATTAAAAAAACTACTCAGAACTTCACACCTACAAGGAAACACAACCACCTGCTCCAAAATGAAAACTTGATAATGACATATATGTAAAAATAAAGTTATTCATCAAAACCAATGAGAATGAAGACACAACATTCCAGAATTTACGGGACACGTTTAAAGCAATGACTAGAGAAAAATATATGCAGTAAGTACTTAAGTGGAAGAAGAACAGACCTAAAGTTGGCATCCTAATGTTACAATTAAGGAACTAGAAGAAGAAGAACAAACTAATTCAAGAACTATCAGAAAACAAGAAATAATTAAGAACATGGCATAAGTAACAAAAAAACCAAAAAAAAAAACAAAACAAAACAAAAAAAAAAAAAAAAAAAAAAAAAACAGCAACAACAAAAAACAAAAACAAAAACAAAAACTTTGAAAAAAAAAATGAATGATTCCAGGAGTTGAATTTTTTGAAAACATCAACTAAATAGACTGCTAGCCATAATAATGAAGATGAAAAGGGAGAAGAACAAACAGATGTAATAAAAAATGATAAAGAGAATATCACCACTGATTCTACAGTAATCCAAACTACTATCAGAGTATACTTAAAACACCTCTATGCAAAAAAAAAAAAAAAAAAAAAAAAAAAAAAAAAACGACATTCTAGAAACAAAATGGATAAATTCTTCAACATTTACTTTCATTCTCCAAAGACTAAACCAGGAAGAAGTTGAATTCTTCAATCAACCAGTCATGAGGCAGCAGTTAATAGCCTACCAATCAAAAAGAAAAAAGTGCAGGACTCAATGAGTTCACAGTCAAATTCTAACGGAGCTGCAAAGAGGAGCTGGTACCATTCATTCTGAAACTATTTCAAACAATACAAAACGAAGGAATCCTTTCTAACTCATTTTTATGAGACAAAACTCATTCTGACACCAAAACCTGGAACAGGCACAACTAAAACAAAAATGCAGGCCAATATTCATGATGAACGTTGATGTGAAAATTCCCAATAAAAGACTGGAAAACCAAATCCAACAGCACACCAAAATTTATTTATCACAATCAAGTAGCCTTCATTCCTGGGATGTGATTCTGGTTACATATATGTAAATAATACATAATCCATCACATAAATAGAACCAAAGACAAAATGCCGTATTATTATCTCAGTAGAGTCAGAGAAGACCTTTGACAAAATTCAGCAGTCCTTTATGATAGTAGCTCTCAATAAACTAGGTACATATCTCTAAAGAATAAGAGGTATTTATGACAAGCCGACAGCAGATATCATACTGAATGGGCAAAATCTGGAAATATTCTCTTTGTAAGTCAGAACAAAACAGAAAATGCCCTCTTTCAACAATCCTATGCAACATGGTATTGAAAGTTCTGGCCAGGGCAATCAGTCAAGAAAAGGAAATAAAGTTTATTTAAATAGAAAAAAAGAAAATCAAATTATCTCTATTTGCAGATGAAATAACAGTATATAAAAGACACCATCATCTCAGTCCAAAATTTCCTTAAGGTGAAAAGCAACTTCTAGAAAGTCTCAGGATACAAAATCAATGTACAAAAACCACAAGCATTTCTATACACCTATAGAGACAAACAGAGAGCCAAATCATGAGTAAACTCGCATTAACCATTGCTACAAACAGAATAAAATACCTAGGAATACAACTAACAAGGGATGTGAAAGATCTCTTCAAGAAGAACTACAAACCACTCTTCAAGGAAATAAGAGTGGACACAAAGAGATTAAAAAACAAAACAAAATAAAACAAAAAATTGCATGCTTATGGTTAGGAATAACCAACATCTTCAAAACAGTTATCCAGCCCAAAGTAAATTATAGATTCAATGTTATTGCCATCATGCTACCAGTGACTTTCTTCACGGAATCAAAAAAAATTAAATTAAATTAATAAATACATCTTAAACTTCATAAGGGGACCCCAAGAAAGATGTCAAGACAGTCCTAAGGAAAAAAAAAAAAAAAAGGATTAAAAACCTGCAGATATCACACTACTTGGCTTCAAACAATACTACAAGTCTACGGTAATCAAAACAGATATATAAACCAACAGAAAAGAACAGCGGTCTCAGAAGTAACGCCACACATGTACAAACATATGATCATTGACAAACCTGACAAAAATAAGTAATGGGGAACGGGTTCCTTGTTTAATAAATTATGTTGAGAAAACTGGATAGCCATATGCAGAAAGCTGAAACGGGATCTTCTTCTTACACCTTATATAGAAATTAACTCAAGATGCATTAAAGATTGAAAGGTAAGACCTAACATCAAAAAACCTTAGAACAAAACCTAGGCAGTACCATTCGGGACATAGGCATGGGTGAGAACTTCATGAAACACCAAAAGCAATGACGACAAAAGTCAAAATCGGTAAATAGGATCTAATAAAATGTAAAAGATTTTTCACAGTAAAAGAATTCTCATTAGAGTGAACCAGCAACCAACAGAATGGGAAAAAAAATTGCAATCTACTTATATGACAAAGGACTAATATCCAGAATCTACAAGGGACTATGACAATTTTAAAAAAGCAAAATCAAAAAATGGGTGAAGGATACGAAGAGACACTTCTCAAAAGAAGACATTTATGTAGCCAACAAACATACAAACAAAAGCTCATCATCAGTGGTTATTTGAGAAATGCAAATCAAAACCACATTTACATACCATTTAGGACAGTTAGAATAGCAATCATTAAAAAAATCTAGAGACAGCACATGCTGGAGAGGATGTGAAGAAATAAGAATGCTTTAAACTGCTGGTGAGAATATAAATTAATTCCATCACTGTGGAAGAAATCATGGTGATTTTTTTTAAGAATCTAGAACTACAAATATCATTTGACCCAGGAATCCCATTACTGGGTATATATACAAAGGATTATACATTATACTATTATTTTTTCTTTTTTATTGCATTTTAGGTTTTTGTGTACATATGAAGAACATGTAAGATTGTTGCATAGGTACACACATGACAGTGTGGTTCGCTGCCTTCCTGCAGTCACCTATATCTGGCATTTCTCCCCATGTTATTCCTCCCCTACTTCTCACTCTTGCTCCCCCTCCCCTGTTTCCACCCTATAAACCCTAGTGTGTGATGCTCCCCTCCCAGTGTCCATGTGTTCTCATTGTTCAATACCTGCCTATGAGTGAGTACATACGGTGTTTGACTTTTTATTCTTGTGTCATTTTGCTGAAAATGTTGGTTTCCAGGTTCATCCAAGTCTGTACAAAGAACATGAACTCATTGTTCTTTACAGGTGCATAGGATTCCATGATGCTTATTGCAGCACTGTTCACAGTAGCACAAACTTAAAACCAACCCAAACGTCCATCAACAATAGACTGGATAGAGGAAATGACACACATCATATACACCATGGAATGCTATGCAGCTATTAAAAATAATGAATTCATTTATTTTGCTGGGACATGGATAAAGCTGGAAACCATTCTCAGTAAAATGCTACAAGAACCAAATGCAATATGTTCTTACTCATAAGTAGGTGTTTAACAATGAAAACCTGTGGACTCAGGGAGAACATCACACACCAGGGCCTGTTGTGGAATGAGGGTGCTAGGGATAGGATAGCAGGTGGTTTGGGGGGCTAGGAGAGATATATCAATAGAAAGAATATCTAATTTAGATGACAAGGTGATGGATGCAGCAAACCACCATGGCATATGTATGCTTATGTAACAAACTTGCACATGTACACCAAAACTTAAAATATAATAATAATAAAAACAATAAGGTAAAGAAGCTTTGTCATTATTTATTTTATTTATATGGTATTTGAGACCAAACTGAATTTCCACCTTCTCCTTATGCTGAAAGTGACAAGTAGTCACTCCAGAACCTTACTTGCACAATGCCTTGTACCTGCTTCAAGAAAACCTACACATCCTTGTTTCTTCCACTTCTATTCCTTCCAGGGAAGACACATAATTTAATAAATTGTCTGTTCTTTCTGCATGTTGACCCAGTTTTTGACATGTCAAAAGTTTAATTAAACCTCAATTTCAGAAACAAGTAAGCTGAAATTTCTCCTCCACCTATGACCCATAACCTATTTTGTCTTTAATCTAAGCTATGCTAATCAGCAGAAAAATTCATAGGCTTAACAGTGTACTCTGAAACCTTTTGCTGTGTCTTTTCTTAAAGTTGCTTCTCTTCCACTTGTAAAAGTGACTCAGTCCCCTAAGGTCAAAAGGGACTGAGTTACTTTTACAAGTGGAAGAGAAGCAAAACAGTTGTTTTTAATCTCTAACCATCCTTATATCTTCTCAATAATTCTCATAAAATTGAAACACCAGAGGAGTCAGTTGATAATTTCCGCAGAAAGAAATACAACTTCCTTTTTGCTAAAAGAGGAAAACAGAGTTTCTCCTAAATGAGATCACTTTCTTATATGAAATAGTAATCTCAAAATAAAATTGTTGTTTAATCACCCCTGTATTAAAAAATAAAGAGAAAAAGCACAGTAGTTTTCTGCTCTGGTGCCTAGTTTGTACCTGCATGGTAGTACACAGAAATCTCCCAGGACACAAGTGGAAATAAAGGAAGTATGTCCAATGGGCACCTCAGATCACAGACACCAAATTTCAGGCCAATGACAACAGTGCTACTCACTATGGGCTTAACAATTATCTTTAATTGCATTTTAGCTTTTGGGATAGGGCTTAATGATTTTTAAAGCCAGTATCATAACCTACATGTTATCTCGAGGCAGAACACCAAGTCATTTTATTCGTTTTCCTTGTCCTATCATACTATTCATATTTCCTTGCTCAGGTCTGCGACAAATGGCTCCCTGTCAGAAACTCTCTCCTGTGGTTAAGACCCCTACTCATCTGTTGCAGCTTTTCTCTGCTGCAGTCCTGGGTAATGGATTGCTGATGATCAGCCTTTGGTCCACTATTTTATGCTTAGCTTTGAGGAAACTGCCCAGGATAAAGAGGCTCTAGATCAAGTCTCACTGAGTGTTTTCCAAAACAGATTTATTCTGGAATCAGCAAAATCAAACCTGTTAAAATGAATTGCCCCTTTCAAAAATTTTATAAGCTACTGAGTACCGTGACTAAAATCAATACATTTCTAACATATTTGGATGTGTTTTGGGGATGATGTTTCTCCAATGTTTGGCAGGCACTAAGAGGTGGCTTTACTTCAGAAAATTCCTTTGAGATTTGAGGATTAAATTCTTTAGTCTCAGAAGAAAAGGCCTGGGCTGTCGGCTCATCACTGGAAAAAACTCAAAGCTGCCACAGTTCTCTTCCTGTCTTCCTCTGCCCACAGCAAGGAAAGTGAATACTCTGGAGGAGAATATGAATGAGAAAGTGGATCAGAAAAGTGAAACCTGATGTCGTTTTCATGCAGTGCTAAATAAATTCAGTGTCATAACTTTTCCAAAGATTAAATGAGAAGTTTTTTTTGTCCTAATTTCTTAAGAGAGGAAGTAAGCAAATAGACAGAAAAAAGTAATATTTCAATGTTCCAATCACATTAAATACATATATATATATATATATATATATATATATATATGTGCGTGTGTGTGTGTGTATATATATGTATATATGTATGTAACTCAAATGTACCTCAAAACCTAAAATAAAATTAAATATATATATAATTGTATTTTAAGTATAAATAAATTCATATATGCATATGTATAAATGTATGTGTGTGTATGTGTGTATACGTATGTGTGTGTGTATATATATATGTGTCTATATATATATATATATAATGAATTGTCTTCATCTTACTTTGCAGATTCCTAATTATAGCTGCTAAACCTGCTTTCTTTTTTCTTTATATATACATAAATATATGTATTATACATAATATTTACATCTTGTATATATTTAAATTAAAGTACATCTATAAAGTAATATAGACATAAATATGTATATTTATTTATACTTAAAGTACAATTATGTATATATATTTAATTGTACTTTGGGTTTGGGGGTACATGTGCATGACCATGCATGACTGTTGCTTAGGTACATACATGGCAATGTGATTTGTTAGGATTGAGGGTACATGTGCAGACCATGCAGGATTGTTGCTTAGGCACACATACGGCAAGGTGGTTTGTTGCATCCATTCCCCTGTTGCCTGTATCTGGCATTTCTCCCCAGGCATGTTATTCCACCCCCTCCAACCTTCCTACCCACTGCTCTCTCTCCCCTACTTCCCCCCAGCAACAGATCCCAGTATATAATGCTCCCCTCCTTCCCCTCCCTGTGTCCATGTGTTCTCAACGTACAGTATCCACCTTTGAGTGAGAACATGTGGTGTTCGATTTTCTGTTCTTGTGTCAGTTTGCTGAGAATGATGGTTTCCAGATTTGTCCACGAACATACAAAAGAACAATAAGTCATAATTTTTTATAGGTGAATAGTATTCTATGGTGTATACATGCCACATTTTCCTTGTCCAGTCTATCATGGATGGGCATTTGGGTTGGTTCCAGTTCTTTGCAATTGCGAACAGTGCCAAAATAAACATGTGTGTGTGTGCTTGTGTCTTTATAACAAAACAATTTATTATCCTTTGAATATATATCCAGTAATTGGATTTCTGTGTGAAATGGAATTTCTATTTCTACACCCTAAGGAATTGCCACACTGTCTTCCAAAATGGTTGAACTAATTTACACTACCATCAACACTGTAAAAGTGTTATTATTTCTCCACATTCTCTCCAGCAACTGTTGTCTCCACAGTTTTGAATGATCACCATTCTAATTGGTATGATATCGTATCTTGATGTATTTTTCATATGTGTTTCTCAAATGAACAGTAAGTATGAGCATTTTTTCATGTTTGTTGGTCTCATGTATGTCTTATTTTGAAAAATTTCTGTTTGTGTCCTTTGTGCACCTTCAAATTCCTTTTTTAATTTTTTTCTTATAAATCTGTTTTAGTTCTTTGTAGATTCTAGATAGCAGCTCTTTGTTAGATGTGTAGATTGAAACATTTTTTTTCCCATTATGTTGGGTGCCAGGCTACTCTAACCATTATTTCTTTGTTTGTATAGAAGCTCTGAAGTTTAATTGGAATCAATTTGTCTATTTTGGCTTTTATTGCCAATGTTTTTGGTGTTTTAGTTATGAAGTCCTTGCCTATGGCTAATATCCTGAATGGTTTTGCCTAGATTTTCTTCTAGGGCTGTTATGACATTAGGTCTTACATTTAAGGTTTTAGTCCATCTGTAGTGAATTTTTGTGTCAGGTGTCAGGAATGAGTCTGGTTTTTGCTTTCTTCAAATGGCTAGCCAGTTTTCTCAACTACATTTCTTACACAGAAAATCCTTTCCCAATTTGCTTGATTTGTCAGATTTGTCAAAGATGAGATGATTGTTGATTTGTTTTCTTGCCACTGAGGTCTCTGTTGTGTTCCATCTGTCTGTATCTCTGTTTTGGCACGAGTACCATGCTGTTCTGGTTACTGTAGCCTTGTAGTATAATTTGTTGTCAAGTAACCTGATTTTTTCAGCTTTGTTCTTTTTGCTTAGAATTGTCTTGGCTATGTGGGCTCTCTTTTGGTTCCATATAAGGTTTAAGGTGGTTGTTTCAGTTCTGTGAAGAGGGTGATAGGTATCTTGATTGGGATTGCATTGAATCTATAAATTACTTTGGGCAGTATGGTCATTTTCACAATATTAATTTTTTCTAACTCTGAGCATGGAAATTTTTTTTATCTGCTTGTTGTCTCTCTTATTTTCTTGAGCAGTGGTTCATAGACCTTATTGATGAAGTCCTTTATATCCTTTCTTATTCGCATTCCTAGGTATTTTGTTTTCTTTGTAGCAATTGTGAATGGAAGATAGATCTCGATTTGGCTTTCATTTAGTCTGTTATTGGTATATAGGAATGCTCGTGAATTCTGCATATTGATTTTGTATCCTGAGTCTTAGCTGAATTTTCTTATCAGTTTAAGTTGAGTTTGGGGCGAGATGATGGGGTCTTCAAATCATACAATTGTGTCTTCTGCAAATAAAGACAATTTGACTTCCTCCTTTCCTAATTGAATATGCTTTATTTCATTTTCTTGCCTGACTGCTCTAGCTAGAATTTTTAATACTGTATTGAATAGGAGTAGTGAGTATATAGGTATTCTTGTCTACTGCCAGATTTTAAAGACAATGCTTCCAGTTTTCCCCCATTCAGTATGGTACTCTCTGTGGGTTTGTCACAGGTAACTTTCATTATTTTGACATACATTCCATGGATATCTAGTTTATTGTGAATTTTTAGCATAAACAGCTGTTGAATTTTGTCAAAGTTCTTCTCTGCATCTGTTGAAATAAGTATGTGGTTTTTATCTTTGGTTCTGTTTATGTGGTGGAATACATTTATAGACTTGTGTAGGTTTAACTAGCTTTGCATCCCCAGGATGAAGCCTACTTGACCATAATGAATAAGCTTTTTAATGTGCTGTTGTAATCGGTTTGCCAGTATTTATTGAAGATTTTTATGTCTGTTCATTGTGGATATTGTTCAAAAAAATTTTTTGTTGTTGTTGTTCATTCCCTGAAGGCTTTTGCTATCAGGATGACATTGGTCTCATAAAAAATCTCTGAAGGATTCCCCTTTTTTGTATTGTTTGAAAGAGTTTCAGAGGAATTGGTACCAGATTCTCTGTATACATCTGGAAGAATTTTGTTGTAAACTCATCTGAACTTGGGCTTTTCTTGGTTAGTAGGCTATTAATTGCTGCCTTAATATCAGCCCTTGTTATTGGTATATACAGCGTTTCAACTTCCTCCTGGTTTAGGTTGGGTAGGATGCAAGTGTTCAGAAATTTATCCATTTCTTTCAGGCTTAGTTGTTTATGTGCATCGAGTTTGTAGTAATCTCTGATGGGTAGTTTATATTTTTGTGGAATCGGTGGTGATATCCTCTTTATAGATTTTTATTGTATCTATTTGAGTCTTCTCTCTTTTCTCTCTTGTTAATCCAGCTAGCTGTCTTTCTATTTTGTTGATCTTTTCAATAAACCAGCTCCTGTATGTATTGATTTTTGGAAGGGTTTTTTGTATCACTATCTCCTTCAGTTCTGCTGTGATCTTGATTATTTCTAGTCTTCTTCTAGTTTTTTAGTTGTGTTTTCTTTCTTTCTTTCTTTCTTTTTTTTTTTTAATCTTGCTACTGTAGCTCTTTCAATTTTGATAATGGGGTTTCAATTTTAGATCTTTTCTTGCTTCTCTTCTGGGCATTTATTGCTGTACATTTCTGTTTAGACCCTGCTTAAATGTGTCCCAGAGAATCTGAGACATTGTGTATTATTTTCTTATTGGTTTCAAAGAACATCCTTATTTCTGCCTTTATTTCATTGTTCATTCAGTCAACATTTAGGAGCCAGTTGTTCAGTTTTCATGAAGTTGTGCAGTTCTGAGTTAGTTTCTTAATTTTTAGTGCCAATTTGATTGTAGTGTGGTCTGAAAGATGATTTGTTATAAATTCCGTTCTTTTGCATTGCTGAGGAGTAATTTACTTCCAATTTATGTGATTAATTTTAGAGGAGGTACAATGTGGTGTAGAAAAGAATGTATATTCTGTGGATTTGGGGTGGATAGGTCTGTTGATATCTGTTAGGTTGGATCTGTTGTGAGTGTGATTGTTTCTCTTTGTGGGTTACCTGACTTTTCTCTCTGTCTGCCCTTAGCTTTTTTTTTTTTTTTTTTTTTTTTTTCTTCATTTCAACGTGGTGAATCTGATGATTATGTGCCTGTTTTTCTTCTTGTGAAATATCTTTGTGATCTTCTCTGTATTTTCTGTATTTGAATGTTGACCTGCCTTACTGTCTTGGGGAAAGCCTCCTGGATAACATACCGAAAGTATTTTTAAGCTTGGATTAATTCTCTCCATCACATTAATGAACACCTATCAAAAGTGAATTTTTTTTTTTTTTCAAATAACGCCATATCTCTTGGAGGATTTGTTCATTTCTTTTCACTCTTTTTTCTCTGATCTTGTCTTCTCATTTTATTTTATTGAGTTGATCTTCTATCTCTGATATCCTTCTTTCTGCTTAGTCTATTCAGCTATTTAAACTTGAGGATGCTTCACAAAGTTCTCGTGTTGTGTTTTTCAGCTGCATTAAGTCATTTATATTCTTCTCTAAGCTGTTTATTCTCATAAGCCTTTAGTCTAACCATTTTTCAAGGTTAGTTTCTTTGCATTGAGTTAGAACATGTCCTTTTAGCTTATACAAGCTCCTTATTAACCACCGTCTCAAGTCTGTTTCTGTCAATTTGTCACAGACATTCTCCATCCAGCTTTGTTCTTTTGCAAGTGAGGTGTGGTCATCCCCCAGATGAGGAAGGGCACTCTGGTTTAGAGTGTTTTCATCTTTTCACACTTGTTTCTTCTCATCTTTGTGTATTTATCTACCTGTGGTCCTTGTAGTTGGTGACTTTCAGATGGGGTCTCTGAGTGGATATTCTTATTGTTGATGTTGAAGTTATTTCTTTCCTTTTTTTTTTTTTTTTTTCCCTTCTATCAGTCAGGTGTCTCTGCTGTAGGACGGCTGGAGGTCCACTTCAGACCTGATTGCCTGGGCATTTCCCGCACGTATGGCAAAACAGTAAGGGTGCCTATTGGTTTATTTCTCTATTATCTTTGTTCCAGAAGGGAACACACCAGATGTCAGCGTGAGTTTTCCTTTATGAGGTGTCTCTTTAGATATATAGGGGATGTGGAGCTGCTTGAGGAGACCGTCAGTCCCTCTTAGAAGCCCAACTTAGAAGCCCAGATGCAATCTCAATTTTTTTTCATTCAGAGCTGCTGGGAAGGTGCATTTATATCTGCTGCAGTGAAAATCACAGCTATCTTTTTAACCAGATGCTCTTTCCTGGGAAGTTGGGGCTTTATTCATAAGTTCTTGATGCATTGATGACTATTTTTAGAAATGCCCTACCCAGTATGGAGGCAGTCTAGTCATCGTCTGCCAGCAAAAGTGTTGTTGAACTGCCTTGGGGTCTGTCCTGCTGCTTTGTGGAATTCCTTGCAGTTTTGTTTACAGAGTTACAGTTAAAACTGTCTGAGTAATGGCGGTCTGCCTCCATAATGATGGAGTGTCTCAGTAATGGTGGACTGCCTCATAAAAGGCAGTGTGCCTCAGTAATGGTGGACTGGCTCAGTAATGGTGGACAGCTTTGGAAAAGGCTGATGCCCTTCCCACCACCGAGCTGGAGTGCCCTGGGTCCAGTTGCACTTGCTGCGAAACTAATTTGAGAGAGTACCAGATTGCTTGTCTTTGTTGGGGTGGGAGCTGCTGAGCCAGATCACCTGGTTCCCTGTTTTAGACCACGTTTTTTCAGCTGAATGGGCAGCTTGTCTCCCAGGGGTTGCAGGGGCCAATTGAAACAGCTACACATGACTGTGTGAGTTTTTGTGCAGGTACCGAGGGTGCTGGCTGAAACAACCATGCTGGAAACTCATGGAGCTTTTCTGCCCAGGAATCTACTGGTGTGTGGGCTGTAAAAACTCATGGAAATGTTATGATAACTCACCTTGTGTGTTTTTCTTTCTGCGAACCGCCGTCCAGAGCTGTTCCTATTTGGCCATCTTAGACCTCCGGTCCTGTTTCCTGTCTTAAAAGTCAACACAGCCCTGTCTTCTCCCAGATATTTAACCCATACTTCCAAGAGGTTAATTAAGAAAATAGAACCAGCTGTTTCTCAAACGCAACTAGATTACATTGATCCATGCAATTTGATTCAATTGTTAATTTTTTCCACCAAACAGTGTCTTACAGGATTAAAAGCACAGAACTGTGCTTTCTAGAATAAGTTTTTTGCTCACATATCAGGACTAAAACACTCTCTCCCTGTATCCAATTACTCACTAAGTTCACTTGGGCAAGCTGCAGGCAATGCAATTAACTTCTAGGTTAGGACCCTGATGTCATAAAAATTCTTTTGAGTCAAAAGCAATTTGAAGCAGTAATTCCCTCCTCTCTAAATCTGCAAAAGCTCTGGCTGATTACACAGGCCATATAGACCATTCCTTTCTGCTGATAAACTTCTTCAGTCCTTACCTCAAATTTCTGTGAACTTACATACAGAAATTGTTCACTCCCCCATACTTAATGTTTTAACAGTATTTACTTAAGGTTTGCATAATCAAGAAAAATCAGCTCTTTGGTGAATACCAAGTAATTTTCTATTTGATCTGGATTTACTGGAAATAGAAGAGTTAATATTGGGGCATTGATATTAGCCCTGGTATATTTTCCAATTAACCTTTTAACATTGTCACTGCTAGTGACTCTGTTTACTTCTCTATTGCATAACCTTGCAACTGCCTTCATAAAGACTACTCTTGAGCCCACATTGTGTGCTTTTTTTTGAACTTCAAGGATTGCTAAATCGATGTACTCCTCCTACTTTTAAAACACATATTAAAGCCCACAGCTCATTGCCTGTAACAATGGCTTATGGCAATAGACAAGCTTACCTACAGGTTATGACATCACTGCATGACCAAGACAATCAGCTGCATCAGTTCTTTTTTTAATCAAAATTGAACAAACTTATCTAAACAATTTTAACATGCCCAGAGACTAGCTAAACAAATTATCCTGAAATGCCCAGATTGCCAGCTCACAGAAACATTCCATCATTCAACAGGTGTTAACACTAGAGGACTAGAACATAATCAGTTATGAAAAATGGATGTTACATACATTCCTGAATTGGGAAACTAAGATATATATATATCTTTCCATATATATATATATATATATATATCCATTAATACTAACACTCATTTAATTAATGCACATGTCCTTCCAGGGGAGTCTACCAGATACGTCATTAAACATCTTATTTTAACTTTTGCATTTATGTGGCTGCCCATAAAAATTAAAGCTAATAATGGTCCAGGTTATACCAGCTCACAAATTCAGTAACTTTGTCACACTTGGAATATTTGTCATTCCACAGGCATTCTGTATAGACCTCCAAAGATGGGCCATATTAGAATGTGCTCACTCCACTCTTAGAAATATGCTCAGAGAACAAAAAAGGGTGAGTACGAGTAAGGACCTTTCAAAACTACTAGCACAGGCCTTATTTACCCTTAATGTTTTAAATTTAGATGACAAATTTCAATCAGAAGTAGAAAAGCACATTGCAGAAATCTCTAAAGACATAAAACCTGCAGTTTCATGGAAAGATGTAAACATTTTATTTGTGGTCTAAATAAATTGTTAACATAGCGAAGCGAATACGCTTATGTTTACATCCCCTCAGGTTATCTTTGGATTCCAGCACAACATATTAAACCACACCATGGCATGACTAGAATTCAATCTGGTACTGGAGATGAAGAAACTGACCCTACTGAATCTTCAGCCTCAGATAATGCAGCTTCCTCTAACAACACAGACACCATTAATTCTAGGTAATCTGTTTCAATTTTACTCTCTCACTTTTCCTGCTACCTGTATCTGCCACACTCTATTGAGCCCATCTTCTATATCTGCTTAATTTCTGCACTGTTACTTAGAAAACCTCCCATGTCCCAGCTTCAAACAATGTGACTGTTTGGCTAAAAGAGATTAACACATACCCAGTGGGGTTCCTTAAGAAATTAACATATACCCAGTGGGGTTCTTTACCAACAGCAGGCGTCGGACTAAGGTGTCAAAACACTCTTCCATTGTAAAAGATGTCCTGTGTTGTTTTCTAATTTGAAAATGCAAAGCCAGAATAAGAGGAATCATGGCCTCTCCTGTAAGACCTGTTGCTGCACACATATTTACCCTTCAGACAATATAGCCCAATGCAGAAAAATAAAGGGGTGGGGGGAGATGTGGGAATTTATTCAGAATGATGGAAGAAATAGTAAAATTATGTAAAATTATCACAGTCCTTCTTGGAAAGCCAGAATATTTGAATAGCCTTTGTAAAAGATTTGGCTGAAGTCAGCCTAATCCATTTTGCCTTTAGTTGATATCAGAATAGCAAATAAAAGAAAAATATGATGAAGTTTATTTAAATAACTTGTTTACCCATGAGGTTCTAAAATTAACCTGTGATCATTCATGAGCATAATGGCTCTCTCAGGGGGTTGGTGACCAAGTTAATTACCCTGTAATGGTGTTGACTCAAAGCCTGTCATTTAATTTGTGCTAAAAAAAAAAAAAAATGCCGCCCTGGCCAGTTGGTCAGGGCAGCTGCTAGAACTCTTTTTGGTCAGTGGTCTGGCCCCTTAGTTTGCTCTTCCACTGAATATCATTGTCTGATTGTTAGTCATATGTCATGCAGCTGGGGTCTAAAGTTCGCATAGAAATGTTAATTAAATGACTTTCTTAGTTTTATATTCCCACAAAATTATTTTTTATATGCTACTTCTTCAAAAGTGCCAAACAATTAATTACTTTGAAAGTTCACTCTTAAGCTTTCAATTATAGATCTCCTTAAGATTCTATATTCGATGACACATGTCATTTAAATGCCTCATTTATGCATTTTATTTTTAGTCTTGGAATGTATGGGTTCTATAACTAGCAAAAATATAAAAATAAATAAACTATAATAGCTTAGAAATTTAGAAAACAGAAAATCAAGTGTTTCTATTTCCATGGACTAAAAGTGCTACATGAATTTTATTACTGGAAAGCAGAAGAAAGGGTAGAAATAATCAGTGTATTTTATGAACTGATAAACTAACTTATAAGGTATTGAAACTACCAGAACTAGGGTACTTCTGTATCTGATTGAAAGAAGTGTGAAAGTATCAAGAGGAATGTGATTTTCAATAGAAGATAACACTTAAACAATGGTTGCAGATAGTAAAAGCCCCAAATTAATTCTGAAATGAAAGAATAATACTAGCAGTTAAAAAGTAATAAAAATTTACTTATGCATTTGATTGCATATAATGTTGCCTCTAAATGTAGGATTTAATTAATTAGCTTATAAACATTGAAGGTAGAATATTTGCTTTTGTCGTTTAACAATCTAACAGATATAGCCAAGTGTGGTTTCTCACATTTACTATCACAGATTTTTAGAAGGCAGTGGCAGAAAGGTCACTTGAACCCAAGAATGTGAGACCAGCCTGGGCAATATAGCAAGATCTTCTCTCTTGAAACAAACAAACAAAAAAAAAACAAGAAAAGCAAGCAACCGAACAACAACAACAAAAAAATCATTAGAAAAACACAAAAACTATTAATTGAATATTGGAAAACTAACAAAATAGAAAATTAAATGTATTAATCTGGACTTCCAAATTCACCCACTGCAAGTCAAGTTAGACCATCATAGTTTCTTTTTTTCTTTTTTTTTTTTTTTTTTCTTTTTAGCCCAACTCTGGTAAAAGCTGTAGGACTGGATATATGGAATTTAGTTACCATACACAAACAAAACCATCAGATGTGAAGGACTGAAATTAACTGCAAAATATATGATTTGTTAAAGTATTAATCATCCCTCCAGATTATCTGTCTGCTGTTAGTCTGACAATAACACCTCATTCTGCTTTTTACCTTACTGTTTAATATTTCAAAAGCTAACCTCTAGTGTTTGTTTCTTTTAACTTGTACCTTCTATTGCTATGTGATATGATTTTTTAAATAGAACTCCTCTTGGACATAAATATCAGAATATTTAAACATATATTTAGACATTATTTTTCATCTCATTATGCTGAATATCTAAAATAAACATATATTACCCACAATTAAAAATTTCAACCCTCTGATTCAGCTCTGCTTCTTTACCTCTTAGCAAATTCATGTCTTAAAGTTTTCTTTGAGTAATTTTTTTTTGTTTCAATCTGTCTAAAGATTAATTTTTAGCAAGCAAGATAATAAACCAAAATTTATTTAAGTAAATATACTTCTACCTAATTTTCAAAAAGCAAAGTACAGACAGAGAATACCAATTTTGCCTTCAAGATAATTCAACTTGAGAGGTTAGGGTCGCTCAAATTTGTAATTTCAGGGCTTTGGAAGGCCAAGGTGAGCAGATCACCTGATGTCAGGAGTTTGACACCAGCCTGGCACACATGGTGAAACTACATCTCTATCAAAAATGCAAATATTAGCTGGGCAGGGTGGCAAGCATCTGTGATCCCTGCTACCCAGAAGGTTGAGGCAGGAGAATCACTTGAATCTTGGAGGTGGAGTTCATGTTGAGCTGAGATCTTGCCTCTACACTTTAGCCTGGGTGTCAGAGTGAGACTCTATCTCAAAACAAAACAAACAAATAAATTCAGACTTGATTTGGAATCCTCTCAACCTTGTTGGAAAGCAAGGTTTCAACCTTTTTAACTAAATATTCTAGTTGCATAAATACTGGCACCATCAATTTTTAATAAACTGCATTTCCATATATTCCTAACATTCCTTATGTGATTTATGGTATTTAGTATCTAGAGCTTTAACACCTCTCAGTTATTTATCTAGAAAACAAAACAAAATAAAACTGGTGTTCTGCTCCATTTCCTGGGCTGGAGTGCACACTGTGATCTCAACTCACGTGACACTTCACCCCTTGGGCTCAAGGATTTCTCCTACCTCAGTTTCCTGAGTAGCAGGCACACATGACCAAGTATGGATAAGTTTTTGCACTGTTTGTAGAGATGATGTTTGCCATTCTACTCATATTGGTCTTGAACATTTGCGTTTAAATGATATGGTCACCTTGGCCTCTCAAAGTGCTGAAACTACAGGCATGAACCACCACGTCTGGCCTCATTAACTAAACTTTGGTAAGTTTTACAGAAAGAAAAAAAAAATTAAATGTGCATTCAGCAGTAAAATTCCCATGGCTTTTTGTGGTGGCAGTCATAATGTTTTAGTTCATAAGGAATTCTGTCTCAGAGTTAGCAAGCTCATGTGAACTCCTAATCACCTAGGCCATCATTCCATTTAAGTTTGCACAGCGCAAGAATTTACTAACTACTTATCACATGATAAGAATCAGACTGGAAACTGGATAACTGGATCTAAAAATGTACACAGATATAAACCTAGTCTCTATTGCCCTCAAAATGTGGTAAGGGAGAAACAATCACAATCAAATATAATAATTTCACAACTGAGTTAATAAAGATTGCATGCAGGAATGAGACATAAATGAGTCATTAAGTGTTGTCAAGAAAGGAATCTCAGAGGTGACATCCAAGGTGTGACTTGAAGGAGAGTATAGCTTAATCTGAGAGAGAGGGGAATTGAAAATTCCATTGAGAAAATACATGCATGCTGCTTTATATGAGGATGACAATCCTTTCAAAGCCTTCATATACTCTCAGTTAAATAGAAATCTAGTCAGTCAGCCATCTTGAAGATGAAGTTATTAGTCTATAAACAATTCTATGATCTCAAAGATCTGTGCTTTCAACACTCATTTTTATACTCGATGTAAGACAAATTCCCAGAAATGCTATACAAGAGGGTGTCCTTATCATGAAACAATTAGGTTTTATTGAGAATCCACAGGATACAGTGGACACTTGAGAGGAAAGCCTTCCTACTTGTAACATATGACAGCAGCAGTTCTGGATGTATGTAACTAAACTGCTGTGAATCCATTCTGGTCTAAGACATCCTCTTGGAATAAGAAAGTGATTTTGTAAAGGAATAGATTAATCCAACTTGCTGACATGGATTCCCTGCCACTCCTCATTCTCATTGACTTTTGTGGAATTTCTTTACCATTCACCAGGTAAAATGGCCACATGGATGATCCTTGTGACCCTAGTGACTCCTTTACCCCAGGGACCTTGACCTTTGCTCATTTTCATGACTCTGCCCAATGGAAGTACCATGCATTTGGTTTTCAGTTTCCACCTGAAACCTCATCCTGCAACTCTGTGTTGTTGGGCAATCCTTATTTTTCTACCTGAAAAGCTCTCCGCATGTAGTCCTTGATCATTGAGACTGCCATTCAACCCTCACTTCCCCCTAGGTTGGCAGCTACTTTCCCTCTACTCTGCTACCCAAGACAGCCCCAGAATTATCAATTAATTAGCGACCTTTATAAATTCAAAAAAAGTGGGCTCACAAAGCTGCAATATTTAAACATCTTCGTTTTTCCACACTCATGGATGGGTCCAAAGGGAGAGACACTTATAATTTATTCCCAGAGCTAGAACAGTAAACTCACGTACAAACACATGGCTTGGTTTCTCTCAATTCCAGGATCCCCCAACCACATCTGGCCCCTCAATCCAGGTTATCATGCCTCTCTGTCTTAAGGAGCTATTCTTTCCTTGCACACCAGACCTACTTTTCCCCTCCAAGCTGCTCCCTTCTAATCTTCCTGACAAAATGGAGGTTATTTAGGGTATGATTCTCATAACCCAAACATGACTGTTTATTTCTGCAATTCTTGCCTTTCCACTAAGCTCAGAGAATTCAAGTCTGTGTATCCTTTTCAAAGCCCATCCCTCTATTTGCACTCTTGGTCCAAGTACGTGTTGCTCTTCTAGTGACATATTTCATTAATTGTGCCACTTAATTCCCGAATCTTGTGCCAAAGTAGTAGTAGCTGTAGAAAATAGCCAACCAGGAAACTATATATAAATACCACCTCGTGGTGCTTTTTGCTTTTACCAAAGATACTTCTTTCCTGAAGATTAAAGTCTGCCAATTTTGCTTGACAGGCTTTCTCAAAGTTGTTCTAAAATAGCTAATTTCTTCCCACATTTTGCTTTCACTTTCATTTTAAATTTTGTTATCTCAGGATCTTTACAACACTTCAACTGCAAATCCATCATGCACACACACAAACACACAAAAATATTCCAACTATTTTACTACAAGAACAGTAACAAATTATTTTTCTACAGCAAGGCTTAACATTAATGCTCTCCACAGATACGTCATATTTACTTGATTTTTAGTTTTCTCTATTTCACTGTATTTGTAGGACCCACTCAAATTACATAAACAAATGTTATCAGAAACAAAGGTATTATGTGCAACAGTATAGTATCCTAACATTTATTAAAAGTTTTAGATTTTTTTTTTTGATATGTTAAATATTAACCTTAGAAGACAGGTAGGTTGTGGTAGCTCATGCCTGTAATCCGAGCACTTTGGGAGGATAGTTGGGCAGTTCACAACTTCTGAATTTAGAGACTGTTAGGACCTCCTGGTCAAACACGGTCTCGACTGAAAAATATATAAAAGAGCCAGCTGTGGTGGCATCTGCCTGTAATCACAGATACTCAGGTGAGTGAGGCAAGAGAATCACTTGAACCTGAGAAGTGAGGTTGCAGTAAGCTAAGATCATGCCATGGACCTCTAGCCTGGGTGACAGAGCTAGACTCTGTCTTAAGAAAGAAAAAAAAAAAAAAAAAAAAAAAAAAAAAAAGGAAAGAAAAACGGAAGACTTTACAAGACAAGCAAAAAACATTACTCTTGTGATCAGTAACAAAATTAAGTGTACCAGTTTACATATGACTGCCTGAATTTGCTTCTTTATTTCTCTCTTATATTCATGTAGTTTTACTTCTAAAAACTCACACTTGATACACTGAGGGTTAGCATCTTAAAACTGATCATTAGTAAGCCGAAGCTTCTCAGCTATTAAAAAATAAGCTGTCAAGTTAAGAATGGAAGCATTGTCAAGTGTCTGCTCTGGCCAGCAAAATGTTAAAAAAAAAAAAAAAAAAAAAAAAAAAGTAAAAGGAACACTGAGAGAGAGACAGAGTTAAACTGCTGACCTTGAAGTCAACAGAGCACAGATGTTTGTGGGAGCAGTTGGCTCCAGCAGCTCAGACAGTAAACACAGTGTAAGAGTAAACTGATGAGTGAAAGCTTGCAGTAAAACCATAAATGTCATCAAAGAGTAAGAGAGAGAGAGAGGGAGAGAGAGAGAGAGAGAGAGAGAGAGAGAGAGAGAGAGAGAGAGCACACAAATGAGATAGAGACTAAGAGAGAGACCCATGTGTCTGGCAATAAAAGATTTAGATGAAATTGCAAGATAATTAGCGGGCAAAGATGCTACTAAACTCATACAAGTGGCCAGAAATGTGTTTAACAATCAGGAGGAAGAGGCTGAGAGAACGGCAAGGCATAACTCACAAGTCAAGATGAGGAGACAACCTGGGTTAACAAGACAGTGAGAAAGAGATATGTCTAGACCAGCATCTAAAACCTGGCTGGAGAAAGGTCAATGTGGGTGGGGTTGATAAAAAGAAAAAGGCATTAGAAGAATAAGTGTCCCAAAATAGCATTGTCTAAAGATTAGGTGTGGCCATATAGCCAATGGTTTTATCTCCATGAAATATGTAGGCCAAGGGCAGCAGCAGCAGCAGCAGCAGAAGCAGCAGCAAGTCAGAAAGTCTCAAATAATCAGGATACAGACTTACTTGGTCTGGCTGGGGTGGGAAGATATGAAGACTGACATAGGCCAAGCTCAAATTCTCTATGCCCAAAGTAGCCTATAGTCAGCATTAAGGTGATCCATAACAACAACAAAGAATTTTATGGTAGATGCAGGGACTGAGCATTAGGTGGTAACAAAACTGGTAGGGCCACTGTTCAAAGCTTATGCTACCATCATTGAGGCTATGGGAATATCAAACTGAAAGACCACGTTTGCCAATCAAAAAGATGTGTCATTGGAAGATGTGAGGTGCAGCACAAAATGTTATATCTTCCCAGCTGCCCTTTTCCTCTATGGAGGAGGTACCTGCTTCAAAAACTACAAGTATAAACTTTTAAACCTGAAGGAAGAATAACTTTAGATTCTAAGCAACCAAAGGCTATGATATTAGTACTTACCTTTCCACAAGCCGATAACTGGTGATTATCTGCTAGGGATGTGGAGGGTCCTGGAAAGCAAACTTGGAGGCCAATGAAGAAAGTCACACTGTCAGAATTAATTAGTAAATCCAGAGCTATGGGCTGAAGATAATCCACCCAATCTAGCCATAAAGCATGCTCAGCAGGTAGGTGGACTAAAAATGGGAGCCAGTATCCCACACCACTGGAGGCAGGTTTAGGCTTAGAAAAGCATTTAGAACACTTAGAGAAGCAAGACATTTTTGTGCCATGCTGGTCATTCTGGGACACTCCACTCTTATCAATCAACCAATTACTGCCTAGTAATAAATTGTACCACACCTGAAATGACTATACACCAGTGTAGAACCCACAAGCTGTAAACCAAGCAACAGTAACTTGCTTTCTGTTACTTTCCCAAACACATACATCTTGCTCCCCCTAATTCCCTCCAAGGCAGTATGGTTCACTGTTTTAGATTCAAAGAATGCTTTCTCCTGCCTTTGTCTCATGCCAGTCAGTTGGCATATCTTTGTGCTTCAAAGGGGAAATCCCCAGCATAGTTGGACCAGGCTTACCAAAGTGTTCAACAACTCCTTCATGATTTTTAGTGAGGTCCTACCATCAGACCTTAATGCTTACACCCCACCAAATAAAGACCAAACCTTTCTCCAGTATGTGAATTACTTTCTCCCAGCAGCACCCACTATAGAAGATTGCCATTAAAAAACTGTCTCCACTTTCTGTGGAAGATAGAGTAAAAGCTATGTAGAGAAAAGGCCAGATTTGCTGCACAGCATTCACATATGTGGAGTTTGTCAAAAGCCACTGATGGCACATGTTAAGTAGTGTATACAAGGATCTAACCACAACCTCACAGCAACAAGTCAGAGAGTTCTTAGTGACAGCAGTGTTCTGACATAGAATTCCAAATGTCCTGCTAATGGCAAAGCTATTATATGAAGCCCCAAAGGGGTCAAGGAGAAAAGACCCCTTCATCTGAGACCCTTAACAACAGAAAGCATTTAATATGATAAACAAGTTTCTAGTTGAGGCACCTGCTTTAGGACGGCCAGACATAACTAATATTTTTCTTCTGTATGTTCATGAGTGGAGGAAAATGGCCATTAGATTTTTAACCCAATGTTGGGATAATGGCATTACTCAATATCCTACCTATCCAAGTAGCTGAACTCAGCAGCTCCAAAATGGCCACCCTGGTTCAAGGTGCTTGCCACTACAGCCATGCCCATGCTGGAAGCTAATAAATGAAATCTGGGGCAGCGGGTCACTGTAAGGGCATCACGCTATGATTTAACACTAATGGATTAAGTAGGTCACCACTGGCTGTCAAATTCTAAAATAACTTGATACCAGGGACTTTTGTGTAAAAAAATTGTACATCAACTTAGAAATTGTAAACAGTCTCAAATCTACTACACTGCTCCCTTTGGAGCAAGAATCTCACTTATGTAACTGTGTAGAAACAGTGTATAAAGTATTCTCAGGTCGACAGGACCTTACAGATTAGCCCCTCCAAAATCAAGATGTTAAGTACTTTACTGCTGGTAGCTGCTTTGTAACAGAAAGAGTTAAAGGGGCAGGATATGCAGTTGTAACTCTAGATTCAGTGCTAGTGGCTCAAAGCTTGCCAATACAGCCATTGCTGTTAACAAAAGGTAAAGGAACCATGATACATACTAACTCAAAATATGCCTTTGCTATGCTACATGTACACGGGAGCAGACACAAGAGAAAAGGACTCCTAACTGCCCAAGGAACAAGTGTAAAGTACACAGAAGAAATTCTACAACTTTTTGATGTGGTATAAAAACCTAAGAAAATAGCTGTTAAACATTGTCAAGGCCATCAAAAAGGTGGAACCCTACCAGAAATTCAGAGGCAGTGGCTAAGTGTGCAGTGATAAATACCCCACTTTCCAGCACAATAGCTAGAAAAGCAGCTTGTGTTATGTCTCTCCTCCTAGAGCACTTGATTAAATAGAAGTCAAATGAGTTTCCAAATAAGAGGACCTGGTTTACTCTGGACAATGAAGTGCATTAAAAAAAAAAAAAATGGCAGAAGTTCTTATATGGAAAATTAGCAATTTCTGAAGTTACAGCCCCTAGGTCTGTAAAACCTTTCTCCAAGCAACCCATATAGAAAAACAGCACTACTAATACTACTGGGGTGCTAATTCTATATGCCATGGCTCATTGTCATCTCTTGATCCATTTGTAAACAATGCTTAACCTGTCCTATAACCCTCAAAGAAGCAAATCCCACATTGGGCTCATAATACAATAAGCTGGTGTAATTATAATAAATGTATAAATAGAAAAGTGAAAAAACACAGACTGTCCTCTAGAAAGAATACTTAATTATTATGGCTGAGCAATTTGGGTGCAAATTGGGTCATGGGGATATAGTCCTTTAATTGATACAATGAATGGCATCTTCAGGCTGCAGAAGTTTCTAAAAGTCACAACCACTGAAGCTTCCAGAGTTTCTGATTTGCTAGTGGTACAAGCCACACAGATGAAAAATGCCATTTTCCAAAAGTGACTAACATTGGATTATCTTTTAGCCCCAAAAAGAGGAGTATGTGGACATTTTAGCTTATGAAATGGCCGTCTGGACATTAATAATAATGGACAAACAGTCATGGAAATTACCACCAGGATTCAAAAACTAGCTCATGTCCCAGTACAAACTTGGAAAGAGTAATCAGTATACTCACTCTTTGAAGGATGGTTTGCGTATTTGGGAAGGGGAGGGTAAAACACTCAGGGGGCAGTAGTAATTATATTGAAAGGGTGTTTAATACTATCTTGTCTCTTGCCTCTCTTAATTGGTGATATTCAATCAACTACAGAAGCAATAACCACCAGTCAATTGATGACATTAACTAAGTATCATCCTGTGCCCCAAGAGGATGTACCACTGCCTCAAAATAATAGGACTAATAACAGGACTACAACAAAAGGGCTAACTATGGGCTTATGCAGCATAATCATCTAATGGAACTTAATCATTGTCAAATGATGAGATAAAATAAACTTAAACTAAGCAAATAATATGCTAGTAGCCAAAAAAACTACATTAATACCATATTTTCTAAGCAGGAAGCTTATCAGAAATAATAATTATTAATAATAAGATAATAATAATAATAATAATAATAATAATAATAGTATCTTACAGGTGAGTAACAGCCAGTCCTGGAACCTCAGCACTCTGCATATCAGCCTGTGAGAACCTTCCAAATTCTAAGCTGTCACCCTGGCTGGTCCCAGGTAGGTGACTGGTTAGACAAAAGCAGGTGAGATTCCACAGAGGAGGGACAACTCTTAAGACAGGCACAGTCACAAAGAGTTTGTCAGGTACTAAAAGTTTAATTTTTGCCTCTCTTGTCAGGATAGAAACTCTCAACCTAGTGCTAAAGGAATCAACTCGGTGCTATAGGCTTACCATAAGCTCACACACCACCCTGCTGTCCATAAAAAGCACAAAGCCATTCCCAGGTGGTTTCTCTTAAAATGTTCTGCAACATAGGTAAGCCATCCACCCTGAGGTCCAGCTTCAAAAACCAAACAGGCGTAAAAGAGATCTACTAAATAAGCTTGTAAGCTCATAGAAGCACCATATAACCTTTACCAAATATTAACTTCTAGGTGGTAGTAAATGTTTAAAGCAATGACATTGCTTCCTATTAATGGATTAATAAAAAGCCACATATTAAATGGGAAATTTAATAGTAACAACAGTAGTCTGTATTTGTTGCATAATAAAATATAGTTTACTGTGTTGTGTTTGATATAAAACCTCACCCCAGTCTCTGTTTGAAAAATACCGATAATTTCTATGGGCATTTCTTTTTACCATGTAGTGCATCAGTCTTCAATTCAATATGCCAAACTGACAGAGCTTTAATAATCTTTATTTATCTCTACTGCTCAATTACCAGACCCTGTGTCCCCTGGAACCAATCTAGTGAGAGTGTGTGTGTCAGTGAGAAAATTCCATGTATTTCAAGTACTGAGGACATTATTTATTTAATTACATGTTTAAAAGATTTTGCTGGGATGAGAATCTTGCAGGTTGTACTATGTAAGTAATCAGTCTATGCTTTAGTTTTGCTGTATACATTTCTCGGGCTGAGAAGAAAATCCTCTTGGTAAAATTTCATGTGTGTTGCCAGGAGACCAAAGGCCCCTTGTGATGTCATAGCTACTCAAATTGAGAACCATTGTAGTGGTCTAGATTACTTTACCTGCTTAGGACTATTGCAGCAGGTTTTCAAACTGCAGTGTTGAAAACTATGCAGGCTGGAGGATTAGGTGAGAAAATATTTATTTGAGATGGCAGATATTTCTTCAGAAACTCAAGATGTTTCTCCTAAAGTTAAATCGACTGGTTCAGAAGCTTCCACTAGGTTTCTGTTGGGTGAAGACATATTCTCTGAAGACTCTGACTTAAGGTCAATAATTGAAGAAAATGCTTTTCAGGTTTTGTCACAAGGATCCTTGATAAAAAGTCCAGGTTACACAGTTTGTGTCTCTGAGCTAGATAAGGGTAATGATTTTATTTCTCAGACTTTTCCCAGAAACTTTGGAAAATAGTTGAAAGTGACCAGTTCAAGTCCATTTCATGGGATGAGGATGGAACTTGCATAGTGATTCATGAAGAACTTTTCAAGAAAGAAATTCTGGAAAGAAAAGATCCTTACAGAATATTTAAAGCTGAGAGTATAAAAAGCTTAGTTCGACAGTTCAACCTTTATGGATTCAGTAAAATTCGACAGAATTTTCAAAGATCTGCTTTTCTAGCAGACTTTCTGGAAGAAGAAAAAGAAGTCCCCATTGTAAGCAAGGTATTAAAAACATTTCAGTGGCCACTTTATGTAGAGTATATAGGTAATTTTATTTTGTACATCAGTAAATATGTTGATACATGCAGTAAGTCTAGATTTTGTAAATTATATAAATATCGAAGTAAAAATTGTTTAGGATTTTATAATCACTGAGGGCAGCTTCTGCATTAAACTTTCCAGGTTTCAAGAAATTTTGTAACAACTCTGAATCTTACCAATAAACTCCAGATAAATTTACCAAAGCCAATAATTAAATGTTACTATTATTATGTAACATGTTTTTACTCAAGGGCTTGACAATATGAGTGCACTTTCTCCCCAAAAGGCACATTCCTGGAAAGAATAAACAATGTTCATGCATCATTTGATGACATTAACTTTGTGTGATAAGACAGCAATCTGAGTTTTTTGTATTATATGTGCTATTGCCACTTTTCTCTTGGTTTAAAATGACACTGAATTACTTTCTCTTTTGCTTTTAGTTAAGTCTATTGTAACCCAAATTTCAAACGTGGCTATCCTCAACTTTTAGTAAAAATGAAAAGAAGAATTGGGATTAGAAATGCTTCTCTTGTGTCTACTTTATTCAATGAAGGTTTCAATAAGAAGCACTTTAGAGCAGGGGCTGACACAGATAATCATAATTCTGGATTAACTGCTGAAACTAGTGGAGAGGGATCATTTTCAACCTCTACAAATTTAAATATGCCTCTGATAAGAAAACCTTCCGTCAGCCAAAGAATTGCCAGTTTGTCTGACACAACCAGAAGTGGCTTTCCTCCTACTCCATCTCAACTTCATTTGGACCAACAGAATGCATTGCAACAAATCAAAATCTTATTTTAAATCAGTTGGCCAGTATTCATATGCAATCTCATAGCACCTACATACAAGCAAATGACCACACTTTTAATTGCATTACAACCACGCCTTCTCAATACCAAATCATATCTTCCTCACAAAATAGTCTTTTGGAGTTGATAGTGAAACCATCAACTTTTC
Organism: Saimiri boliviensis; assembly: GCF_048565385.1. Lineage (NCBI taxonomy): Eukaryota > Metazoa > Chordata > Mammalia > Primates > Cebidae > Saimiri > Saimiri boliviensis. The sequence goes on along the minus strand of NC_133471.1, from coordinate 12,591,164 downwards.
CAAGCAGATATCCTGAGGTGTCAATAAATGAGACTCCTTATCCTAACCTGCTACCAGCAGGCAACCTGTGGTTGCTAGGGCCCGTGATAGCTGATATATCTGCTGACTCTCCTTTCAAGCCAGCTTTTCAACTATCTTCACTGGGAAAATACAACCCTAATTACAACTGATATTAGAGTGACACTAAAAGAGTACCATATAATGCACAACCATAGAGACTAACATTTTCCTAGAAAAAAAAATGCAAATATTCTGCAATTATCTTGTTGAACAATAAAATTACATGTTTACCCTTATGGTTGCTTTTTATTTATTTCTAAACATATGGTTAAGAGTGAAATCATGTTGCATTTTATTTCATTTAAAACATATATTGAACGGATATACATATGTGTATGGCTAATATATATAAGATATATACGTATACAGTATAGTATATTTTATATGTGGGGTGTGTGTGTGTGTGTGTGTGTGTGTGTGTGTGTGTGTGTGCTTTTGATTATTTGGCAATACCTTTGCCGTATCCCTTGGTAAGGTCGTTCAGTTATCTAGAGAGAAAGAAATAATAGTCTTTTAGGCAATTTTCTGCTGCAATAGCACAATGTTACTGATGGAGTTATTTGGAAAAAGACTTATTCTGCTCGTGTTTCTGAAGGCTGGAAATTCCAAAGGGCTGCATCTGGTGTGTCTTTCTTTCCATGACAGGCAATCAACATAAAGTGAAGGACATGTGATGAAGAGAAAATCAAGACCGAATTCATCCTTTGATCCAAAGTCCACTCACAAAATAACTAACGTGCTCTCCAGATAAAGTCAACAATGCCCTTGTCAAGGTGTATCCTCATGACTAATTACCTCTCAAAGGTCCTACCTCCCATGGCTATCACAATGACCAGGGACTGTCTATGTAAAATTTGGAGAGGACATTCAAAACCACAGCAACAGGTAAGGGAAAATGAATGAAGTGGAAATAGTAAAATATAATAAGTGACTTCTCAATTAGTCTGGCCTTAAAAAATGTGGGGATTGCACAGGACCAGATGCTCAAATATGCAGACACATACACACACAGAGACAGCCCCCTACACACACACACACAATTTATAAATGGGTTAAAATGCACTAGTTTCCTGTTTATCACTTGCTTTCCCCCATTATCTTAAGCTTAGATTGTAGTAGACAGACTTTTTTCATTACAGTTTATATGCAGTGAGTTCAGTAACTATAATCACGTTTATTTGTGTCATCACTTGATTTACAAAGTTCATGTTATATTATGTACATGAATGGCATCACTGTTAGAATATGCTGAAATTTTACAGTTAGCATTAGCCATAATCATTTTTTTAATCAAAACATTCCAACAGATTTGTGTCTTTAATTATCTTCTGCAGGAGTTCCTTTCATGTTTTCTAATGCACATTTTTTTCTTCTTTCTCTTTTTCTTTCCCTTTTTCTCCCTTTTTCTCTTCCTCTTCCTCTTTCTTTTCCACTTTCTTATCTCCTTTTTCTTTTCCTCTTTGTTCTTTCTTTTTTTTTTCTTCTTCCTTCCTCCTTCTCCTTCTTCTTTCCTTCTTCTTTTTCTTCTTCTTCTTCTTCTTCTTCTTCTTCTTCTTCTTCTTCTTCTTCTTCTTCTTCTTCTTCTTCTTCTTCCTCCTTCCTCCTCCTCCTCCTCTTTCTTCTTCTTCTTCTTCTTCTTCTTCTTCTTCTTCTTCTTCTTCTTCTTCTTCTTCTTCTTTTTCTTCTTCTTCTTTTCTTCTTTCTTCTTCTTCTTCTTCTCCTTCTACCTCTCCTTCTCCTCCTCCTTCTTCTTTTTTCTCTCTTATTCTTATTCTTATGCTTCTTCTTCCTCTTGTTCTTCTTCTTTTTCTTTTTGTTAACCTAAGGCAGAATCTGGCTGGGTTGCTCAGCCCAGAATGCAGTGGCATAATCTCAGCTCAATGTAAACTCAACCTCTGGCTTAAAGCAATTTTTGTCTGTCAGTCTCCTAAATATATGGGACTAGATGTGCATTAACCATTGGATAAATTTTAGTATTGGCAAGGCTGGTTTTGAACTCTTGGACTCAGGTGATTCACCGGCCTTGGCCTTTAAAAGTGTTGAGACTACAGGTTTGAGCCACTATACCTGCCCTCTAATGCACATTTTCATGACATTGGTTTCATGCTGAAAGTCAATTTGTAATTGTTTTTGTTGGTATTTAGTATCTTCTAGATTCTGAGCCTAGATCTGCAGCATGGCTGAACAAATCTCTTCCAGACCTGATATTCTCTGCCTTTCAGCTTCATGTCTTGCTGTTTCAGCATGGTTTATGTGGACCAACATTCAGACAATTTTCCTTTCAGCCATGAACACTCCCATCCTGCAACTATGGCTACCTTTCCCTCCTGGAGATAAAAGTCTCTCTCCCTGTTTGCCTACTTAAGACTTCTAATGCAGAAACATTATTTTTCCAGGAAGTGTTTATCTATCACATTAGTTTTCTTGTCTGCCTGTCTTAAAAATTCAGCACTGATGTAACACAGTACCTGGTATACATTAGTAGGTGTGTGTGTGTGTGTGTGTGTGTGTGTGTGTATATATATATATATATACACACACAGAGGACAGTAGCTGCACAACATTTCAAAAGCAGCATTTTTCATGCATTTGACATATTATAAAACTGCTGGTGTCACAAGCTAAGTCTTGACAAGAATCATCATTCAGTTTTCTGGGACAGCTGGGATTTAAATGTGATATGGGTTTGGATGCCAGAATTTCTCAGACTATAATCTTATTGCTGCCATTCTACCATATTCATATATTTTCAAGTTGTGCCTAAGTATTAAGTAATTACAATCAATGATCCACGTGAGAAATTCTGATTTCTTATCCTGTAATACCATGACACAGCACAATTGTCTTTTCACCTATGTCCACATGCTATTAAATGACAGATACAGGCGAGGGAATGGAAGGCAGAAAATCACACTGCCATGTGTGTACCTATGCAACAATCTTGCATGTTCTTCAAATGTACCCCAAAACCTAAAATGTGATAAAAATTAATTAATTAATTAATTAATTAATTAAAAAAGATCTATACCACGTTTTAGTTCTCAAATTGTATTTTCAGAGGGTTGTCTGATAGACATGGTTAAATGCTGAACATGAAGAAGGTTTAAAAGAAATGTAGCCAGGTCTCACACCTTTAATGTCAGCACTTTGGGAGCCTAAGGTGGGTGGATCACATGAGATCAAGAGTTTGAGACCAGCCCAGTTGCATTTTTTAAAATGATATAAAACCCCATCCTTCTAAAAACTATAAGAATTAGTCAACCATGGATGGTTGACCCATGTAATCCAAGCTAGTCAAGAGGCTGAGACAGGAGAGTTGCTTGAACCTCAGAGGCAGAGGTAGCAGTAAGCCAAGATATTGTCACTGCCCTTTTGGCTGGGGGACAGGCCAAGATTATATCACAAAAGAATCAACAACAACAACAGGCTAATGATTAAAAATAATAAAACATGAAAAGATTAACTTGGGTGAACAACAGGACACCGAGAAAAAAAGAAAATGACATTTAAGAAAAGGTAGGATAAAGTAATGAAGGATAATCAGACAGGTTAAAATGTGAACTTCAATATCATAAGGTTAAGGCCAGAATAAGGCAAGTACCAAACAAACAACAATGACAACAAAAACAGCAACAACAAAATGAGCACAGGGAGGAGGAGAGATAGGTGATGAAGGAAAAAATAAGTAAAGCAAATGCAAAACATTAAATAGTTGGCATGATTAGAATATCTGCTTGATGCTATATCTTTCTAAATAATGTGTATTTATGTTAAACTAGCTTAAACTCTTTCAACAGCAAAAAAAAAAAAAAAAATGACTTAAAGTTTGCTACCCAAAAGGAATAACGTGGATGTTCTGCATCTTGCATCATCATTTGTCTAATAAAGTAGATGAAGTGGATGTACTTTACCCTTTCCCAAAAAGACAATTAATATTCCTACATGTTATACATGCAGCAAACATAAGTCTCTGAAAGGGGATAAACTGGAGAGAAAACTTAAGACTTAGCAAGTGATAAGATGGTTGAGTTAAGAACTTGCCTTATGTTTCTGGGGGTACTCTGTCTTGGTTGTGTATATATTTATAATGGTTAGCTTTTCTTACTACATTGATCCTTTTACCATTAGGTAATGCCCTTCTATGTCTCCTTTGAAATTTATTGGTTTAAGGACGATTTTATCAGAAGCTAATATTGTAATTACTGATTTTTTTTGCTCTCCCTTTGCTGATATATCTTCCTCCATCTCTTTATTCTGATCCTATGTGAGTTCTTGCACATGAGATGGGTTTTCTAAATAAAGAACACGGATGGATTTTGACATTTTATCCATATTGCTGGTCTGTGTCTTTTGATTGTGGCATTTAACCGCTTTACACTTAAAGTTCACATTGTTATCTGTGAATTTGATTCTGCCATTTTGATGCTAGCTGGTTGTTTTGCCCATCAGTTGACATAGTTTTTCATTATGTTGATGGCCTTTACTATTTGGAACATTTTTGTAGTGGCTTGTACTGTTGTTCCTTTTCAGGTTTAGTGTTTCTTGCAGGAGCTCTCATAAGGCAGCACTGGTAGTGATGAAATCTTTTGGCAATTGCTTGTTATTAAAAGGATTTTATTTCCCCATCACTTATGAAGCTTAGTTTGGCTTTATATAAAATTCTAGGTTAAAATATTTTTATTAACTTTTTTATATTTTTTCTTAAGGACATTGAATATTGTCCCCTTTCCAGCTGAATTTTTTTTTTTTTTTAAGGACATTGAGTATTGTCCCCAACTCTATTCTGTCTTGTAGGGTTTCTGCTGAGAGACCTCTGTGTGTCTGATGGGCTTCCCTTTGTGGGTAACCCAACCTTTTTCTCTGGATGCCTTTAGCATGTTTAACACTAGTGAATTGGATGATTATGTGCCATGGTGTTGCTCTTCTTAAGAAATATTTTCTTGTGTTTTCTGTATTTTCTGGACTTTGAATGTTGACCTGCATGGCTAGGTTGGGGAAATTCTCCCAAATAGTATAATGAAGAGTGTTTTCCAGCTTGGATTTATTCTCCCCATCACATTTTGATACACTTTTCAAACATAGATTAGGTCTTTTCACATAATCCCATATTTCTTGGAAGCTTTGTTCATTTATTTTCACTGTTTTTTTTTTCTCTAATATTGCCTTATTGTTTTATTCCATTGTGTTGATCTTCAATTTCTAATATCCTTTTTTCTGTTTCATCGATTCAGGTATTGAAACGTGTAGGCTTTGCAAAGTTCTGGTGCTTTGATTTTCAGCTCCATCAAGTCATTTATATGCTTCTCTAAGCTGTTTATTCTTATTAGCATTTCATCTAGTCTTTTTTCAAGGTAAGTTTCTTTGCATTGGGTTAGAACATGTTTTTTTTTTTTTTTTTTTTTTTTTTTTTTTTTTTTTTTTTTTTTTTTGCTCAGAGAATTTTGTTATTACCCACTTTCTGAGGCCTGTTTCTGTCAATTTCTCATACTCATTCTCCATCCAGCTTTGTTCCTTTGCTGATGAGGAGTTGTGACCCCTTGGAGGAGGAGAAGTGTTCTGTTTTTTTGGTGTTTTTATCCTTTCTGCACTAGCTTCTTTCAGTCTTCATGGATTTATTGACCTGTAGTTTTACAACTGTTGACTTTCAAATATGGTCTCTGAGTAGACATCCATTTTGTTGATGTTAAATCTATTTCTTCCAGTTTTTCAGTTTTCCTCTGACAGTAAGGCTTCTCTGCTTCAGGAGTGCTGGAGGTCCACTCCAGACTCTTCTTGCCTGGAGATGACCTGCCAGTGATGCAGAACAGTAAGGGTGGCTGCTGGTTTCTTCTTCTGCCAAATGACAGCCAGAGCTCTTTTTTTATGAGCTGCCTCTTTGGATATATGAGGGTCAGGGTGAAACTTGAGGAGACAGTCTCTCCCCTAGAGAAGCTCAAGTGCTCTGCTGGAAGCTCTGTTGTGCTCCGTTCTGGAAAGGAGGGCTTTATTTATAAGTTCCTGATGTGCTAATGTCTATTTTCAGAGTTGCCATGCACAGCAAGGAGGTGGTCTAGTTACAGTATTCCAACAGAGGCATTGCTGTGCTGCCATGGACTCTGCCCAGTTGCTGTGTAAACTTCCTCGTGGTTTTGTTTACATAGATACAGTTAAAACTGCCATGTTAATAGGAGTCTGCCTCAGTAATGGCACAGTGCCTCAGTAATGGCTGATTGCCTTGGTAGAGGTGGACTCCTTCTGTAATGGCATACCCTTTTTGCCCCTCTGAGCTGAAGTATATGGGGTCCATCTATGCTTGCTGCAAAACTCTCAATCCAGAGCGTTTCAGATTGCTTGTCTTTGCGGGGATGGGATCCACCTATCAGAATTGCCTGGCTATCTTTTTTAGTCTCCTCCTTTTCAGTTGAATGGGTGGCTCTGTCTCCCTGACATTCCAGGCACCTGCTGAAATGGCCACCCAGATTTGAGTAAGTTTTCTGCGTGAAAACCCGTGATCCTGGCTAAAACAGCTGTGCTGGAAACTCATGGTGCTTTTCGGTCTGGGAATCTTCTAGTGTGTTGTCAGTAAAAACTTATTTGGAAATGCAGTGATCACTCATTCCTGTGTTGTTTTTGCTGGGAACTGTACTCCAGACCTTTTCCTATTTATCCTTCTTAGATCTCCCTGCCAACAGAAATGTATTGAGTCCTTGATAAATGACAGGCACCCAAGTGCTAGGAATACAAACTTAAATTAAAAAGCCAAAATTGCTGTCCTCCTGAAGCTTACAAATAGGGTTAGGAGACAGAAAATATACACACAACCTCACTGTTGTATAAACGTACAGTGTGCCCACTTGTGGTAAGTGCTCCAGTTTCCTCCCAGGTTGATGTACACATGTCTTTTATAGCATGGTATAATTACAAAATCTGTTATGCACAATTTTTAAATCTACAAGCTCTGAGAAACAAATATTTTAAGTTATTTGGTGTCAAAGCCCAACCAGACAAAAACTCATCAGGTTGAAAACTTTGACCTGAACTGATATAAGCACATTTAATATCTTTCTTTATCCCAGAATAAGTATTTCTGCAATTGACTGCAAAATAATTACTGGTTTTCACTAAAGGATTCAGAACCATTCCCAACTCTACAGCACATGGTGAGAGTTTTTGGACAAGGAAGTGAAGTTCTGCATTCACAATAACACAGTGGTAAGGGAACTCTCACTGCTCCCACTTTATAGATGGGAGACTAAAACAGTAAATCCATGAACTCCTTGGTTTCTCCAATGCAAAGCCAGTGTGTGTTTCTCACTCTCCATCAATGCCTCCCTATGATAATTCAAATAAATAAATAAATAAATAAATAAATAAATAAATAAATAATAGCTTTACCTCCACAACACATACACACAAAAGAGTTCTATATTCATTCAAATATTTTTTATTATTGTGAGACTGCTATAATTTCAATGTGAGAACTTTCACAAACAGAACAGGAAGAAATGAGAAAAGGAAAAGAAAGTGTAGATGAATGAAGATGTAAAAATTGGTAACATGTCGGTAGAAAAGAACAAGAGGCTGATGAAGCCAGAGTACAAATGTAAGCAAGAAAGGTGTGAAACAAGTATGAGCAACCAACTGAAGTAGTAACACATGCACATTTTCTTTGAGCTTTAAAACAAATAATGAAGAAAGCATGTAACCTTCGTTATTATTTCTATGAAGTAGAAAAGGGGAGAGATGCATCCATGGTGAAGATGCAATAATAAAATAACACCAGTAACAATTTCTAGAGTGCTATTTTTAATGTCTCAGGCACTGGATTGAAACAGATCTCATTTTATATTTTTCTTATCATGGCCCCATAGGTATTATTGCCCCAATTACAAATGAGAAAACATACTCCCAAGGAAGTTAATATAACATGTGCAAGATCAAACAACTAACTTCAAAATTTGTGTCCAAAAGAAGAACAGTTTTCTGATTCTGAGGGCAGTGTTCTTTGTGCTAAACCACACAGCTTCTTCCATGTATGTAAATATCTGCTTATCAAGGAATTCATAAAACTACTAAATTACTTTTAACATTGGAGTAACAAATAAGAATGGAAATCTGAGGATAAATGTGGGGCTTCTAGGTGACCACCACAACTTTTTTATTTGGGACATAAGGCTCTCCAAAACCATGAGGCACCTATTAAATAAGTCACTTTTGCTGATGTTCCCAATGGTATTACAAAATCGAATAGGGAGCTTTACTTCCAACATGACATTTATTTCTATGGATTTTCTTCTAATACAATAATTACTTTGGATTCAATAAATTATGATCATTACATTTCACATGCATCATAAGCTTTATACACACAGGAATATTTTTGGGTTAAAAATGACTCTAACTTGTCTGAGTTTGCTTCTGTTGCAATTTAAATCAGCAACTTGAATAGTTATCCTCTTTACCAAAGATTTGCATTCCAGTATCTGGGTCTTCAGCTGCACAGATTTTCAATCTGAGCAGATTGAGAATAGATAAATAAATCAATGTAAAACAAATCACTGCTTGCTTCAAAAGAAAAAGTTTTCTTATTTTGTTTGCAATCATTTTGTTCTGCTAGTTTCAAGAACATTCATGCCACTAAACAATGGGGACCCTAATTAAATAAAAAAAAAGAAGGACAAACAGAACACACAGACAAGTCTTTCACCATCTGCTTCAGCAATATCAAATAATTCTGTCATGGAGGCAGAAGACACAGTAACTGTTTGCAATATTCTTCAGACTGAACATCAAGATATAACAGTGGGTAGAATCAGGCATTCCAGAAATTTTATGTTCTATGTGTTTGCATTCTTGCCAATTTTATTACTATTATAAATATAAGGTCATATTATAACTGGAGAATATTCTCAGATGAGAAAGAGTTTGTTTTGCATATTTGGGTGAGTAATGCTTGATGTTAAAATAGATTTGATTTACACTGATGTTACTTGTACCAAGTTTACATATCAATAAAGTGTACTGGTATCATACTGGAAGTGGCAAACACCAGTACTCACTTTATTTTGTGGTTCTCTTTGGAGATCTTGCTTGTAGATTTCAAACTCTTCATGCTCAGCTGCAACAGCATTTTCTGCAGTTCTTACCAAAAAACTGCAACCTCATGAGCTAGATGAGCAGAGCCTAAGAAACTAACAAATAATTCTACTCATTGTCACTCTTCAGTTTTCTTATTTTATTTAACAAATACAGCTAAAAAGTTCTAATGTGTTGTTTCTATTTTTTTGTGGTCACATGATACATATGATATTAATTCTATTAAAAGACTGCAGAGAAATCCTAACTCTGAAATTTTAGAGCAAGAAAATAGGCTGGGAACAGTAGCTTATGCCTGTAATTCCAGCACTTTGGGAGGTGGAGGTGGGTGGATCACAATGTGAAGGGATGGAGAGAATCTTAGCCAACATGGTGAAACCCCATCTCTACTAAAAATACAAAAATTAGTCACATGTTCTGAAACCTGCATAGTGATTCATGAAGAACTTTTCAAAAAAAAAAAAAATTCTGGAATAAAAGCATCCTTACAGAATATTTTAAACTGACAGTATAAAAAGCTGAGTTTGTCAGCTCAACTTTTATGGATTCAGTAAAATTCAACAGAATTTTCAAAGATCTGCTTTTCTAACAGACTTTCTGGCAGAAGAAGAAGAAGCCTCTGTTTTAAGCAAAGTATTTAAAATATGTCAGTGACCACTTTACATAGAGTACATATGTAATTTTAGTTTGTAAGTTATTAAATATGTTGATACATGCAGCAAGTCTCAATTTAAAAAAATATATAAAATATTGAAGTAAAAATTATATAAGTCTTTAAAATTATTGAAGGCAGCTCCAGCATTAAACTTGCAGAGTTTTAATAAATTTTGTAACAACTTTGAATCATACAGGTAAACTCCAATAAAACTTACCAAATCCAATAATGAAATGTTATTATTAATATGTAATATGTTTTCACTTGACAGTTTAACAGCTTGAATGTGTCTTCCCTAAAAATAACACATTCTTACAAAGAGAAAACCACATTCATGCATTATTTGATGACATTAACTTTGTGTGATAAGACAAAAATCTGAGATTTTGTGTGTTGTATGTGTTATAGTCACTTTTCTCTTAGTTTAAAATGGCACTGAATTACCTTCTCATTTGGTTTTAGTTAAAATTCCATTGTAATCCAAATTTTAAACGTGGCCATCCTCAACTTTTAGCAAAAACGAAAAGAAGAATTGGGGCAAGAAACGCTTCTCTTGTATCTACTTTATTAACTGAAGATTTCAACAAGAAGCACTTTAGAGCAGGAGTTAACAGAAATAATCATAATTCTGGGTTAATTGCTAAAACTAGTGGAGAAAAACTATTGTCAATCTCCACAGATTTAAAGCACTTTGGGAGGCTGAGGCAGGTGGATCACGAGGTCAAGAAATCGAGACCATCCTTGTCAACATGGTGAAACCCCATCTCTACTAAAAACACACAAAAAATAAGCTGGGCATGGTGGCACGTGCCTGTAATCCCAGCTACTCAGGAGGCTGAGGCAGGAGAATTGCCTGAAACCGGGAGGTGGAGGTTGCGGTGAGCCGAGATTGGGCCATTGCACTCCAGCCTTTGTAACAAGAGCAAAACTCTGTATCAATCCATCAATCAATAAATCTATCAATATTCCTCTAATAAGAAAATCTTCTGGCAGCCAGAGAACTGCTAGTTCACCTGACACAATTAGAAGTGGATTTTATCCTACTCCATCTCTAGCCTCAGTTGGACCATCCGAACAAATTACAACAAATCAAATGCTATTTTAAGTCAGTTGGCCAGCATTCACATGCAATCTCATAGCACCTGTATACAAGTAAATGACCACATTTTGAATTGTGTTACAACCATAATTTCTCAATACCAAATTGATAGTCTTTTGGGGTTGATAATGGAATCATCACCTTTTCCAAGCAAATATCCTGATGTGTCAGTCAATGAGGCTCGTTATCCTAACCTGCTACCAGCAGGGAACCTGTGGTTGCCAGTGCCCACAATAACAGATACATCTGCTGCCTCTTGTTTCAAGCCAGCTTTTCAACCATCGCCACTTAGCAAATATCACTCTAATTACAATTTATATTTCATCTAAAGGGTATGATATTATGCATGAAGGTAGAGACTAAAAATTTACATTGAAAAAAATTATAAAAATCCAGGCAATTATTTTACTGAACAATAAAATTACACGTTTACCCTTATGGTTGCTTTTACTTTATTTCTGAACATAGGGTTAAGAGTGAAATCCTGTTTCATTTTAGTGGTAGGCTATTGTATTAGCTCTTAAAATATATTGACTATATTTTGTATGTGTGTGTTTTTGTGTGTATACCTGCACACACACACACACACACACACACACACACACACACACACACACACAGGCTCTTTGATTATTTGACAGAAGCATTGCCCTGTTCCTTGGTAAGTTTAGTGATCGAAAGAGAAATAAATAACAAACTGTTTTAGTCAATTTTTTGCTGCAACAACCCAATGTCACTGACTAATTTTGAAAAAGACTTATTTTGTTCATGGTTCTGAAGGCTGGGAAGTCCAAGAGGCTGCATCTGGTGAGGCTTTCTTTCTGTGTTTCAATATGGCAAGTAAGTATCATACAGTGATGGACATGTGGGGGACAGAAAATCAAACCCAAACTCATCATTGGTTCAAAGCCCCCTCACACAATAACTAAATTGTACTCCAGATAAAGCAAAAAAATCTTGTTATGAGGGTGTATCCTCATGGCTAATCACCTCTTAAAGCTCCTACCTCCCATTATTATCACAGTGACCACAGAATTTCTATGTAAAATTTGGAGAGGACATTCAAAACAAGGGCAGCAGATGAGGAAAAATGAATAAAGTGTAAATAGTAAAAAGTAGTATGTAATTAACTTCTCAATTAGTCTGGCATTAATTAAATGAGGGTCTAAATTTGGATGGCACAATGGACTATATTCACAAACACACACACACACACACACACACACACACACAGAGAAAATCTAGAAAATGATTAAAACACACTCTATAGTTCAGTGTGTTCTCAATTACTTTTCCCCATTATCTTAAGCTTAGATTGTAGCAGACAAAGACAATTTTCGTTACAGTTCATATCTAGCAAGTTTGGTACCTATGATCACAATTGTCTGTGTCATTGCTTGAGTAATAAAAATTCATCAGATGGCAGGATCCAGTTTACAAAGAGTTAAAAATAGCCCAAAGAAAAGAAACAAGACTAGAATCTGATATCCCACAAGGGCTATAGTTTTCCTATTAAAAAAAAAATTTTTCTTCAGACAGGGTCTGGCTCTATGGTAGAAGCTGGAGTGCAGTTGTGCAAGCTCAGCTCACTTCACCCTCTATCTCCTGGGTACAAGAAAGCCTCCCTCCTCAGCCTCCTGATTAGCTGGGACCACAGGCACATGCCATCATGCCCAGCTAATTTTTGTATTTTTAGTAGAGATGTGGTTTTGCCGTGTTGCTCAGGTTGGTTTTGAACTCTTGGCCTCCCAAAGTGCTAGAATTGCAGGCATGTGCCACCATGCCTGGTTGAGTTATAGATTTTCACTGAAACACAAAATTTATCTCAGTTGTAACCATCATTTTTGATCATAGATACTCAAAGATTATTCTTGTTTTAAAATAAGTCTAGCTTTGTTAGATTTTGCCTGATAATTTGTGTAAGTGCAGGAAGAAAAGGAGCTGACCACACAGATGCTTTCAAGCTTCTTTGCTGCAAGTTTTCCTACAGAATCTCAGATTGGAGTTTTAAAGGCCCCATTGAGGCTAAAAGCCAAGCCAAGAACATACTATCAAATTTCAGCTGCCATCCTAATAGCTTTGAGTGAATTCCTCTCTTCTTGAGGCTCCCAAACTCTCCCCAAATTTCTGGGCCTACAAGAAAGAACCTTTCTTACAACCTGTAAGGATGTGAATCCTGTAATCTCGGTATCAGGATGGCTTTTCTCAGACTGCTTTGTAAGGATTGGGTTCATAAAAATCAACCTTAGTTCCTTAAAATTGATGGTTATAACTGATCTTAGGTACACTATTGCTAAATATAATATTCCAGTAAAAGCCTTGATAATATAAACGAAATTTCCAATTATATCCTGTTCTAAGGTGAACAGATTCTTATTAGACTTCTGCTAACAACTATATTGTAATGAAAATAAGAGTGTTCAATAAGAATTTCAAAATTCTGCAGAAATTGGTCAAGGAAAAAGAGAAATGCTTCTTTTCTGTTTAAATAAATGTAATCTACTAAACTGTTGTGAGTTATAGTTAGCTTAAGAGAGATTTCTTAAATCCAGAAACTATAACATTAAAGAATCAGTAATGCTCAAAATAAGCTATAAAATTATAATCCATTTTCATCAATTTATTCAGTGCCCTGTACTCAATTCCAGTCTTGCTGAATCTTGGGTTAGCAGTGTCATGAACCCATCAGTTTCTCAACTAGTCTTCTGGAAGCTTCACTGAGTCATGTGTATAATCTTAAAGTTATTTGAGCAATATCATCAGAAGCCTGTAACCAGAGTACCGGTCATAGTCTTTTCTGTGAGTCTCAGAGGGAGTCCAGTGTTGGAGACCAACATTCTGATCCACAGCTGATTGCAGGAGCTTTTAGGAAAGCATCAGGCCTAAATAATATCTAAATGACAAAGAGCATGAAATGGCTATGACAAAAGATATAATGAGAGTTCATTATACCACAACTGACAAGGATATTCAATTTTGTCAGTGGCATATGACATTTAAAATAAAAATTGAAAATATGACTCATAGTACTATATCACCACATACCATGGATAAGGAAGACACTGACAAATTACCAGGGATTTTATATATTTTCTGAAAACATAACATTTTGCTAATTCAAATATAACACAGGGAAGGTTAGATATCTCTTTTTACTTTTGTATTTGGTACAGTTTTTCTTATAAAAATTACAACGTACTTTATTTGCATACCTTGCCCTACATTTTCTGCATACTTTGCATAGAGTTTCTAGATATTCTATCAGTTCTAGTAATTTTATTTATGTATAGATGATATTTTTAACACTTAGTAATCTTTATTTTCCTGAGTAAACTAGGAAGCAGAAAATTTTAAATTGTCATATATTAACATTTTATAGTAGATTAGAAAATGTATGAGTATATGATCTCCCAACATCTAGAGTGATGTTTCCACATACTAAAATTTCTCAACGCTGTGGACAAAAAAAAAAAAACAAAACAAAAAAAAAGGTTTATTATCAGACCAAATTATCTTTTTTCTCTCTGTAGAAATAGGGGGTCAGAAGTGTATATAAAATTGAATTATTTATGTTTAGTAATTAATGTTTTAGTATTGTAACTTATTTATAAATGATCTAGATATTTAATGAGAATCTTTTAATTAGCTTAACTTTAGTACTTTGGAAACTATTATTAGGCAGATTTACTGTAAAAATTATTATTGAAATAATAATTTTTGTAGAATGACAACTTAATTAGAATCAATCTATAAACGTTATGACTTTAAGTATCTAATAAGTATAATATTAGCTTATTTGAGTAGAACTCAAGAAGAATAGATATTTATGTTTGTTTTATATTTAATAGTGATAGTTCTGAAGGCATAGTTGTTTTATTACACCAAAAATATTAAATTGGTCTTATTTAACTATGTTTTATGTAAATTTTGTTAACTTGAAAGACATTTATATCAGTTTCTACATTTCAAGGAGTTTGGGAAATATTTATGCATAAACGCTTATTTTTTTTTTTCCAAGCTAAGTTAGAATAGAGCATTTTTAGAGGATTTTATAAATGAATTTTGCAATGCTATCTGGTGTCAAGAAAATATCACATATACATAACATACATTAATAGGCAAAAAACACAAATGGAGATCTCATAGGTTTCATTCTAAAATTTTAGCCATGAATCAGGCATATGTATTCTCATGGTTAATTTTAGATATCTGGTTGATTGGATTAAGAGACACATAACTGGTAAACCGCAGTTCCAATATTTCTACTCATTTGATTACAAGTTCTCCCGTATCAAAACTAATAAACAAAATAACAATTTCTAGGACTTCTCTAGGAGAGTATGGAAGGAATTTTGAACTTTGTAATACTGTCAACTGAAGAATGATGAGGTTGATAAATTTGGAAAGGAGTGATTTCATTTATTACATTTTTATTTATTTTTGTTTTTTTTGAGAAGGTGTTTCACTCTCGTCCAGGCTTGAGTACAATGGTGTGATCTTGGCTTACTGCAACCTCCACCTCCCGGGTTCAAGCAGTTCTCCTTCCTCAGCCTCTCAATTATTTGGGATTACAGATGTCCGTCACCAAGCCTGGCTAATTTTTTGTATTTTTAGTAGAGACAGGGTTTCACCGTGTTGGTCAGGCTGGTCTCAAACTCCTGAACTCAGGTGATTCACCAACTTTGGCTCCCCAAAATGGGAAGCATAGACTCCAGCCAGAAGCCAGAAGCAGACACTTTAAGAGAGAGATAAAGAAAATAGAAATTTATGCTGAGTGGCATGATCAAATACAAATATTTAATAAGCTCTAGAAGAAGTCATGAATACTTATAAAAGGAGAAATGAGTGCAATCGCAGTTGAGTTTCTTACTTCCTCATGGGTCCCATGTACAATGGGTGATCTTTTATCAGGCATGAAAGGAAAGGCAGCTTCAGGCAGATGGTTAATATAAGTGGCGGAGTCTTTTGAAGGGGCTGGTTTCTCTTAAATCCTTTGGTTAGGTGTCTGTTCAGATTTCTGTGCATCTTTAACTGGGCTGCTTTACTTGGTTTTAAGATATTTTTATATATTGAATACAAATTCTTAGATCTGTATTTTACAAATAATTTTTTACAATATGTGGCTTGTGTTTTTATTCCCTTAACAAGATCTTTTCTAGAGTATACACTTTTAATATTAAAAAAATCCACCTATTTCTTTCTTTGGTGTGTAATGACAGTTTGTGTGGTTTGTTAAAATTCATTACTGAACCCAAGAGCAGATAACTTTTGTTCTATGTTTTCTTCTGGAAATTGTATAGTTTTGCATTTTTAGTGTAAGGATGATTTTGAGTGATTATTTGTATAAGTTGCAAAGTTTTCATCTACATTCATTTTATTTCTTATGGTTTCCAGTGAATTGTTTCTGCACTTATTTTGGGAAAGACACATGATAGTGGGCTCTGTTAGAGTCGGTAGACAGCTAGACATGAACATGATGGAGATGGAATCTCACTCTGTCACTGAGGCTGGAGTGCAGTGGCACAATCTCAGCTCACTACAACTTCTGCCTCCGTGTTTAAAGAGATTCTTCTGACTCAGCCTCCCAAGTAGCTGGGAGTACAGGCCCACACCACCACACCTGGCTAATTTTTTCTTGTGTTTGTAGTAGAGAGTGTTTAACCATATTGGCCAGGCTGGTTTGAATGCCTGACTTCATGATTTGCCTGCCTCGGCCTCCCAAAATGCTGGGATTACAGGTGTGAACCACTGTACCCAGCGAGAAGATTGTTTCATAATGATAAATGGGTAAATTCATCAGGTGTCAGGGTTTTTAGGGTTTAAAGTTGGGGATTAGGATTCACAGTTGAGAATCTAGGAGTTAAGTTTTGGGCTTCCTCTGGAGTCTACATGGCAGAAGAAAAAGAAATGAAATACTTCAGGCTTGGTGGTACTCCAGATTTTGATCTCCAGTCTGCCTGTTAAACACACATTTTTAGTCTTTGAATCAGCTGCTCCATACATTTTAGGACTTATAGTTGTGGGAGAGACAAGATGCTTTCTCCATCTTGCCCAGAACTTGAACCCCAGTGCAAAATAATCCTAACCTCAAAACTCAGTGCCATAAAACAATTATAGTGTTTTATTTCCTAAGGTTCAGGTTCAGGTGTCAGGTTAGGGATTGGGAAATTGAGTTCAGGTTAGGGTTCGAGTTAAGCCTGAGCATCTGTTTTAGAATTAGTGCCGACATCAGGGATTGGGTTGGGATTATTGTTGGGGTTTGGATTCATGCTCAGATTGAAGGTTTTTATTTGTTTGTTTGTTTTTAGATGAAGTCTTGCTCTGTTGCCCAGGCTGGAGTGCAGTGGCATGATGTTGGCTCACCACGACCTCCACCTCCTGGATTCAAGCACTTCTTTTGTCTCAACCTCACGCACCACCATGCCCAGCTAATTTTTGTATTTTTAGTGGAGTCGGGGTTTCACCATCTTGGCCAGGCTGGCCTCAAACTCCTGACCTCAAGTGATCCACCCGCCTTGACCTTCCGAAGTGCTGGAATTATAGTCATGAGCCCCCGCACCCAGCCAGATTAAAGGTTTTGAATTGGAATCAAGTTCAAATTTAGGATTGAAATCATAGTCAGGGTATAGGTTAGGTTTAGGATTGGTTGGGTTACAGGCATGTGTTCAGGTTTAGGGATTCTGGTAAGATTCTAGCTCAGGTTTGAGTTTAGGCCTGGAGTGTAGGGGTTCCATTTCAGGTTAAGACTCTAGCTCAGTTTTATGGCTTAAAAATTTGGGTTCAAGTCTGGGTTAGATTTTGAGTTTGGAATTAAGGTTTATATTTATGGTCAGAGTTTATGGTATAAGTTTTGGGTTAGGGTTAGTGTGGATGTTGAGACTGAGTTTTTGGCTTAATTTGAAATGTGGTTTGGGTTCAGGCTTGTACTCTGACTTGATTTTTAGGGTTTATGAATGCACACTTGCATTCTGGTTCAGGTTCAGAGTTTGGATTTGTATTTGAGTTTACTATTTGGGGTTGGGCGAAAGAACGTGATTGAAATGACGTTTGGTTCTGGGCTAGAGCTGAGGCTGGGATTTCAGGTTGGGGTTTGGTTCAGTTTGAGGTCTGCATTGAAGCTCGGGCTCTGAATCCAGTTCATGATAGGGCTCTGACCAGTGCTCAGTTTGGGCTAGACCTTGGGCTATGACTGAGATTGAGGTTAGGGCAGAGGCTTAGGATGGATCTAGGTGCAGGATAGTTCTCCAGATATCCTTGGACCATCCCAGTTCTCCCCTTTTCTGGTAATTCTCAAGAATAATTGTAAAATGTCTGGGAATGCAACACCCTGAGATAAGAAGAACCAACTGGAACAGCCCAGGCTCCATTCCAGTGCCCCTCACCCAGAACAGGATGTCATATCACACTTCAAACAAGTGGTTCCTTTACTCCCCAGAGTATACACTCCAGAGAAGACAACTTTCTAGGATCCTTCAGTTGCAGTTCAAGGGAGGCATACACAGGCAGGAGTCTATCTATCTGCCATGAGCAACTTTCCTGAGCCTTGAGGGACTGGCTCACAGTAAATTCTAGGCTTCTGTTTTCCCTTGCTGCCTATTTATAATTAATAAATGTGCTTCATATAACTTGTGTCACCAGACCCAGACAAGCTGGTAAGCAGTGCACAGTGAACCTGCTTTATACTAGCTTAAGGCGTGGGCTGAAAATGTTAATAGGATTGGGATTAGCTGGGTTTGGATTCTAGTTCAGGTTCAGATTTGGATTTATTTTTCCTGTTCAGGTTCAGGCACTGACTTGTGTTTGGAGTTTAGTGGTTTGGGTTCAATGTTCAGTTCTGAATGCAGATTTACAATTTAGGGTTTGGGTTCAGGATTATGATTTAGATTTGAAGTCAGTGCTGGAGTGATTCACATTTGGGCATGAGCTCTCACTCAGGTAAGTTTTAAATATTATGCCTGTGGTCTCGCTGTCATTCAGTATCAGAGTTCAAGTGCAAATTTGATTGGAGTTTGGTTTCAGATTACAGTTAGTTTAAGGGTTGAGTTCAGGGTTTAAGTTGTGGTTTCAGTTTAAGATTAGATTGGATTTACAGTTTGGGCATGGGCTTGGACTCAGACTCTGGCAATAGTTTTATGTTTAGGGATTTAGACTTGGGTATGAATTCAGGTTAGAGTCTCTATTTGGCTCCAGGTCAGACTCAGGGCATGGGTCAGGTATTGGACATATGATTGGACTAGAGCTCCAGGTTTGGGTGTGGGGTTGTGTCTGGGTTTAGAATGTGGCTCAGCTTAGAGTTTTGGGCTTAGGTTTGTTCTAGTGCTCTGCTTAGACTGGAGTTGATGCCATGGATGGGGATGGAGTTTGGGCTGGTGTTGAGGCTGAGTTTGATTTTGGGACTATGGGAAAGGTTGAAGTTGAGGTTAGCTTTGGGATCAGGATTTGAGTAAAGAATCACGTCCGGGTTTGGAATAAAGTCAGGATATGATCCCTCAACCTGGATCTAGCCTCAGTACTGGTTTCAGGGTTTGGGTTTTGAATTCAGGTTAGTGGTCAGGTGCAGTGTTCTAGTTAGGTTTGCAGTTTGACTTTAGGGTTAGAGTGCCAGTTTGAGTTTGGGTTCATGCTTAGGCCTTTTGGGGACCTTTTGAGATCAGGGTGTAGTTCATGCATCGGGTTTAGGTTTTGGTTTGGTTTTAGGATTCAGGCTTGGACTGGAGTGTAGTTAGGTTCAGGATTTAGGAGTTCAATTTTAGTTTCAGGTTCAGAGTTTGGATTGCAGTTCACATTCATGCCCAGATTTGGTCTCTGACTCCATTTAAATATTATGGCTAAGGGCTTTGGATTAGGATTTTGATTGGGGTTCAGGTTTTGTCTTTAAGTTTGAGTTAGGCTTTAATGTTTAGAGTTTGAGCAAGTTATGCTTTAAGTTCAGTTTGGATTTAGGTCATATTTCATGTTTAGGACTTTAATTTGGTGTTGTTGTGGTTGGAAACAGGGTTTGGAAAACAGGCAGGTTTGGTCCCAGGTTGAAGTCAGCATTGCAGTTGGGATTCAGGTTGTTGTTTGGTTCAGAATGGGTTCTGGGATTTGGCTTCTGCTCAAGCTCAGGCTTATGTCTAGCTTGGAGGTTGAAGCTCTGACTGTTGTTGGGGCCGGGGTTGATGTCAAGTGTGGATGTGGGGTGTGAGGGTTAGGTTTGGGATTAGGTTTGGGCTTTGGAATATTGGATTTGAATTGGGTTTGTTATTATGCTCAGGCTTGAGTTCTGACTTGGCTTGGTTTTAGGGTTTAGGGATTCCAGCTTGGGTTCAGGCTTTAGAAAGTCGAGTTCAGTTCTAGTACAGGTTTGTGTTTATGGGTTTAGATCGGATGTTGAGGTTGGAGTTTATGGTTTTAAAAATTTAGCGTTGGGTATGTGGTAGGGTTAGGAACAGTTGGGTACAGAGTTTGAGTCAGGATCGATTTAGGAATTGGGTTAAGAGTTTGGACTCAGTCCTCAGGCTAGGGCTTGGCATGGGCTGGAGCTGGGTCTGGGACTTGGTACGTTCTGTGAATGGACTGGGGATAAAGCTTAGCCTGGATTTCGGATAGGGTTCAGGTTGTGAGTAGGGTCTTGTTTCTGATTGTGGCTGGATTAGGGTTGTATTTGAGGGCAAAGTTTGGGGTTGGAATTTCAGCAGGAGTATTGATCAGGATTCAGCTCAAGCTGTGATTCAGGCTTGGTTTTGGCTTTTAAGGATATGACTTCTTTTTCAATTTTAGAGTTTGGCTCCTGGTTCATGTTTAGGATTAAGTTTTAGGGTTAAATTTCAGGTTCAGATTCTGGTTGAGTTTGCCTATGGGTTTGAGTTGGCTTTATAGTTTAAGGCTCATGTTTGTGTTCTTTTCTGGATTTGTCTTAAGGATTTAGATGTGAACTCTTAGTAGGAGTCAAATATGATTTTAAAGTTTAGGGTTGGTCTTGTGATCAGGGTTGTTTTTGTTGTAATGTTTAGGTTCAGGCTCAGGTTTATGCCAGGGCTGAGGTTAGGGCTTGGCTTGGGTTCAGTTAGGGTTAGGGTTGAGGTGCTCGTTTTGACTGAAACTTGGGCTAGAATTGAGTTGGGGCTGCTTTGGATTATTGTGATTATGTCCTGGAACCCCAAATTCAAACTCATGTACCCAATGCACAGCTGAGGCCAAACACTGAGACACCAGTTCTTGGAGATAGAGGAAGGTTTATTAGATTTTGCCAAAGCAATAAGACCAGAAAGCAAGATCTGTCAAATCTGCCTTAACAAAAAGAGGCAACAAGGAGTTTTTATGCAGTTAGGGAATAAGGGAGGGTTGTTTCAGAAAACTGAAGGGGGAAGTCTATGTTTCTTCAATCTCAGGTAACACCTTGAACAACCAAACTTCTGGGCATCAACAGCTGGTCCTAATATCCTTCTAAACATCCATTCAGTCTGCTTTTTTTTTTTTTTCTTTGTGTGTGTGTGTGTGTGTGTGTGTGTGTGTGTGTGTGTGTGTGTGTGTATGTGGCCCTGAAGTTATCTCCTCCTACTTGACAAAGAAGTAATGTTGTACTGGACCAAGCACAGAGAGTCAACACCAAGACAAAAGTATACCAAATTGCAGGGTTTATTGTTGCAGGTGGCCACAGAGGACTCGCGTCTCTCCAACCCATGGCTGGGGAAAAGGAAGGTGCCAATTCTTTTTATGCCCAAAAAGCCACCTTGGAAGTGCAGGTGAGAGTGTGGGGCGGGGTGTAGAGGTGAAGGTATTCAGATATTCTGAGGGCCAGGTGATTCCATAAATCACTTCCCGGGCAGGGAGGAGGGTGAGGGTCTCCAGACATTCTGAGGACTAGAAGACTTGTTGGCAATTTGATTGTTACCTAAGTGGCTTACAGAAGTCAAGATAAGCGTTAGTTTACACATTTTCTGAGTTAGTGTAGAAATAACATATTTTAGTCAATTATTACAAGCTGCAGGAGCCGGGATGGAATTAGATGGAGATGCTTATTCTGGTTATTACCGGTAAGCAAAGACTATCAACTCTGGCAGTTACTGATAAGCGGCTTTACCTTTTGCATTTTGCAAAGTAAACTAGCAGTTGTATTTACAGAGGCCAAGGCCCACAGTTATTCTGAGGAGAATGGGGCAGCCTTTACAATTTATTTTAAAAAAAAGCTTTTTCCTTTATAAAACGGCATTGCTCAGGTTGTAACTTTAGGCTACCTGTGCTACAGTAATATGTCAGCAGTTTATAATCATAATGTGGAAAAAAGAAATAATGGACAAAAAAGTGAATAGTTAACATGTGTAAGGAATAGTCTGATCAGAATTTTCATTATTTCAATCACTAGAATGTTGGGATGCTGAAATCTCAAGGGGTTTGATTACAGTTGGGTTAGGGTGGCATGAGGTCAAACCTGGGAAGAGCATTGGCCTTGATATAGACCGGTGTTCTGGTTCAGGCTTCGGCTTTCACTTTGGCTTGGTTTTAGGGTTCAAATGTTTAGATTCAGGTTCTGACTTATATTCAGTGTTTGACTTTTAGATGAGATTTGGAATTAGAGTTAGTATTAGGATGGGCTTGGGGTTTGGCTTGTTTGTCAAGTCGAGGTTAGAATTGGGTTTCTAGGGCTTAGTTTTAGGGTTTATGGGTTCAAGTACATTTTCTGGTTCATATGTAAGTGTAGTGTTCTGGGATTTTGATGGGGTTCACATTTGGGTTTGATTGGGGCTCATGGTTGGGCTTGAACTTGGTCTCTCACTTCTGCTCAGTTTCAGTGCAGAGGGGAGTTAGTGTGCTTGTTCAAGTTTAGTGTTTCATATACCAGAGGCAAGATCACAGTGGTAGGGGACAGATTTAGCCAAGAGTAGGGCAGACGTCAGAGCACAGGCGGCAGGGGTCCTGTGTCGTGGACCGTCCGGACGGGTAGGCACGTCTGCCCGGGGGTCTCTCGACCTGCAAGAGGGTCCCAATACCTGGAAGAGGAAGTGCGCCTGAGAAAATAATAAAGACAGAGAGAGAGAAAGCGAGGCGTCTGGAGGGCTGATAGGCTGTGCCTAAACAGCAAATTTTATTTTTCAAAGGCCAGGAATAAATACACTTTCTTGGCTCTGGTTTACATCATAGTAAGAGGAATGTAAATGTATGCCTCACATGGCCTATACAATAGAGAAGTCAAATACACAATGGTTGCAAGACGAAATGTAAATGTATACCTTACATGGCCTATACAATTGAAAAGTCAGATACACAATCAGTGGTTGTAAAAAGTAACAATTTCCTGTGATCACAAAGCTTGTTCACATCCAGACATTATTCCTCGTGGCTGCAGGTATCTGGAGCTGAAGGTGCTGGAGGGAGGAGAACACAAGGCAGAAGAGGAACGACAAGAGAATGATGAGTACAAGGAGGAAACCTCCAATGCCAATTAAGGTAGAAAGGGAATGTAAATGAAAACCACGAGTCCAAGAGGACAACGTGTCCACAATGTCGCGGGCAATAGTGGCATCCTGCAGCAGCTGTCTGCGAGAAAAGTCAATAGCATGAATTTGACGCTGTAAGCGAAAAATGTCTAAAGACAGATTGTTGTGACTCCAAATGCCTTGTAGATGGGCACGGACCAGAGGCCAGTCCCATTCTGAGTCATTATAAGGAGCACTAGTAACACAAATGGAATTATAATCAGCATGACAACGGAAATGGAGACGAGACTGAAGATTATGAACCTTGTCACCCAAAACAGTAACAGTTTGTTCTAAAGCATTAAGCTTAGCCTCCAATTTAGAATCAATATCAATTTGAGTACCCAAAGAAACAGAAAAATTGTGGGCTAGATGGTTAACAAATGTGGCAGCTTGAATACTGTGAGCTAAACTTACATCTTAGCTGCAGACTCCAGGAATCTGTGCCAATACCTTTACTCCAGCCCTGGCCTATGACCACTGCCCAACCCTTGGGTCCTGTCAATTCAGGACCCTGCTCCCATTTCCAGCCCCATCTTCTGTCACAGCTTCCATGACCCCAGGCTTCAGCTGCGTCTAGGGTACCAGGGTCTGCATTTCTTCCTCTTCCCCCGGCTGACAGAAGAACTTGCTGGACAAGTGCCCACTTAAATAGCAACTTCCACCCTATCCACCTCAATGGCTGCCAGCCTACTGGATGGGCTACAAGAACCAGGATATGCTTCCCTGTCCCCATTACAAAAGACAAAATTAGACCAGGTGTGTTGGCTCATGCCTCTCATCCCAGAACTTTGGGAGGCCAAAATCGGTGGATCACTTGAGGCTGAAAGTTTGAGACTAGCCTGAACAACATGGTGAAACCCTGTCTCTACTAAAAATACAAAAATCAGGCCAGGAGTGGTGGCTCACGCCTGTAATCCCAGCACTTTGGGAGGCCGAGGCGGGTGGATCACCAGGTCAAGAGATTGAGACCATCCTGGCCAATGTGGTGAAAACTCGTCTCTACTAAAAATAAAAATAAAAAATAAGCTGGGCATGTTGGTATGCCTGTAGTTCCAGCTACTCAGGAGGCTGAGGTGGGACAATCACTTGAACCCAGGAGGCGGAAGTTGCAGTGAGCTGAGGTCCTGCCACTGCACTCCAGCCTGGCAAGTGGTGACAGACTGAGATTCTGTCTCGAAAAAAAAAAAAAAAAAAAAAAAAAAAAATTAGTGAGATGTGGTGACACATGCTTGTAATCCCAGCTACTTGGGAGGCTGAAGCAGGAGGATCGCTTGAACTCAGGAGGTGTAGGTAGCAGTCAGCCGTCATCACACTACTGCACTCCAGCCTGGGTGACAGACCAAGATGCTGTCTCAAAAAAAAAAAAAAAAATAATTGTATATATAATGAGCTCTGTGTAATTGTATAAGGCCAACTTGGAGAATGTGCTTCATGTCACAGAGGAGCCCAGGGCTACATAGCCAGGCTCCCTGACGGTGGCCTGCTCTGGTCTAAAATTCTGCTTGGTGTTACGTGAGTGCTCAGGGGATGAGGGCCAGGGAGGGTGAAGGGCTGAGCCTGTCTGAAGACCCTCCTGTGGGTGTGGCAGAGCCTGTGGCCTGAGGCAGGGCTCCAAGTGCAGGGCAGCCCACAGCTTCACAGTGGCCCAGGAAACCAGGGCAGGCAGGCCACGAGGCTCAGTAGCCATCTGGGCCAGAGCTTGACATTGAGGCCATGGAAGAGATAGGGATCTCAGAAGAGACCAAAACATGACCCATGGACTGAAGGCTATGTCCACAGACCCAATCTGGGAGAGGCTGTGCCGGGCAGTGATATCAGCCAGGCTCCCCAGGAGGACTGGGAGTGTCAGGGGCAGCTCTGTCCCAGGTTGCAGACACTGGGTTTCCCTCCTGCTCTCACAACCATCCTGTGAGCGGGTGTTGTTTGAGCTATGGTGAGGCCTCCCTGGTGACATCCAGGAGCAGGGATGCTGCAGGTCGAGATGTGTGCACCAGCCTGGACTGATTGGCCCTATGGTCCAGGATGGAGGAAGGGACCTCTTCCTTCAGCCACCCCATCCCACTCCTTGCTCTCAAGCCATCTGCTTCTGGGTTAGCCTATGGCCGGCCTGGCCTGATTCAACACAGATGTGGGTGTTTCTCCACGGCTGCTGTAGCGGTCATTCTTCTTGGGGCCTAGGTCAGCTCTTAGGTGTGGCTGTTGTGCCTGGGCTTCCTTACGGTCCTGGTAATCATTCTAACCCTGCCTTCACATATCCCAAGAGCTGGCTGACTGTCTACCCCATCTTTCCAGTAACTGCTGCAAGAAGGAACAGACACTGCTGCAGAGAACTTGCCATGGTGTTTCATGCTGTGGCTGGTGGTGACAGGCTGCATGCTCCATTCTAGGGAAGGGTGAGACTTCCTGATCATCAGTCTTAACGGGGGACTGTCCTGTGGGTACCTGGATACACTGCCGGGAGTGACGTGTAGTGGGGTTAGTGTAGTGCCCACTGTCCATTGAGGATGTGCAGGTTTCAAAAGGGTGTGCTTGATGTAGTTTGCATGCATGTCTGTTTTAATTTCTCCTTCCTTATCACTAATCAGTCTTGTATAACTAGGCTGGCCCTGCTTCCTGCCTAGGGGTTATCGCTGTAGCATCTGGAGCTGCAAATGGGGTGATAGGGCATCAGCAGACTTCCCACACCCAAGTACTTTCTGACACCCAGCCCCTCATCTCCAGCCAACCTCTGGCTCCCCCAGAGATCCTGGGGCTCAGGCCTCACTCTTCAGCATGGGGGGCTTTGCCTTTCTGGTGGTGCTCTTCCTTGGGACAGATACCCTGCTACCATCCTTGTCTACCTTCCTGGGGCAGAACCCTGGGATGGGTCTTTAAGAAGACAAAAAGGAGAGAGAATACATAGAGGCTGGGCACGGTGGCTCACACCTGTAATTCCAAGACTTTGGGAGGTCAAGACAGGAGGACCCATTGAGGTCAGGAGTTCAAAACCAGCCTGGCCAACGTGGTGAAACCCCGTCACTACTAAAAATACAAAATAATTAGCCAGGTGTGGCGGCGGACGCTTGTAATCCCAGCTACCTGGGAGGCCAAGGCAGGAGAATCACTTGAACCAGAAAGGCAGAGGTTGCAGTGAGCCAAGATTGCACCACCGCACTCCAGCCTGAGCAACAGAGGGAGACTCCATTAAAAAAAAAAAAAAAAAAAAAAAAAAAAAAAATTCTGTAGAGGTTGTCTGTGTGACCCTGGGCAAGCCATCTCCCCTTCTCAGGACTCAGCTCCTTGCCTGTGAATGCGAGTAACAAGTGCCCCCAACCCTGACTCCTCTGTGGGGGTGCGGGGAGATGCGCTGGCTGAGGCAGACGTGGAGACCTAGCTGAGTCAGAGTACAGGATCTAAGTTTGAGGGTGCACCTCACACACTGCAGTCATGAGTCTGGCTGGGTCAAATGGCTTTTCTGAGCTTCAGTTTCTTGTGAGTAAAGCCTAGGCAATGGTGCCCAGTGTCTTTCTTTCTTTTTTTTCTTTTTTTTTTCTTTTTTTTTTAAAGAAATTTACAAAATTTACAAAAAAAAATTGTATTGTAGGTTTTGGGGTACATGTGAAGAACATGCAAGATTGTTGGATAGGTACACAAATGGCAGTGTGATTTGCTGCCTTCCTCCCACTCACCTATATCTGTCACTTCTCCCCATGCTATCTCTCCCCATCCCCCACTGTTTCTCCCCTATTTCCCTCCAACAGACCCCAGTGTGTGATGCTCCCCTCCCTGTGTCGTGTTCTCGCTGTTCAACCCCTGCTCATGAGTGAGAACATGCAGTGTTTGATTTTCTACTCGTGTCAGTTTGCTGAGAATGATAGTTTTCAGGTTCATTCTTGTCCATACAAAGGACACAAACTCATTGTTTTTTATGGCTGTGTAATATTCTATGGTATATATGAGAATATGTCCAAAGGATTATAAATTGTTCTACTATAAGGACACTTGCACACGAATGTCTTTTGCAGCATGGTTTACAATAGCAAAGACCTGGAACCAACCCAAATGCCTGTCAGTGAAAGACTGGAGAGGTTGCCCAGTGTATTTCACAGGACACTGTGTGAGTGGGGAGCACCCCTCCAGAGTAATTCACGGGGAGCACCCCTCCAGAGTGGGATGGCTCACTTGCACAGGGCCCTCAGCCCAGTCCTTTGAAGGCTGGACCTTGGAGAGTGAGGCCCTGAGGCAAGTCATGGGCACCTGGCTCCTGGCTTGCATCTGCATCTGCACATGTCTGCTCGGGAGTCTCCATCCCAGGGGAAGGATGAGGTGAGGGCTGGGCACTGGTGTCTGTGTGAGATGGGTGGAGAACTAGGGCATGTCTGGGGGACTGGATTGTCCTCTGTTGAGCCCCTAGGAAAATGTTTGGTCCAAACTGTGCTGGGGCATGTCCTCTAGGGGTCAGCCTGGACCTCAGTCTCTAGTCTCCGACCTATACCTCCCTACCTTCGGCGTCTGGATTGACCTTAGTCTCATTTCTTTCATCCTCTTGACACCTCTCTGAGTCTAACTGGCCCAGGCACCATGAGTCAGAGCTCATCACTTCCCAGGCCTATCAGTGCTTCCCTGAATAGATTCTGGGATCATTGACTGGTGACTGCCCTGCGAAGGTGTCAGCCATCAGATCCCCCCAACCCTCCAGCTCAGTTCTGCCCTGAAGCACTTACCGTTGGCTGCCAACCATCATTATTTCCAGGGCCAAGGGCTGAAACCTTTACCTGCCTCACCAACAACATCCTGAGGATCCATTGCCACTGGTCTGCCTCAGAGCTGGCCTAGGGCTCCAGCACCTGGCTCCTCTTTACCAGGTGAGGATGTCGGGCCATGACCACCTGGACAGGGATGAGGGAGAGGTCTCCAGGATTGCAGCAGTTGAACCAGAACAGTGTAGCAGCCCCGTGGTTCTGATACACACCCTTTCCAGCAACCAGGCGCCTGGTGGCACACATAAGTGCATGTTGCAGGGCAGTGAGTGCACTCTACTGCTGCCACCCGAGGCAGTGATCCTGCCATCCAACAATTTCACCATCACTTTCCACCACTGCGTGTTTGGGAGGGAGCTGGTCAGCCTGGTGGACCCACAGTACCTGCCCCAGAGACACAGTGAACAGCAGCTATAGGTCTGGGATGGACCCCTTGGCAAGAACATCCTGGCTGCCTGGTAGCTGGGGGCAACACCCCATGGCCCAGTGAGTGTTCTCAGTCCCTGCCAAGTGAGATCCAGGGCTGGGGGCGGGGTGGCCCCTGGGAGGCGAGGGCCCACATAGTTACTGCAGGGTCAGGGTTTTAGCATGAAATCAAGTTGCAGGGCTGCTAGTTGGGGCACGGCTGCCATTTAAGTCATGGGAAATGCTCTTCAGTCATCCCAAGAAGGACTCCAATAATATGTTGGGAAGAACTTCCAGCAGTTGACTGAGAAGGAAAGGGAAGCAATATTTAGAAACCACCTAATCACGCTGTGGAGGCCAGTGGATGTGATTGCTGTCCTGTCCCGCCTGGGGCTTTACTGGACCTGTCTTCCAGTCAGGTGTCTGGTTGGAGAGGGTCTTGACCATGCCCCTTGGGAATCTTTCAGATCCCCACTCTTGGGTGTGCTGACTGACAGACCCAGACCCATGGACCTTCAGCCTCACATGGATTCACTCTGTTCCAGTTAAGCTGGATCCAACCTCTGACTTGCAGAGCAATGCCAGCACTGGCCACTGCACGCTGACCTGAATCATCAGTCCTGCCTTGGAGCCAGTGACCACACTTCTCAGCTATGAGCTGGCCTTCAAGAAGCAGGAAGAGGTAACACTTTGGCTGGTTTTCTCCAGACTCCGCTCTCCTGGGAACAGCAGCCCAGGGCAGAATCCCCACTCTATACAGGGAGATGTCAACTGGCAGTGATGAGGAGGGGAGGAACTCGGGCTAGGTGTGTGTATACATACACATATAGTGACATGCACATGTGTGCGTGCATGGGAGTTAGGCTGAGTGTGCCTGTCTCTGCGGGTGTGTGCCCGTAAGTGTGGTGAGTGTGCATGTATGTACTTATGTGTGCACACATGGAAATGTGCACACTTATGTGTTTTCACACTCATGTTTGCGTGTTTATATGTAAGTGTACATGAAAGTGTGCCAGTGCCTGGTGTTTGTATATGTGAGTGTGCCTGTGTGGATGGGTGTGTATGCAACTGTGGTGAGTGTGGTGAGTGTGCTCATGCATAAATGCATGTGCTGTGCATATGAGTGTGCATGCAACTGTGATGAGTGTGAAAGCGTCCCTGTAGATGTTTGCCTGCGTGTGCATATGTGTATCTGGGGCAAATGCAGCTGTGTCTGTGTGTGAGTGTCAGTGTCAAAGAACGCCTTCTCTGTGTGTGTGCACATGAATGTGGCAAGTGTGCCTATGTGTTAACACAGGCATGTTATATACATATAATAATACATGTGTGTATTCTCGATGGTTGAAGGTTGAAGCCCCACCTTCAGCCCCTGCTAACTGTCTCCACCCCCACAGCGGGCCCAGCACAGGGATCACATTGTTGGAGTTACTGGGCTTATACTTGAAGCCTTTGAGCTGGACACTGGCTTTATTCATGAGGCCAGGCTGTGTGTCCAGATGGCCATGATGGAGGATGACGTGGAGGAGGAGGAACATTATACAGGCCAGTGGAGCGAGTGGAGCCAGCCTGTGTGCTTCCAGGCTCCCCAGAGAAAAGGTGGGCACTGCTTTGGCTCCTGCACTTCTAGAGTCTGGGCTGGGTGTCCTCTACCCTGTTCACCTCACCCCCACACCCTTTCAACCTCCTGGAAGCCCCTCCTTGAGGCAGTCATGCCCCAGTTGACACCCATCCTCTGAAGCTCTGAGGTCTAAATGGAGGAAGCAAACACCTGTCAACGCTGGGGCTTCCTGAGAACTTGTAGACAGTGGCACCTGTTAGGACTGAGGTCGGCAGGGCTGCACACCAGGGCTGGTGCTCCTGCATGGAGGCTGGATGTGACCTCAGTGTCCTTAGTGAGAGCTGGGCTGACCCTTGTGCATTGCAGTGCTGAGAGGTCCCATGGACCTTATGACCCAACATGTGGAAGATGGAAAGAGTGAGGCCCAGGTATATGGCTCATAAACAAGGTCCTTCAACAGGTGACACAAACCTTCAAGGCCCATCACGAACCTTCCACTTTGGCCCAGGGCACTAAACAGTGCACCTTTGCCATGTAGGTTTGTGGGAAGCCTCCTGGCACTGAGGCTGCTCAAAACCCTGTGCCCTTCCTGCCCATAGGTCCTCTGATCCCACCCTTGGGGCACCC
Organism: Saimiri boliviensis; assembly: GCF_048565385.1. Classification (NCBI taxonomy): domain Eukaryota; kingdom Metazoa; phylum Chordata; class Mammalia; order Primates; family Cebidae; genus Saimiri; species Saimiri boliviensis. The sequence goes on along the minus strand of NC_133471.1, from coordinate 12,560,485 downwards.
AGACAACATCCTTGTTGCTGTGTCTGTCTTTCTCCTGCTGACTGGCCTGATCTACTTTCTGTTCAAGCTGCCACCCAGGTAGGTAGCTGGTGTGTGTGTGTGTGTGTGTGTGTGTGTGTGTGTGTGTGTTTGTGCGCACTTGTGTGAAAGGGTAAGGGTGTACATGTCTTAGTGTACGTGTGAAGATGTATCTCTATGTGCCTATGTGAGTGTGAGGTGGGTGGGGTATCAAGGGCCACCCCTGTCTGGTTCCTCCCTTCCCCTCCCCACTGTCGAGGTTAACAGTGGAGTGGGCTTCTCCAGTCTTCCCTGTTGGTCAGAAGAGGTTTCTCAAGTTGCCAGAGGAGAGAAGGGAAGGGGCATCTGGGGCAGAGGCTGAAGATAAGGACAGCTTGGTCCCAACCAAACCCAGAATCATGGAGATCAGGAGCCCAAGGTCCTGGTCTCCTGCCTCTGGAGGAGCTCTGTTCATTCATCTGTTCACACATTCTATGAAAGGACATTTGGGGCATCTGGTGTGCATGGGACCCTGTTCTCACCCTGGCAGATGTGTTAGAGAACAAGCTGGACAAGGGCACTCCTTAAATAAACCATCATGCCTCATGCACCGCATGTCAGGTTTCAAGAGAGGGTGCTCGGGCCGTGTCAGGGAGTAGATGTGAAAAAGAGGGTGTGGGGACAGGGGTGTTGGCTGGGGCCAAGTGGGAGGGCACTTGGCTTCTCCTTGGAGCAAAGGAAAGTATGAAACTGTGTGATACAACCTACTTTATCTTTTGAGGAGTGGATCGCTGGACAAGGGAACATGGGAGACCTTCTGGAGGCCAATGTGCACCAATAGGGTACCCACCAGGAGATGATTTGGCTTGAGCCAGCCAAAGAACTGGAGAAAGAGCAAAGAAGAGGGAATTGCGGTGTCTTAGGAGGAGAAATAGAGGGGACGTGTGGCTGGTTGAGATACGAGTGGTGACCCCTGAGGTGGGGAAAATGGGAACAGCCTTACTGGGAAGTTGATGAGGTCTCTTTGGACCTGCTGGGTTGGAGCCCAGGTGACACCCTTGTGGGAGAGTCAGTGGATCCTCAGCAGCAAGTATGGTGCTCAGGGAGACACTGGGTGGCACGGGAGCTGCAGACCTCCTGCTGATGACAAAGACGGGTTTCTGGAGGTGCTGGCTCCCTCTGTGGACAGAGGATACAGCCGGTAACTCTCTGTTCTGAACCTGCCATTGCAGGTCATGCTGTCAAGGACATGTGCCTCGGCATAAATCAGTCCCATGTGGCCATTAGGCAAGGAGGCCCAGATGGGTCCTGACCTGAGAGTGGGTTGGGATGTGATGAGATGGAAGAGAGGCTCATCCTCTGCAGTGACCTCAGTCCACTTGCGTTGCCATAGGCCTCTGACTGGCCTCTCCTGGCCTCAGGGTGAAGAGAACCTTCTACCAGAACGTGCCCTCTCTAGCGGCATTCTTCCAGCCCCTCTACAATATGCACAATGGGAACTTCCACGTGGGTTCAGAGACCATGGCAGGGTGTGGGGGGCAGGGGTTCACTAGAACACTGGACTGCTCAACATGTTGGCTTTCATGAGGGCTGGTGGCCAGAGTCGGAGCTTTGTTTATGCTTGGAGTCCTTTTTGTATAGTAAGTGAATTTCTATTTATACCATGTCTCAAATGGGGAAAAATTAGTTTTATTTTTCCATTGCTGATGCCTTTTTCTTCTCGTGTCTCCAGTTCCGTTGTTGATGGAAAAAAAAAATGTAAATGTCTAATGACTTATCTCTGTCTCCTCTGGTTTGTACCTGTCTGCACCCACCACATGCCTCACCTCCTCCTCCTGTGAAGTTGTTTGTGGGGAAGGGTCTGTGGTGGATGCACTGCCATTGGGGCTCTCACTGCCACTGGGCTCCTGCTTTGCCTAGTCCCCTGATGCCCCTCGGATCACACTTTCCTCCCTCTCCCCCATGTTGGGTTCTCAACCGAGGAACCAGTGAGCAACTGGGCTGGAGGTTCATGCCCTCTGGGTGGGAGGAGGGGGAGAGAAAAGGCTCCAGTGGTCTCTGGTTTTTCCATTCAGACTCCTCATTTTGGGCAGAGGACAAGAAGCAGTGAGTGTTCCTTCCTGTGGTCTGAACCAAGTTGACCCCTCTTCTCCAGGATCTTCCCTGCTGGATGCCCTCGGGCATCCCTGGACCCTCTGAGGCAAGGATGTTCCCTCCACACCACGGCTCCTGCTTACTGTGCAGAAAGATCATTTTCTCGCTCAATAAGGAGCCTAGTTTTCAAGATTTTTGTCCAAAAATAGAATTTGAAACATGAACTGACACCTGGCTTCTTTCAGAGTCCCCCTCTTTTCCTAAGGTGGTAGGTGTGACTCTTAAGAACCTGGGCAGCTGAGAACAAGGCTGAATAGGGCACAAATCATGATGGTCACCTGGACTGTCATCCTGTTGCAGGCACCAGCCCTTCCCTAGAGAACCAGGGCACTTGCCAGGGGTTATTTAGACCCTTGGGCGGGGATCTAGTGCCAAATGTTGGTCTCCAGAGAGTAGTGCAGTGATGGAGGGTGTGGTGTGTGTGGTGCATGGGCTGGAGGCTCCTGGTCCCACCAAGGGAACAGCTTCTTTTTGGATGTAGGGGGCCCCATGTGGCCCCACAGAAGGATTCAGTTCTGCTGGTCTTAGCCAAGTGCTTTGAAAGTCACCAGTCCTGACAGCGACTCTTGCGTGTGTGTTTGTGTGTATGTGTGTGTCAGGTAGGAGTGCCCAGTCTCAGTAGCTGATGAAAGGCCCCGAGGCACATGCTGTCAGAGGCACTTTGGCTCTATCCTGGGCAGATATCTGTACCTTGGTTCAGACTGTTGTGAGCACCAAGCCCTTTGCTGGGGGAGTCATGAGGGCCCGAAAGGACTCAGGGTTCCATGTTCAGGCTGCGATGGCACATGGAGCAATGACAGAATGTTCAAGACACAGGTGCTGCTTGGCCTCTGGGTGTGGACTTCAGGAGGGCTTCCTGGAAAAGGAGGGAGGCTGGGCTTGCCAGAAAGGAGGCAGCTGCTCCCACGATGAGTTCTGAACATACTGCCTGAGCCCTTCCTTCCTCCCACACTCTGTTCCAGACTTGGATGGGGGTCCACAGGACCAGCATGCTGCTGAATCAAGACTGTGAAGGCACCTCACGAGGAGCCTTGGAACCCTGCATCCAGGAGGCCATTGCACTGTTCACCTGTGGCCCACTGTATCCTTGAAAATCTGTGTGTCTGGAGGAAGAGAGGAGAGGGCACAGCCACTTGCCTATCTGCCACAGGAGGACTGGACCCCCATGTACCCCACCAGGCCAGCTCCCCCAAACTCAGACAGCAGCAGCAGGAGCAGTGACTACTGTGGTGTCTTGGACTGCTACGGGGGACGCCATCCCTCAACCTTCCCTAGAAACATGCAGAGCTCCGGGCCCATCCCAACCCTGGCCTGTGGCCTTTCCTGTGAGCATCAGGGCTTGGAGACCCATCAAGAAGGTTCCTGGATGCTGGCTGGTCACTGCCAGAGGACTGGGCTGCATGAGGACCTCCAGGGAATGTTGCTCCCTCCTGTCTTCAACAAGCCTCGGTCCTGGACATTCTAGGTCCCTGATGTATCATGTCCATTTGGGAAAATGGACTGAAGTCTCTGGAGCCCTGATCTGGGACTGAACCTCCTGAGAAGGGGCCCCCTAGCAGTGGTCAGAGGTCCTGTCTGGATGGATGCTTGAGCTGGTCCCAGTGTTCTCCTGATCCTCCTTTCTAGAGATTAAAAGGGGCTTGATGGCTGTTGCAAGGTATTGATACCTGGGAGGAGGGGCCAGAGGAGGAGTGAGGGGTGGGGTTTGACCAGCCCTGGGCTTTCTGGGCTCTAGAACTAGCACAGTGGAGGCTCAATGACTTCTGGGTACAGCAGTGCCTTAAGGAGGGTGCCATGCATAATTTATGGGTTAGGAGAGTGTCATCACACATATGGGGGATGGTGATCATATGCATTAAAGAATCAGGCTAACACATACATTGCGTGATTAGAAAATGGCAATAAGCTCTTCTTTGGGTGTAGACTTTAGTATTATCATGAGGCCAGGGGTAAGTATTATCATAAGGCCACGGTCATTCTCCTGGCCTTGTGCACCAGCAAATGATAGAGTCAACTACCTTATGGTGGGATGATGCTTCTCTTATTTTTTTCTCAGGCAGTTGGCAAGGTCTAGTCAGCTAGTATGGCACCTGGAGGGTGATGCTGCAAGGTCTGGTGGTCAGTGGGCATGTATGGAACATGTTAGTGGGAGTGGGCCAAGTCCCATTTCTACTCTGTCTCAGCAGGTGTATGCTCCCTCTGAGGATACTAAGGAAGGATCAGTTTCGGGCCTCTCTTCATCTTCTGTTAGTTTCTTGGCTTGTGACAGCAAAGCTCCAATCCTTTTTGTTTTGTTGCCCAGGCTGGAGTGCAGTGGCACAATCTTGGCTCAATGCAACCTCCATTTCACCTCCCGGGTTCAAGCGATTCTCCTGAATCAGCCTCTGGAGTATATAGGATTACAGGCACCTGCTACTGTGCCTGGCTAGTTTTTGTATTTTTAGTAGAGACGGTATTTCAATGTGTTGGCCAGGCTGATCTCAAACTCCTGACATCAAGTAATGCACCTGCCTTGGCCTCCTAAAGTATTGGAATTACAGGTGTCAGCCACCATGACTGGTTAAAGCTCCAGTCTTTAAATGGATTTTTCCCTGTCTGCATTTGTTTCTAAATCCCGCCCCTGCCAAATTTTATTTTATTTTATTTTATCTATTTATTTATTTGTTTGTTTGTTTGTTTATTTATTTATTTTTTGAGACGAAGTCTCAGTCTCTCTCGCCCAGGTGCAATCTCGGCTTTACAGCAGGAGCATAGCCCTGCTGACACAGAGCAGATCTCAGCTCACTGTGACCTCCATCTCCAGCAATTCTCCTGCCTCAGCCTCCTGAGAGCTGGGATTACAGTTGCATGCCATCACATCCAGGTAATTTTTGTATTTTTAGTAGAGATGGGGTGTCACCATGTTGGTCAGGCTGGTCTTGAACTCCTGAACTCGTGATCCACTGGCCTTGGACTCCAAAACTCCTGGGATTACGGGTGTGAGCCATCAGGCCTAGCCAAATTTCCCCTTTTAAAAATCATGATCATAATGGATTAAGGATGGCCTTAACAATTTACTCCTAACTTGATCATCTGCAAAGATATTATTTCCGTATAAGGACATATTCACAGGTACTGGGATTAGGACTTCAACCTGGAGGGCCTGACTATTGGTTTCACACACCATAGCCTCTCCTAGTGTGTCCTATCCTGTTCCTGGGTGCCCCAGGCAGAACACAGGAGGGCCTGACTGCAGGACTTTAGGCTGGCATTGGGATGATGATCTGCCTAGCTAGGGCTGTGACCAGACTCAGATAGGAGGTGGTAACTGACTCCTGAGTCAAGATTTGAAATCTGGACCAGATTACAGACGAGCTGATACAGGAAAATGGCAAAAGCACCCCTCCATAAGACACATCACCAGTGCCATGTGAGTTTGCCATTCCATGGTAACACCTGGAAAATACTGCCCTTTTCCATGGCAGTCACCTGAAAGTTACTGTCCTTTTTCTAGAAGTGTCTAAATAACCTGCCCCTTAATTTGCATAGAATTAAAAGTGGGTATAAATATGATTGCAGAACTGCCTCTGAGCTGCTACTTGGCTCACTGCCTATGGGGTATCCCTGCTCCATAAGGGTGTCCTCTGCTGCTGCTATGCACAGCTGCTTCGATAAAAGTTGCTGTCTAACACCACCGACTTGCTCTTGAATTCTTTCCTGGGTGGAGCCAAAAGTCCTCCTGTATTAAGCCCCAATTTCTGGACTCACCTTCCCTGAATCAAGAGTGCTCTGGTGTTGGGAGCACTCAAATTTTGAAGGTAGGATGAAATGGAAGCTGTTTTCTCTCTGGGTCCTGAGCTCTCTTGGGGGCTGTGATGTTCCCTTCAACCTGAGCAGAAAGAATTACCTGTAGCCTGAGCCCCCCAAAGGCAAAAGCCCCTTCTGTGTCAGATAGGCAGTCCTTCTACACGGCATGCCTGCAGAGCTTCTGGGGTTCTGTGGGGAGCCTCAACAGAGCTAGATCCCGGTCTGTGGAGATGAAGCAGGCCCCAGAATACATCTTTAGCATCCAGATAGTGGGAGGGTACGGATGGAAGAAAGGTACAGGCATCGTCAGCTCTAATCTAACCAAGTATAAAAATAGGAGTGTGAATACACTTCCTGGAGATAGGCTCTGGGGAGTCCTGGGCTGGTTTATATATAACAGGATCTGTGTGGCTCATGAGGCTCCTTGTGGAACCTGGGCTACCTCATGATCACACAAACGACCCCACAGTTGGGATGCCGCTCCTGTGTGGACCGAACACATCTTCATTCAACTCACAAACTTTCCCTAAGTGGCCCCTGGATACCTGGTTCTGGGCTGGAACCTGAGTGTGAAGCCACTGGAGTCTGAGTAATTGTAGGTGAGTTAGTCACCTTAGCCTGGCTGTCCTCTCTGCATAGAGCATTAGCCATACCTAGCAGACTGATATGAATTCACCTGAGCAAGACACCTGCACACAGTGGTACTCAGAAAAAGCTAATAATTCCTTATTGAAATGAGACGGGATGAGCATGGCGGCTCATGCCTGTAATCTCAGGATTTTGTGAGGCCGAGGCAAGCAGATTGCTTGAGCCAGAAGTTTGAGACCAGTCTGGGCAACACGGCACAATCCCATGTCTACAAAAAACACAAAAGTCATTAGCTGAGCATGGTGGTTCTTGCCTGGAGTCCTAGGTATTGAGGAAGCTGAGGCAGAAAGACTGATTAAGCCTGTGAGGCAAAGGTTGCAGTGAGTCAAGATTGTGCCACTGAACTCCAGCTCAGGTGACAGAATGACACCCTGTCTCAAAAAAAAAGAGAGAGAGGAAAAAGAGAGATGCGACAACTCTTGGTGATCATGTGGTTTATAGCAGGGCAAGTTGCAAGACCCTATGAGCCCGAGGAGGTGTTGCTGATCACTAGGCATCTGTGAAGGCCTCAGAGAGAAGGTGACCTGGACCCGAAATTACCACGCTGTGGGTTTAGGAGCTGGTAGACGGTGTGGTTGGACCACAGGTCCATTATGTGGTTGGACACGCACAGGCAGCACTGGACTGTGGACAAACTTGAAAGCCAGGCCAATTCCTGGTGAAGGAACACTAAGGGACTGGGTTTTCCTCTTTTTATTTATTTTATTTTTATTATTATCTATTTATTTATTTTGAGACGGAATCTTGCTCTGCCACCCATTCTGGAGTGCAGTAGTGAGATCTTGGCTCACTGCAACTTCCGCCTCCCAGGTTCAAGCAATTCTCCTGCCTCAGCTTCCTGAGTAGCTGTGATTACAGGGGCACACCACCATGTCCGGCTAATTTTTTTTTTTTTTTTTTTTTTTTATGTAGAAACAGGGTTTCACCACGTTCACCAGGTTGGTCTCGAACTCCTGACCTTTTGATTTGTCTGCCTCAGCCTCTTAAAGTGCTGGGATTACAGGCGTGAGCCACCACACCCAGCCTCCTCCTTTTATTGAAATAAAAATCACATACTATAAAATTAACTGTTTTAAGACGTACAATTCAGTGACATTGCGTGCATGCACAATATTGTGCAACCATCGCCTCTTAGTTCCAAAATATTTTTATCATCCCAAAAGAAAGTCCCACCTATTAAGCAGCTAAGACCTAATCTGCCCTCCCTCTGACCCCTGACCACCACTCACCTGCTTTCTATTGCTATGGATACCTATTCTGGATATTTCATATGAATGGAAACATATAGTCTCTGATGTCTTGTGTACAGCTTCTTCCAGGTTGTAGCAAATATGAGCACCTCAATCCTTTTTATGACTCAATATTATTATTCATATTATTGTATAGATATACCACATTTTGTTTGTTGAGTCATCTCTTGATGGACATTTCCATTTTTTTTTTTTTTTTTTTTTTGGTTATTGTGAATAGGGCTGCTATGAACACTTATGTACGTGTTTTTTTTTTTTTTGAATACTTCTTTTCTATTCTTTTATGATGTGTCTAGAAAAGAAATTGCTGCATCCTATGGTAATTTTATGTTTAGCCTTTTGCAGAACCTCCAAACTTTTCCATAGGCTGTGCCAGTTTACATTCCCATTGGCAATGTTCACATTTCTTCAATTCTTTGTCAACACTTGTTAGTTTCTGTTTGTTTTGTTTTGTTTTGTTTTGTTTTGTTTGAGATGGAGTCTCACGGTGTCACTCAGGCTGGAGTGTGGTGGCACAATCACAGCTTGCTGCAAACTCTGCCTCCCAGGTTTAAGAAATTCTCCTGCCTCAGGCTCCCCAGTAGTTGGCATTACAGGTGTGTGCCACCACTCCTGGCTAAGTTTTGTATTTTTAGTAGATATAGGGTTTTACCATGTTGGCTAGGCTGGTCTCGAAATCCTGGCCTCAAGCGATCTGCCCGCATTGACCTCCAAAAATGGTAGGATAGCAGGCATGAACCATCGCTCCCAGACTTCTTGTTGTTGTTTTCAGAAATAGTTATTCTAATGGGTGTCAAGTGGTATCTTATTGTAATTTTTATTTGCTTTTCCCTGATGGCTGGTAGCGTTGAGCATGTTTTCATGTGCACTTTGTGTATCTTCTCTGGAGACAAGTCTTTTCAAGTCTTCTTCCCATTATAAAACTGTGTTGTTTGTCTTTTTTGTTGTTGAGATCTTTATATGTTCTGGATATTATACCTTTATGAGATACGACTTGCAATGTTTTTCTCCCATATAATTGGTTTCATTTTCACTTTCTTGGTAGTGTCCTTTGATGTACCACGCTTAAAATTTTTTACCTAAGTTTTAAATTTTGATGACGTCTAACATATCTATTTTTTCTTTTGTTTCCTGTGCTTTTTGGTGTCATACTTAAAATCATTGCTAAATCCAAAGCCCATAAACACGTGGAAAGAGGCTCAATATCACTTGCCATTAGACCAATGAAAATCAAAACCACAATGAGATACCATTTCATACTCTTTGGAGTAACTATCTTTTTTAAAAAAAATGGAAACTAACCTAGTGCCACGGAATGGCACACTTAAAAATGTTTAAAATGGTAACTATTATGTCATGTATCTTTCCCCATAACAAATGATTAAAATGGTAAATTATGCCACACAGAGCACAGTCTTCTCAAGAACTTATTCTGAAATAGTTCCATGTATGACGAAAGGAGACCCTTATCTCCTAAAGTGACAAGTAGCCTTTTTGTTCATCCTGCCACTGCATCCCGCAGGCTCTCTCACACACACCCAGCACAATCTCACCCACCTGAGTCCACTCCCACATGGCCCATTGTGCCTCCTTCCATCATCCTATTCCCCTGTTTAACTCATCCCTCTACCCCATACAAACCACTGCCAATCACAGATCTGTTTAACATCTCTATAGTTTTTCCTTTGGGATCATGCAGTGTGTGATCTCTTCTGACTGCCTTCTTTCACTTAGTGATATGTATGTCGATTCATCCGTATCTTTGCATGGCTTCATTTATCACCCCTTTCTCTCTCTTTCTCTTTTTAATTTTGAGACGGAATCTTGCTCTGTTGTCAGGCTGGAGTGCAGTGGTGCGATCTCAGCTCACTGCAATCTCCACCTCCCAGGTTCAAGCAATTCCCCTGTTTCAGCCTCCCAAGTGGCTGGGACTATGGGTACGAGCCACCACACCTGGCTAATTTTTCGTATGTTAGTAGAAACGAGGTTTCACCATGTTGGCCAGGATGGTCTTGATCTCCTGACCTCAGATCACTCCTTTCTCTTACTGAATAGCATTCCATTCCATGGATATACCCAGCTTGGTTATTTGTTCACCTATTGAAGGCCATCTTGACTCCTTAAAGTATTTGGCCACTATGAAGAGATCAGCTGTACATAATTGCATATTGGTCTTCATTTGGACCTAAGTTTACAAAGCAGTTGTATATATAGCTAGGAGTGCAATTGCTGGCTTTTATGGTGAGAAAATGTTTAGCTTTTAGAAAAAACTGCCAAATTGCCTTCTGAAGCCGCTGTACCGTTACATATTCCAGTAGCACTGAATGAGAGTTCCTGTTGCAATTTTTATCGCATTAAAAAAAGATTTTAGCCATTTTAGTAGATGTTCAGTGGTTCACATTGTTACATTAATTTGCTTTTCCCTCATGCCAAGTGCTATTGAGCATTATTTTGGATGCTTGTTTGCCATCTGTGTATTTTTCTTTTCTTTCTTTCTGTCTGTTTTTCTCGAGGCAGAGTCTTCCTCTGTTGACTGGGCTGGAGTGCAGTGGCATCAGCTCAGCTCACTACAACCTCTGCCTCCCAGATTCAAGCAATTCTCCTGCCTCAGCCTCCCGAGTAGCTGGTATTACAGGCACGTGCCACCACGCCTGTCTAATTTTTGTATTTTTAGTAGAGATGAGGTTTTGCCATGCTGCTGGTCAGCCTTGTCTTGAACTCCTGGCCTCAAGTAATCACCTGCATCCACTGCCTAAAGTGCTGGGATTACAGGCATGAGCCTCTACACCCAGGCATAGCATCTGTATTTTTTTTGGTGAGGTGTCTTTATATTTTAATTCAAGCTTTTTTTTTTTTTTTTTTTTTCCTTCTGCTTCTTCTTGTTGAGTGTTAGAATTTCTTTGTAAATTTTGCCCACAAGGCTTTTTCAGGGTTGTTTTGTGAATATTTTCTCTCAGTGTGTGACTTGTTTTTTGATTCTCTTACAAGGTATTTCACAGAGTAGTCATTTTAAATTTTAATGAAGTCCACATTATCATTTATTCCTTTTATGGACTGGCTTTTGATATTGTATCTAAGAAGTCATCACCAACCCAGTCATGTGGATTTTCTTCTGTAACTTTACAATTTTATATTTGAAAATTTAAGTCTACGGACAGTCTTGAGTGTTTTTTTGGGGGATTGACTATGAGGTTTTGGTCTACGTTCCTTTTTTTCCCTGTGGTTTCCGATTGCTCTGTCACCATTTGTTGAACAGACTTTTATTTCCCCAATGAATTGCTTTTGCCCCTTTGACAAAATAAGTTGACTGTACTTACTCAGGGTTTTGGGGTTCTGTATTGTGTTCTGTTTATCTGTCTGTCCATTCCTTCAACAATATCACTCTCGTCATTACTTTAGCTTTGCGGTGAAGCTAATATTAATGAGTGTGCTGTTCCTAAACAAGGAGTATTTACATTCATTTATATATTTATTTATTCTCATCTGTGATCCAAGGTTTTCTGAATGCATATTTGTATGTATTTTGTTAGATTTATGCCTATAAATTCACTTGTGGGGGTGTTATTGCAGAAGGTATTTTTTTAAAAAATTCAAGTTCAAATTATTCCTATGCATTGTTGCTGATAGACAGAAAATCAGGCAGTGCGTGGTGGCTAGGATTACACCTGTAATCCTAGCACTTTGGAAGGCCTAGTTGGGAGGATCACTGGAGCTTGGGAGTTCTAGACCAGCTTGGGTGTCATAGCTAGACCTGCCACAACCCTAAAAAAATGTAAATACATTAATAAAAGAAAATCAGATGGTTCCAGGTGTGGTGGTGCACACCTGTAATCCCAGTGCATTGGGAGGCTGAGGCTGGAGAATCTCTTAGAACCCAGGAGCTGGAGGCTGAAACTGGGAGTTGCGATTATGCCACTGCACTCCAGCATGGGCAATAAGATTGAGACCCTTTCTCTTAAAAAGAAAAGAAAGAAAATCAAGTAACTTTCATCTACTGATCATTTTTTTTTTTTTTTCTCTTTTGAGACAGAGTCTGGCTCTGTCACCCAGGCTGGAGTGCAGTGACAGGATCTTGGCTCACTGCAATCTCCACCTCACGGGTTCAAGCAATTACCCTGCTTTAGTTTGCTGAGTAGCTGGGATTACTGGCACCGCTGCTTTAGCTTGCTGAGTAGCTGGGCACCATGCCCAGCCAACTTTAGTATTTTTAATAGAGACCAGGTTGTGCAATGTTAGCCCGGTTGGTCTTGAACTCCTGACCTCAAGTGATCCGCCCGCCTTGCCCTCTCAAAGTGATGAGATTACAGGCATAAACTATCATTTTCTTTGCTTGCTACCTCCGTGCGTTCAGGTCAAGGCATGGGACAGCGGATTCGATTTCAGTTCAGTTCAAATGGCGATCATTAAAAACTCTGGAGACAACAGATGCTGGAGAGGATGTGGAGAAATAGGAACACTTTTACTTTGGTGAGAGTGTAAATTAGTTCAACCATTGTGGAAGACAGTGTGGCGATTCCTCAGGGACCTAGAAATAGAAATTTTGACACAACAATTCCATTACTGGGCATATATTCAAAGGATTATAAATCGTTCTACTGTAAGGACACATGCACACGAATGTTCATTGCAGCACTGTTTACAATAGCAAAGACCGGAACCAACCCAAATGCCCATTGATGATAGACTGGACAGGGAAAATGTGGCACATATACACCATGGAATATTATGCAGCCATCAAAAACGATGAGTTTGTGTTCTTTGTAGGGACATGGATGAACCTGGAAACCATCATTCTCAGCAAACTGACACGAGCAGATGTTCTCACTCATAGGCGGGGGTTAAACGATGAGAACACATGGACACAGGGAGGGGAGCATCACACATTGGGGTCTGTTGGATGGAAATGGGGAGCGACAGCAGTGGGTGGGGAGTTGGGGAGAAACAGCATAGGGAGAAATGCCAGATATAGGTAAAGCGGAGGAAGGCAGCACATCACACTGCCATGTGTGTACCTATGCAACAATGTTGCATGTTCTTCACATGTACTGAAAATCTAAAATAAAATAAAGTAAAATAATTAAAATAATAAATACAATAAAGTAAAATAATAAAATTAAAATAAAATAAAAATAAAAATAAATAAAATGAAATAATATAAATGAAATAAAATTATAATTAAAATGAAATAAACTAAAATTAAAATTAAATTTAAAAATAAATAAAATAGATATAAAATAAAATAAATAAAATAATAAAATATAAAATAAAACAATTATTTCCAAAATCGCTGCCTGGAAAATTCCAGATGCGGATTTTCAGATATTTCCCCAGGCCTGCCCCAAGGGGGGCCCAGGTTCTGCGCTCCGCGCATGCGCACTGTAACCCATCACCATGGCAGCGTCCTGGGCATCTATTACGAAGACTCAGCTTCCTTTCATCAGGACCCACTTGGGAGAGTCTGCTTAGAGAAACCTTGTCCCGCCAAGGCGAAGGTGAGGAAAAGGGTTCCCATCACCTCTGAATGCGGTGGAGGGAGCGTAGCTGCGTTTCCCCTTGGGCTGTTCATCGGAGCGACAGTTCTTGGAGGCTTGGGCGTGTCATTCCCACGCAGGCCAAAATGCGGTTATGGACGCGGGTATGTTTCTGGGGAGATACCCCGGTACCGGGAGAGGAGGAGGAACCGTCGGGTGGTCGGTAAGCTCTGGTAGGCGCAGGCACCACAGCCTGAGACCGCGGAAATAGGTGCCTGGGATCAGTGCTTGGTGTTTTTGTTTGTTTATTTATTTATTTGGTTTTTAAGAAGGGATTGTATGTATGTATGTATGTATGTATGTATGTATGTATGTATGTATGTATGTTAAGACGGAGTTTCACCATGATGGCCAGGCTGGTCTTGACCTCCCGACCTCAGGTGATCCTCCCACTTCAGCCTCCCAACGTGCTGGGATTACAGGCATGTGCCACAGAGCCAGCCAGTGCTTGATGTATTTAACACCTGTTTATGAATGTAGTGGAAACACCATAGCAAAACAGAAAAGTAGGCACATTAATGCTAGTTAACACTAAGTTGTAAATCTGTATGGCCCTGGAGTCTTCTTTTCTTCTCTCTCTCTCTCTCTCTCTTTCTCTCTCTCTCTCTCTCTCTCTCTCTCTCTTTTTTTTTTTTTTTTGTTAAGATGCGGTTCCACCATGTTGATCAGACTGGTCTTGAACTCCCGACCTCAGTTGATCTGCCCTCCTTGGCCTCCAAAGTGCTTGGATTACAGGTGTGAGCCACTATGCCTGGCCAGTGCTTGGTGTTTTAACGCCTTGTTTATTAATGGAAATAATATTTGCACATTAACGCTAATTAATACTAAGCTGTAAACCTGTATGGCCCTGTTTGTTTGTTTGTTTGTTTGTTTGTTTGTTTGTTTGCCCAGACTGGATACAGTAGTCTCTGCCTCCCGAGATAAGCGATTCTCGTACCTCAGCCTCCTGAGTAGCTGCGACTACAGGCATTTTCTACCAGGCTTAGCTAATTTTTGTATTTTTTTGTAGAGAGCAGTTTCACTGTGTTGGCCAGGTTGGTCTCAAACTCCTGACCTCAAGTGATCTATCCGCCTCGGCTGCCCAAAGTGCTGCGATTGCAGGCGTCAGCCACTGCAGCCAGACTGGGTTCCTTTTATTCCTCCCTCCATCGTCCAGGCTGGAGTGCAGTGATGGCACAATCTCTGTTTGCTGCAACCTCAGCTTCCTGGGCTCAAACAATTCTAATGCTTCAGCCTCCTGAGTACCAGGGACCAACAAGTGTGTGCCAACACAGCCGCGTACCTTTTTGGTGTATTTTTAGTAGAGATGGGGTTTCACCATGTTGGTCAGGGTGGTCTCAAACTCCAGACTTCAAGTGATCTGCCCACCTCGTCCTCCCAAAGTCCTTGGATTACAGGTGTGAGCCACCACACCTGGTCTCTGAGGTCCTTTTCTCATGGGAGATCTCTAAGAATCATTTCAAGCTTTTCTATGCAAATTGGTGTGTTTAAATTTTCCTTTAAAGCCTATCTTGTTAGCATGTATTTTTACTATGAAATCACCCATTTTCTCACAGTTTCCAGTTTGATTAAAAAAAAATTTCTCTTATTTGACTTCTAATTTATCTCTTTCTAGTCTTCAACAGAATTCTTAATCCTATGTATCTCTATTTGTTTCCATCAATAATATTTTAAAAATATACTTCTTAGTTTATCTTTTCAATTGAGAGAATTCTTATATTTGACAATTTCTCATGGCCCAATGACAATCTTCTTTAATGATTTTAAATTAATTTCTACCTAATACAGTATCTCTTGCAGGACCCTGCTGTCAGTGATATTGTTCCTGACCAGAGTTTCTTGGCTCTCCAGTAACAGAAATTGAGATGAGGCTGAGCAAGTGTCCCAGACAAAGCTTTTGTTTAAGTGTTTTGTTTAGCTTGGTTAAATTTATTCCACAAGGCTTTTATTTTTGTGTTATATATTCAAACAAAAGGGAGGCACCAGAAGAGAGAGAATTCTGTCTCACTCCCTGAAGAGATTCAGGAGGGGAGTGTTTTTAAGGTTTGGCTCTATTGCCCAGCCTGGAGTTCAGTGGCACCATCTTGGCTCAGTGCATCCTCCAGGGCTCAAGCCATCCTCCCACCTCAGTCCCCCAAGTAGCTGGGACTACAGGCATGAACCACCACACTCAGCCTAGCATGTTATTAAGTTTCAGTAATTTGTCTTGCCATTCGTTTTTCATTCAACACTGAGATCTTGTTTTTCTTTACTAATTACCTCATATATGGACTTTTGTTCTATTAAACTATTATTTCTTTGATCTACAAATTGAGGGTGATTCTTGCAGATTATCTAGCCAATAAATACATTTTTGTTTTTAGAAAAACCACAATGTTAATTTGTTATATTTCATAACTTCTATGACTATAAGGATTTGGCTGGACAGTGTCTTAGACATATTTGATAAGTGTGGACATTGGGTAAATGGTTTGGGGGAACATGAGAGCAGTGTGGTGTTGCAGTAACTGCTGGAGAATCTAAGAGAAGAGGTGTTACATTTTACACTGCTATTGCAAGATTCCTAGAAGTATGAAATTACTGGAAAAGAAATTATGAACAACCACATCAATGCCATGTCAGTAAAGTAGAGACAACATCAAACTTTACACTATAGAGGCCAAACCCCATCCAAATCTAGGTCAGTGGAAGCTGTGTACCAAGAGCCCTGGTGAGAATCTGGATGCTATATCAATATTGTAGCTGTCATATCAGCCTTACGGTGTCATCAGCATTACAGGTGTCAGATGAGTCTTAGGGGTGTCTTAGCAGTATTGTGGGTATCATATCAGTATTGTGTGTATTATATTTGTATTGCAGGTGTCATATTGGTGTTGTAGGTGTCATATCAGTATTGTGTGTGTCCCATCAGTCTTATGGGGATCATATCACTATTGTGGGTGTCACATCAGTCTTATGGGCATCATATTAGTCTTACGGGTATTATATTAATTTTGTGGTGCCATATCAGTCTTATGGATGTCATATCTGTATTGCAGGTGTCACATCAGTTGTATGGGGGGTCACAGCATGCTACAGCAGTCCTGCAGGTATCATCAGTATTGTGGGTGTCATGCCAGTCTTACAGGCATCACAGCAGTCTTGTGGGTGTCATATCAGTGTTATGATATGCCATGATATGTCCTACCAGTATGAATGACTTCTAAAAATACTCTCACAGACATACCTAGACATAGGGCTTTAATAGCTGTGTATCCCTTAATCCAGTAAAGTTTATACCTAAGATTAACCATCACAGGTTGGGAGCAGTGGCTCATGCCTGTAATCCTAGCACTTTGGGAGGCCAAGGTGGGTGGATTATGAGGTCAGGAGTTTGAGACCAGCCTGGCCAACATGGTGAAACCATCTCTACTAAAAATACAAACAATAATGCAGGTGTGGTGGTGCATGCCTGGAATACTTGGGAGGCTGAGACAAGAAAATTGCTTGAATCCAGGAGCGGAAGTTGCCGTGAGCCAAGATTGTGCCATTGCACTCCAGCTTGTGTGACAGAGCAAGACTCCCTAGGGGGGAAAAAAAATAACCGTCACAGTATTTATGGCTAATTCATGACCAAAATTTCAGAATTTTAAAAAATTTTAGAATGAAAGCTGGGCAACATAGCCAGACACCATTCCCACAAAAATATTGAAAAGGTTACTAGTCATGGTGACATGTTTGTGTACTTCCAGTTACTCTACAGCAGGCATCCCCAAACTATGGCCCGTGGGCCGCATGCGGCCCTCTGAGGCCATTTATGCGGCCCCCTACAGCACTTCAGGAAGGGACACCTCTTTCATTGGTGGTCGGTGAGAGGAGCATAGTATGTTGCAGCCCTCCAACAGTCTGAGGGACAGTGAATTGGTCCCCTGTGTAAAACGTTTTGGGATGCCTGCTCTAGAGGCTGAGGTGGGAGAATCTTTTGAGCCCAGGAGACTGAGACTGTAGAGCTAGGATTGTCCCACTGCATTCCAGACCAGGTGACAGTGTGAGAGTCTCTCAAAAAACAATCAACAGTAATCATATTCTTGGGAATAAATTTAACCAAGATACAAGACATGTACATGGAAAATTTCAAAACATTTCTTAAATTTAAGAAAGCATACATAAATATAAAGATACCTCATGTTCATAAACTAGAAGACTTAACAATTTTTAATATTGGAATATTACACAAAGCCATTGACAAATTCATTGCAATTCCTGTTAAAATCCCAAAGTCCTTTTGGCAGAAATCCACAAGCTGATCCTATCATGTATGAAATTTCAAGGGATACAGAAGAGCCAAAATAATGTAAAACACACAAACAAAAACAAAAACAACAACGACAAAAAAAAAAAAAAAAAAAAAAAAAAACTCATAAGCTTACATTTCCAAATTTCAGATCTTACCACAAAGCAACAGTAATAAAAACAACATGATTCTGGCATAAGGATGCATGTATAGATAAGTGGAACTGAATTTTGAGTCCAGAAATAAACCCATATTTATATGAGCAATTTCTTTTTTTGAGACAAGGTATCACTCTGTTTCCCAGGCTGAAGTGCAGTGGCATGATCATGGCTCACTGCAGCCTCTTTCTCCCAGGCTCAAATGATCCTTCCACCTTAGCCTCCCAAGTAGCTGGGACTACAGGTGTGCACCACCACACCTGACTAACTTTTTGATTTTTTGTACAGTTGGGGTCTTGCTGTCTTGTATAGGCTGATCTGAAACTGCTGGCCTCAAATGATACTCCCCTCTTGGCCTCCCAAAGTATTGGGATTACAGGTGTCAGCTATCATGTCCAGCCTGCTGATTTTTAAAATGGAATTTCTTTTTTTTTTTTTTTAATCTGTCTTTTTTGTTTGTTTGTTTGTTTGTTTTTGGAGGCATGGTTTTGCTCTGTTGCCTAGGTTGTTGTGCCGTGGTGAAAATATGGCTTATTGTAGCCTCAACCTCCTGGGCTAAAGCTATACTCCCTCCTCTGAGTCTCCCAAGTAACTAAGTGTACAGATATACACCACCACACCTAGCTAATTATTAAATTATTTGTAGAGAGAGGGTTTCCCTCTGTTACCTACCCATAGTGTCCTGAAAATCCTGGGTTCAAAAGATCCTCCCACCCCATCCTCTCAATGTCCTGGTATTACAGGTGTGAGCCCCCACCCCCAGCCTGGAATTGTTTTCTTAATTACATTCTCATGTTTTTTGTTGCTCATGTCTAGAAAAACAGCAGATTATTGTGTATTGACATTTTGTGTTGTAACTCTGCCGAATCTATTTACTAGTTTTAATAAGATTTTCATGGGGGTAGGGTCCTCATGATTTTCTGTACCTAACATGGATCACATAATCTATGACAGTTTTACTGCTTCCTTACATTTAGGAATGCTCTTTACTTCTTTTTCTTTCCTATTTGTTCTGCAGAGATGGGAAACCCAATAAAAGGGGAGGTAAGGAAGGAGAGGGGAGTAGGGGTGTTTGGTTTGATGAAATGGATCCTCTCCTTCCTCTTCTCTTTGGAGTTATTGACATTTTAAATCAAATGAGTGTTGCAGAGGATCAGCTTCACATATCACTGGTTCAAGCTCCATGGAAGGGTTAGGGGTGTGAGGGGATGTGAATGTGTTCTGGCCATTGAAGTCTGAGATGAAACACAGAACAGGATTTTACAGACAAGTTTCATAAATAGCATCATGCAGTTGGAAAATCCAAATGTAGATGCCCCAACTCTATCAAGGATGAAGCTTTTGCATGCTAGAAGGAAAACCCTAACACTAGGTAGCAACATGACCATTCCAGGGAAAAAAAACCTCCCACAAGCCATACAGCTGGCATGCTGTCAATCAATTTGGAGTCTGCCTATGTGTGAAACCTTGAGAAAAAAAGTTAAACTCTAGAGATTAACACCTTCTGAGGTTGCAAGAGGCCAGACGGTGTAACCAGCAGAACCAAGTGACACAGGTGGGCTGGGTGTGCAGAAGCACCTGGTACAAGGTGGAGTAAGACATACTCAGATCTTAAGACAACTGAGCCTTGGGGTGCTGAGCCTAGGACAAGGAGCAGCAGGCTCCAAGGACTCTTCTCATCTGTGGTTCTCAATGGATCCACTTGAGAAGCTGTTTAAAAAGTCTCCCAGTAAGAGCGATAAACTCACTCCAAACCTATACAATATAACAATCCATGAGAGGAGGGTGGGGCTGGTATTTTATAAAGTTAATTCATATCAGAGATTTGTTCAATAGTGGGTTGCTCAAGCTTTGAGGTAGAGAGCTTAAATGATTTGTCCAGTGTCAGAAGCTACTAAGGAGGAGGAGGAGATGGGATTTAAATCTGGACCACGTGTTATTAGCCATTCTACTGCCCTCTTAATGTAAGACAAATCCAAATATGAGTAAGCTTCAAAATAGACAGCACTGATTTGCAATGTCATGTGGGTCAATCAGCGAGAAAGCAGTGTAGAACAAAACCTGCGCATTCAGTTAACCAATCTTCCTTTTTGGGCTGCTAATAAATACAAAGGGGTGGGCAGTGGGGCACAGATACATGAGCATGGGAAGACCCACAGGACCAAGGGTATTTCGAACCTTGAAGGATACAATCCATCCATGAGAAATTACTCCATGAGTCTGTAAGCAGGACAGTCAAAGTGGTCAGATGGCATATCCATCTCCCCGTTGTCCCAAACTTTTTTTTTTTTTTTTTTTTTTTTTTTTGAGACAGTTTTACTCATGTTGCCCAGGCTGGAGTGCCATGGCACCATCTCGGCTCACCACAACCTCTGCCTCCGAGGTTCAAGTGATTTTTGTGCCTCAGCCTCTTGAGTAGCTGGTCTTACAGGCATGTGCCAGCACGCCCAGCTAATTTTTGTATTATTAGTAGAGATTGGGTTTATCCATGTTGATCAGTCTGATCTGGAACTCCCAACCTCAGGTGATCCACCTGCCTCAGCCACCAAAGTGCTGAGATTATAGGCATGAGCTACCATGCCCGGCCTATTGTTCCAAACTTTATCAACCTAAGGCTGACAACCTGGAAGCCACTTAAGGCTTCCTTTTCCCGTTTCATAATACAACCACAGTTTCCAGGTCAAGTCTGGAACTTAGGAATAAGCATAACGAACCTGTTATAACAAAACAGCACATATCACTAGGATACACAGACACCACCCGTGTGAAGCTCTAAAATCTGTTATTTCCATCTCAGCACAACACTGCACAAACAGTTACTCGTGTTTGCACAGGGAAACAGACCAGGAAGGCTGTTCCTTCCATTCAGAAGTCATTTCCCGACCAGGCACATGGCTCACGCCTGTAACCCTAACCCTAACCTCAACCTCAGCCCCAACCCTTAAACCCTAACCCTAACCCTAAACATCTAACCCTAACCCCTGCCCTAACCATAAACCCAACCCTAACCCTAACTCCTAACCCTAACCCCAACTGCAATTGGCTTTTTAAAAGTATACACCAATCTTTACAATGATCATAATAAATCATCAGTTCTACCCAGTTTTCTCCATCTCAGAGAGTCCCTCCAAAAAGCATCTTTACCACCTTTACCAATCTGTCACGGTTGCATAGTTGACTACTTTTGTCTTCCCATTGCCACTCCCTGCCCTTGTAATCCCTCCGTCTGCATACCACATACCATGTCCTCAACTGTGCCACACCTTCTCACAGGGCTCAGAGGAAACACTCAAATTCCTCAGTCCTTATGACCTGCCCCTCTCCCTGCAACACACACAACTGTGAAAGTGATTCCCCTTGTTCCCCCATGAATATCTGGCCTCCAGCCAAGACTGCGTCTTCACCAGCCCTGAGAAGCCATGCTCCTCTGCCTCTGGAGGCCTTTATTTTTATTTATTTATTTATTTATTTATTTATTTATTTATTTATTTAGAGATGGAGTCTCACTCTGTTGCCTAGGCTGGAATGCAGTGATGCAATCTCGGCTCATTGCAACCTCCTGCTTCGCAGGTGCAAGGAATTATCGTGCCTCAGACTCCCACATATCTGGGATTATAGGTGTGTGCCACCATGCCCAGCTGATTTTTGTATTATTAGTAGAGATAGGGTCTTGCCATGTTGGCCAGGCTGATGGAGGATTTTTAAATGACCCAGACCCTCTCTGGGCCTGGTATTTCTTCCCTAATCTCCCAACATACTTGGATTTGCCCACTGCACTATCTCCCAGGCAGATGATCTTCACGTTGTCATCAGCATCATATTTCCTTTGGTCCAGCTCACTGGGTTTGGTTTTGTCTTCTGCCATTGGCTCCTGGCTGTAGAGAGGGGTCCAGCCCAGGGTGGTGGTGGTGGTGTCTTGTCTGGAAAGATCAATAAGAGGCTGCTGTTAGAGATAAGTCCCCTCAACCAAATCTCTGTCTTCCTCTTCCTGGACAGGAGAGGCAATGAGCCAATGAGAGAGGGGCCCAAGAACACAGTGACACCCTTCTCCATTAATATAGGACAAATCCAAATGTGAGTGAGCTCCAAAATACACACTTGCCTGCCACATGCTGAGCCTTAGGGTTTTAACCTTGTACACACAAGATTCTCTTAGAGTGGTTTCCCCTATGATATCTTCCTACTGCAGGTATGTTTAAGGTCACACCTCCCACTCCTACCTGGAGAGACAATATTCTGTATTTGCAAGTTCTTCTTTTATTTATTTATTTATTTTTTGAGATGGGGTCTCACTTTGTCACCCAGACTGGAGTGCTGTGGCATGATCTCAGCTCACTGCACCACCACCTCCTGGATTCAAGTGATTCTCCTGCCTCAGCTTCTCCAGTTGCTGGGATTACAGGTACCTGCCATCATGCCCAACTAATTTTTATATTTTTAGTAGAGATGGGGTTTTACTATATTGGCCAGGCTGGTCTCAAACTTCTGACCTCAATTGGTCATCTCACGTCGACCTCCCAAATTAATGGGATTGCAGGCATGAGTTGCTGGGCTCAGCCTGTATTTACAAGTCAACATGCAAAAGTTTCCTTACTTGTAAAACAGAGACAAAAACAGTGCCCATATCGCATGGTTGATGTAAGACACCGTCTGTTAGAAAGCCTGAACTCTCATGACTGAATGACACTGAACAGACAGTCAAAGATGCCTGCCCCACACTTGTGACATTTTGCCTTCTTCATGCCTCTTACCTCCCCTTCATTTTCCATCCTACTGTAATCTGTAACTGCCTCTCCCTCCCTCAACACAGGCAGTTCCCTAACCTTCTTCTCTAGGGGTGTTTCAATTTTTACTAGTTTCAAGTGTCTCCTAAATGCTGATCATGTCCCACTGTACCTCCACCCAGACTGCTTCCCTTAGTGCCGGACTCAGATATGTTATGCAACTGCGTACCAGACTGGGAGTAGAAGAGTATGACACAAAGGCATCAATAATATGTTATACACAAATACTTAAGTCCTGTCTACTCCAAAGGCTGCTCCTCACATTCCCCATTTGCATAAGACATTTACCAGGCATCCAGTGCCAACAGCTGTGTGCAACATAATCTCTAGCTCTGTTCTGCTCTCCTCACACCTACATATGACCTTACAAACATTCCTGAGAATGTAACCACAGTCCAGGCTCTTAGCTAGCTGGGTACATAGAAATGATATGATGACAAGATAGCAGCAAGAAGTGAACTTTACTGAGCATTCACCATAAACAGACGTTGCACAGGGTTCAGAGGATATAAGACACAATGATGGCAGAATCTACTGTGGCCAGAGCTACGACAGAAGTATGCACACGGGTCAGGGGTAGAAAATAACAAGAGGGCTCCCAAGATTTACTGACTGTGCCTCCACACAGCTACTGCTTCTGCACAGCCATGTACTTTGCCTTGGTTATCCAGGGGCAGAATTCCTGGGAAGTGGCACATGCTTGGTAAGCATGGTGAGGGATCAGCCTCATCCAGCTGCATGGCTCCATGCACAAGGACTCCAAGGCGGGCTCCCCGGCCTAGGCCTGAGGGACCCCACCAGGGTATGGGCTGCCCAGCGCGGCGCCTGACTGGAGGTGAACAGGGAGTGCGTCTGCTGCTGAGTGTGAGACTGGGGCTTCCGTTAGTGGGTGTTGTACTAAGGCTTCAGTGGGGGACACTCACCTAGAGGGAGTGGATGGGTGGGCACGTCAGGAGTGGGGGGCGCAGTTCCAGATTTCTACAGTTTGTAATTCTTTGATGGAGTAAATTTGAGCAAATTTCTCAACTTTATTTATTTATTTACTTATTTACATTTATTTATTTTATTTATTTTTAAATAGCATTTTAGGTTGGGGTACATGTGAAGAACAAGCAAGATTGTTTCATAGGTACACACGTGCCAGTGTGATTTGCTGCCTTCTCCATGCTATTTCTCCCCAACTCACCATCCCCCACTGTCCCTCCTCTATTCCCCCCAACAGACTCCAGTGTGTAGTGCTCCCCTCCCTTTGTCCATGTGTTCTCATGGTTGAACCCCTGCCTATGAGTGAGAACATGCGGTGTTTGATTTTCTGCTCTTGTGTCAGTTTGCTGAGAATGATGGTTTCCTGGTTCATCCATGTCCCTACAAAGGACACGGATTTCTCAGCTTGTCAACATTTGTTATAAACTCAGAGCTGAGACAGCCATGACTGAGCAGGAATTAGGAGAAGAACCTGGTACTCTCCACACAGCCTGGCAAGAACACCGGCCATGTGCCTGTGGAGAACAGTGGCTCCTGTGGGGCAGACAGGTGTAGACCAAGTAGCTGCGAAATTTATTCTGAAGAAAACACACAAGGAGGAAGCGAGTTGACCTTAGAGGAGGAGAGATGCCCCCCCCGCCCAGGGGACGTCCCATGCATGGGCTTGTGAACCCCGAATATCTGAGACGGTCTCAGTCAATTTAGCCAGTTTATTTTAAATTGTTCTACTATAAGGTCGCATGCACACAAAGGTTCATTGAAGCACTGTTTATGATAGCAAAGACCTGGAACCAACCCAAATGCCCATCGGTGATAGACTGGACAGGGAAAATGTGGAACATATAGACCATGGAACATTATGCAGCCATCAAAAAAGATGAGTATGTGTCCTTTGTAGGGACATGGATGAACCTGGAAACCATCATTCTCAGCAAACTGACGCAAGAGCAGAAAATCAAACACCGCATGTTCTGACTCACAGGTGGGTGTTGAACAATGAGAACACATGTACACAGTGAGGGGAGCACTGCACCCTGGGGTCTGCTGGGGGAAAATGGGAGGGACAGCAGGTGGTGGGGAGTTGGGGAGAGATGGCATGGGGAGAAATGCCTGATGTAGGTGATGGGGAAGAAGGCAGCAAATCACACTGCCACGTTTGTACCTATGCAACAATCTTGCATGTTCTTCACATGTACCCCCAAACCTAAAATGCAGTTAAAAAAAAAAAAAAGAAGAAGAAATAAACGAAGTTTATTTTGCCAAGGTTGAGGACGCACACCCGTGACACAGCCTCAGGAAGTCTTGATGACCTGTGCCAAAGGTGGTTGGGACACTGCCTGGTATTGTACCTTTTAGGGAGACAGGACACATCAATACATGTAAGATGAGCATTGTTTCCCTCCCAAAAGGCAGGAAAACTCGAAGCAGTGAGGGGGCTTCCAGGTCACCGGTAGGTGAGAGACAAACTTGTATTTTTTTTGAGTTTCCAAATTGCCCCCACAAAGGAGGCAATCATACATGCATCTATCTCAGTAAGCAGAGGGGTGACTTTCAATAGAATTGAAAGCAGGTTTGCCCTGAGCATTTCCCAACTGGATTGTTCCCTTTTTTAAATAGTTTTGGGGCCTCAAGATTTTCCTTTCACAGAACCTATGACTAGATTTGCATTTTTAGATCTTGCGAGGAGGCTGCAACACACATGCAGGAGTCATGCTGGTGACCTGGACACAATGAAGGGGGAGAAGTGGATGTGAGAGGCTTTTAGGAGATAAGACTACCAGGCCCTTGGTGATCACTTGAATATGGAAGGTGGAGGAGGGGTGTCAAGCAGACATTGCTCTTGGATTAGCACCGGGGATATTAGGCGCAAGGCTGTATTATTGGTTCGAACCGTGAGAGGCCAACAAACAAGTCAAGGTGGTGTGGAGCAACCCACTGTTTTAATGAGAGCCTGGGTGCTGATGGGCTGAAGAGTAAAATGGTGTCAGCCCCAAGAGAGGGTGAGGCAGGGTTTTTATAGTCTCCTGTAAATGTGAAGTGTCCCAGTCTGATGTAACTGCTACCTGGGACCTAGATGGCCTCTGTCTTGATCTTCACAGGGTACTTGTCTTCTGGCCTGCCCTCTGCTGGCTTCTGCTCTCTTGCTGACCCACACTGCTAGCACAAGTGTCTTGCACTTTAGGACTGGGCCTGAGGAGGAAGGAGTTAACAACTCAAGCTTTGAGGCCCTGGGGAGAACCTTTCATTAGGGAAAGGGGGCTGGCAGATTTTTCTTTGTTAGGCAGAACTTGGTTTTGAGGTGCAGTGGGGTGCCTCAAGCCAAAAGCTTGACTCCTCCTGCAGGCCAGACCCAACATGGCCATTCCTGTGACTGCCAGGCCACTTTGAGGCTGAGAGAGACAATTTTGTCTGGCCTCTCTCCTGCACATGTTTACGGAAGCCTTCTCTGTGTTGGCAGATTTGGGGGTCCACCAGATAGGATCCTGTGAAGAGATCGCAAAGGTCTTTTGCCCAATTTTTAAAACATTTTTTTGTTCATCATATCATTTCCACAATCAAATGAATAAAATATGCAGAGGTTTAGTTAGTGATAAGGTTGATGTTGCACTTGTGCTAGGCAGTGTTTTAGTTCCTTGAGACACCAAGGAGTTGTGACAATCCTTTGCTTTAGAGTTTTGCATATGTAAGTTCTGCTAGTGAGAGCTGTGTGTGTTACAATGTCTAATTTGGTCAGGTGGGATCTGGGCATCTATAAGCTTTGGTAAGCGGAGGCTGTTGTCCAGCAAGTATCTAATAACTCCTCAACATCCCAGTTCTTCTCCACCAATCTTCTGATTCTAGGACTGATGTGGAGGCCATCAGAGCGACTTAAGAGGGGAAGTAGTCACTGTGCTCACTGTGCTCTGTGGCTGGCTTGTTTGGGAGAGTACATTTTAAATCCTCTGCTGAAAAAAAACGTTGGAAACAAGTAGTGTTTCAGCTTGAGTCTCTCGTAAATGGCTTGCAGTCGTATAAACCAGAGCATGCATACCACAAGGCAATATGAGGTTCCCTCTACCACCTTTTCTCCCAGCGGCCTAGGTGGGCATCTGCAGCCTCACTGTATGAAAGTCCAGTCCTTCGTGCTTGGAGTGTCATCAGGGAAAGGCCCTGTTCTGCCATATGCCTAGTTCAAACATACCAGACGAGACAAAGCCAGAAGCATTCCTGAAGGTACCCAAGAAATTCTTCTTTTTCTCTCTCTGGAACAAGATGAATTCTTCAGACCATCAGTTCTAATCTTCAAAATGCATACCTGTTTGTGAGATCTCCTTTAAATACTACTGTAGACCCCAGGATTTATTCCTTAAATTTTTAAAATATTAGTTTTATTTGCAATCAATATATCCTTAATTTTAGAATTTGTATTAATATAAGGGAGAA
Source organism: Saimiri boliviensis (assembly GCF_048565385.1). NCBI lineage: Eukaryota > Metazoa > Chordata > Mammalia > Primates > Cebidae > Saimiri > Saimiri boliviensis. The sequence continues at coordinate 12,533,497 of NC_133471.1, read as the reverse complement.
CTATTTAAATCTGTCTATGCCATACGTGCCTCTGGCTTATTGTCCAATTAGTTGTAGACTCAGGCTAAGGTTTTGTTTCTGTCTCTAATTTTTGTCAGAACAAGTATAACTGATCTTGAAACATTCGCTTTTATTGTAGGGACTCGTGCTGCCGTCTCCATTCCTTTCTCTTTTTGTGCAAACTGCGTGGAAGCTCTTTCATATGAACGTTTTAACCACCTTCACTCTCCCATGTCCACTATCAGCACATTCAGACTTACCCAGCCAAGGCTGTCATCTTAGGCCAGGGAGTTTTTAGGAATTTTATTTTGCTGTGATGTGGTTGAGACCCCTTTGACTCACTTTATCACCCTGGGGTTCTTTCTATTTTAAGAGCCCAAGAGGGCAGAAAAAGAAGGTAGGTGAGCAATTAAGCCCTCTGAGTCAGGAGAGTGCTCCCTTGTGTTAAGCAATATTGTAGAACATGGTATTTAGTAAGCTCCTCGCAGATGAGCCACATGCTGAGCATGCATGCCTGCTTGCTGCTGTGAGCTCAGACACCCTCATCATTAGTCCATTAGCCTTTTCTATCTCCGGAGGGAATTATAAGGCCCACTTGATAACCTCTAAGGTGTTTCCCCAAAACACTGAGGACAGAACGAAAGGTGAGGAGTGTTAGCCACAGGTCAGAAGTGCAGGAAAATCTCTCAATGTGGGTTGTTGGAGAAATGCAGGCCTTTTTCAAGGACTCAGCACATTCTAGGATGACAAATTGGGATATCAGATACTCTCAGATATTTGTCCTAAGCCTTTGTTTAGGGTTCTTTATTAGTTTGTTCAGGCACCACAATGTCAAGTGCTAAGCAGGGCATTGGAATCTCTCCAGTCCACATTAGCTTGGTCTAATTTTAAAGTTGAGTTTCTCATTATTCTCACTTGACATACCTTATGTATCCCACACTCACCCTAGTAACGCATCGTGCTCACTGTTACCTTTGCAACAAGACTTGATTTTAGTTAGCCTGGAGGGGTACTCTTCACATGTCTAGACCCAGTTCTGACTCATCCTTCTTCCCTGCATCAGTCAGTGGGGGCTAGGTTAAACTACGGTGACAAACAACCTCCAAGTTTCAGTGGCTCAAACACATTTTTCCTCATTTATTTACATTTCATCGTGGGTCAGGTGCTGCATCATCCTAACAGAAATCCAGGCTGAATGAGGTACCATCAATAAGATCTCCATTGCTATAGAAAAAACAAAAAGCATACTGGATAGAACTCTGTTTCTTGGAGATTTCTTCTGGAAAAGCCACATGTTATTTCTTCTCGCCTCTAATGGCCAAAAAAAAAAAAAAAAAAAAAAAAAAAAAAAAAAAAAGTAAAAAAATGTCATATGGCCATGCAAAAAGTGAAGTGTGATGGAACAGTCAGAATGCTTTCATAAAAACTGAACTGAAAATATGACTATTGTGATTAGCAGCCTGCATCCCTAACAACCCAGTTCTGTAACCCTCTGAACTTTTTATGTCTTGCAAAGTATTAGAATTTCTTAAGCCATACCACTGAGAGGGACTGCAAAATACATAACGACATTTCCTTTAGGACGTCCTTAGAGAATTCAAGGAAAAGAAGTTAAATAATTCAGAAGTGCTTTTGTGTACAGCTATTTAGCACTAGAGGGTAAGGTTAGAGATAGATCGTAAAGATAGTAATAGGGTTAGGGTTAGGGTCTGGGTCAGAGTCATGGCTGGAAGTATGGTTTAGAGGTAGGGTCATGGTCAGGTTCAAGATCAAAGTCAGGGTCAGAATTAGGGACCAGGGTAGGGATCAGTGTTAGTTAGAGTCGGGGTCAAAGTCTAGGGACAGGGTTAGGGTTAGAACCAGAGCTTTGTTCTCCTCAGGACCCACCTGAGGAGAGGCCATGGCTTTGGAGCACCTGGTAGCATGTCCACGGTGAACACCAAAGTTTTGTTCTCCTCAAGACTGACCTGGGGAGATGTGGCTACAGGCCATGTGAGGAAGGTGAGGCAAAAGCTTCCTATATGTTCTTGGCTTTACTTTCACATATTACATTCTCTGAGTCTTGTTTTCAAAAGCAGCCCTTGCTTGAGACTTTGGCTGCTTCATCACTTATAGTGTGCCATAATATATTGTAAGATTTGGCTTTGTTTCCAGGGTGATATCTTAGTATAGAGAAAGGAGAAATGCTTAGAGCCGCCATGAGGACAGCTGAGATGAAAGCTGGGGATGAGCGGGCATCTTTCAAGTCACCCCAAGCCTGAGGCTGGCAGAAACATGTCCACCCCCTGTAAACAGTTTTGTTCATGTTTTTATTACTCATTTCTCTTACAGTGTTAAAGTAGTCAAAACAGTATTAAAAAGTGAAAAGTAGGCATATTAAAACGTGCAACATTATTTAAGTTTAAATATATTAATTGTACCTCATCAACATTTTTTATTTTGTTCATAAAGTGAAAGGTTAATTGCCAATACTTGTACTAGTAGATAAAATAATGTCTGTTTTGCAAACATTGACATCCTCTGTTACAGGTATGAACCCCAAAAATCTGAAACAGGTCTCAGATTTTTTAGGGAGTTTATTTTGCCAAATTTGAGGATGCGTGCCCATGATGCATCCTCAGGAGGTCCTGACATGTGCCCAAGGTGGCAGGGCACAGCTTTGTTTTATACATTTTAGGGAGACGTCGGAAATCAATCATGATGTGTAAGATATGTACATTTATGTGCTTTGGTTCAGTCCGGAAATCAATATATGTACATTGGTTCAGTCCAGAAAGGTGAGAAAATTTGAAGAGAAGGCCAGACAGGGGGCTTCCAGATTATGGTTTGATAAGAGACAAATGGTTTCATTCTTTTGAGTTCCCATTACCCTTTCCAAATGAGGCAATCAGATATGCATTTATCTCTGTGAGCAGACAGGTGACTTTGAATAGAATGGGAGGCAGGTTAGCCCTAAGCACTTCCCAGCTTGACTTTTTTCTTTAGCTTAGTGATTTTGGATCCCCAAGATTTATTTTCCTTTCACAAGGTTTAACATGTTTTCCTATGAGCATTAAGTATTCACTGTGAATTTTATTAAATGAGGCACAGATTTTATAAAAATCAACTTCATGACTGGCTATATAGACATAATTACATAGAAGTTCAACTAAATTTGGAAACATTCCAGAGTTTGGGTTTCCAATAATTCTTTGTGATTCTTTAAAAGGTAAAGTGTTTTTTCCCCATAAAACATAGAAACATCTAAAATCACCCATAGAATGTCTTGCCATTTTTGTTTCTCTAGTTTCCTCATTTTCTGCAAAGGTTCATTTAGGAAACTGACTTGGGATATCCTTTTAAGCTCTTCTGTTTTAGATACCTGGTGAAACATTGAATCATCATGATCACAAATTCGGTTCACATTCTTTCTTTGAATATTTTTTTATGCAGTTGCCAATGTTTGATTCCAGTGTATTATGGCTAAAAGGTAAGCACTGGAACAAAATAAAGACAAGAAGTATTTGGAATAAGTGATCCAGTCATAATGAATCAATTTGCCATTGGAATCTATTTTTACAAAGTCACTCTTTTAAAAATGTTTAGCCATAAATTGAAACAGAGTCTGTAAGGTTGTTATTATTATTATTATTTTGCATGGTCTAAGGTGAAAAGCATTGTAGAGAATGAACCCAGGACACAACCACAGCACAAGAAAAAAAAAAAAAAAAAGATAAATAAGATCATACATATGTGTTACTACTGTAACAAACATGTAAAGAACATTCATTTTTATTTATCAATCTATATTATTTAATTTTTTGTGTCATAGATGCTCTTTTTTAAAAACAACAGGACTAGTTAACTGTCAATTACTAGCAATTCATGGTATAAATAATTAAACAAGGAAGTGTTCAAAAAATTATAATGTTTTAAATATTTATTTTACAGCAGTTTTTGACATACACAGAAATTGAAAGAAAAAAAATGCATAGATTTCCCATGTAGCTCCAACCTAGTTTTCCCTCTCAATAACATCTTCTGTCAGTGTGTCTCACATGTCTTGTTAGTATCTTACATAATTTGTTATACTTAATGAACAAATACAGATTATTATTAACTAAAGTTCATATTTCATTTGTATTCCTTTAGTTCTGTCTTACCCTGACCCAGCATTCCCTCGAGGATCCCACATGGCATGTAATCATCATGTCCCTATGGCTCCTCCTGGTTGTGGTTAAACATGGAATATTTCTTATAATTAGACTGAGGTTATGGATATGGAAGTAGTAGAACACAGAGGTGAAGTGCTGTCCCTGTCATTTCATGTTCCCAAGGTGAACTCTCACCTTTGATGTTAACTTGCATCATCTGACAGAGCTAGCATTTGTCAGGTTTCTCCTGTGAAGTCGCTTTTCCTCCTTGTCCACATTGCATGTGTTCTTCTCGAGTAAGTTACTATGTAAAGACCATACTTATGGAGTGAGGAGTTAGCTCCACCTTCTTGATGGCTGAGTGTCTACATCAATTATTTGGAATTCTTTGGCAAAGAAGATTTCTTTTCAACTCCACTTGCTTATTCACCTATGTATACAAATGCACCTAGATAATTACTTGAAGCTTTAGTTAGTATTAAACACTACAGCATTATGTTGCACAATTCATTCCTGTGTTGGTCATTGGTAGCTCTCTTTGGCTCCAATTTTTATTTTACATATTTCAGGGTTTTTCAGTACTTACTTTCTGATACTTTGAGTGTATCCCGGCTCATATATTTACTGTCCCAGTTCCAGTATCAGACATCTCTTCAGAAAGCCTGATTCCTTTTTGAATGGTAGGAAAACTTACATCTGGCTGCCAAATGAGCACATCATATCTTGTCCCTCATTAGCAGTGCTAGGAAGTATATGTGTGTGTGCAACCTACCTATACACATCTAATTACAAAGATTTCTATGGGAACTGTATGTATCTATATTGAACTAAGCATAAGTTTACGTTGATGTGTCCACCTCTGATCTATCACATGAATAATTCTAGCCTTCTCCCCTTGCTTATTTGTAACTGCCCACTTCAACAGTGAGAGGCCTAGTTTCTACCATCTGTGACTTATGTAACTCATTGTTTGATTCCAGATAGAGATACTGTGGTTTTACAAGTCTTCACGATTACCCTTCTTGAAAAGAACTTTATAAAATGGAATCCCGTGATGAAGTACAGTTCATTTGCCTGCAGCCTACAGATTCTGTTCATTTTCAAAATGACTTAGGTCAGCCAGTAGAAAATTGAAAATTCCAAATTAACTAATTCTTTAAAAAAATCAAATTAAAACAACTGTGCTTGCCTGCTTAACGAAAAATGTCAAGATTACAATATTCAAAGTTAACAAAGATTAAGACAATTACTACTTTAATTCACTTATGGTAGGTTTCTGATAGGCAATTTGGTAATTAATAGAAAATGAATTAAAATTACCACATCTCATAAGTATTTATTTATTTAAATTTTTTTTTTTAGGAAGACGGACACTGTTATGAAAAAAAAAAATAATTTGCTTTTTCTTCTGCTTAGAAAAATTGTTCATTACTCATGTTATTCTAGCGCCACAAATTTTTTCAAAGAAAAAACACGATGATATTAAAACAAGTATTATTTTAAAGGTAAATCGCTGTGAGGAATCTAAATAGATGATGTAGTGGACATATTCACATAATTTAAAGAAAAATAAGATATAATGATGATATGATACTCAAATAATACTTCACAGTTTATAGCATATCGACATTTTTTTTTTAATTTAATTTTATTTTATTTTATTTTATTTTAGGTTTCGGGGTACATGTGATGAACATGCAAGATTGTTGCATAGGTACACACATGGCAGTGTGGTTTGCTGCCTTCCGTCCCCTCACCTGTATCTGGCATTTCTCCCCATGCTATCACTTCCCACTTCCCCACCCCCCGCCCCTCCCCCATTTCCCCCCAACGGACCCCAGTGTGTAGTGCTCCCCTCCCTGTGTCCTTGTGTTCTCATTGTTCAGCACCCGCCTATGAGTGAGAATATACGGTGTTTGATTTTCTGCTCTTGTGTCAGTTTGCTGAGAATGATGGTTTCCACATTCATCCAGGTCCCTACAAAGGACGTGAACTCATCGTTTTTGATGGCTGCGTAATATTCCATGGTGTATATGTACCACATTTTCCCTATCCAGTCTATCATCGTTGGACATTTGGGTTGGTTCCAGGTCTTTGCTATTGTAAACAGTGCTGCAATGCACATTCGTGTGCACGTGTCCTTGTAGTAGAATGATTTATAATCCTTTGGATATATACCCAGTAATGGGATTGCTGGGTCAAATGGGATTTCTATTGTTAGGTCCTTGAGGAATCGCCACACTGTCTTCCACAATGGTGGAACTAATTTACATTCCCACCAACAGTGTAGAAGTGTTCCTATTTCTCCACATCCTCTCCAGCATCTGTTGTTTCCCGATTTTTTAATGATCGCCATTCTAACTGGTGTGAGATGGTATCTCAATGTGGTTTTGATTTGCATTTCTCTGATGACCAGTCATGATGAGCATTTTTTCATATGTTTGTTGGCCTCCTGTATGTCTTCTTTTGTAAAGTACCTGTTCATGTCCTTTGCCCATTTTTGAATGGGCTTGTTTGTTTTTTTCTTGTAGATCTGCTTTAGTTCTTTGTAAATTCTGGATATCAGCCCCTTGTCAGATGGGTAGGCTGCAAAAATTTTTTCCCATTCTTTTGGTTGCCGATTCACTCTACTGACTGTTTCTTTTGCCGTGCAGAAGCTGTGGAGTTTGATTAGGTCCCATTTGTCTATTTTGGCTTTTGTTGCCACTGCTTTTGGCGTTTTGGTCATGAAGTCCTTGCCTACACCTATGTCCTGAATGGTTTTGCCTAGATTTTCCTCTAAGGTTTTTAGGTCTGATGTTTAAGTCTTTAATCCATCTGGAGTTAATTTTGGTGTAAGGTGTCAGGAAGGGGTCCTGTTTCTGCTTTCTGCACATGGCTAGCCAGTTTTCCCAACACCATTTATTAAACAGGGAGTCCTTTCCCCATTGCTTGTTTTTGTCAGGTTTGTCGAAGATCAGATGGTTGTGGGTATGTTGTTTTTCCTGTGAGGCCTCTGTTCTGTTCCATTGGTCTATATCTCTGTTTCGGTACCAGTACCATGCTGTTTTGATTACTGTAGCCTTGTAGTATAGTTTGAAGTCCGGTAGTGTGATGCCTCCTGCTTTGTTCTTTTTGCTCAGAATTGACTTGGCTATGCGGGCTCTCTTTTGGTTCCATATGAAGTTTAAGGTGTTTTTTTCCAGTTCTGTGAAGAAGGTCATTGGTAGCTTGATGGGAATAGCGTTGAATCTGTAAATTACTTTGGGCAGTATGGCCATTTTCACAATGTTGATTCTTCCTAACCATGAACATGGAATGTTTCTCCATCTGTTTGTATCCTCTCTTATTTCACTGAGCAATGGCTTGTAGTTCTCCTTGAAGAGGTCCTTTACGTTCCTTGTTAGTTGTATTCCTAGGTACTTTATTCTCTTTGTAGCAATTGTGAATGGCAGTTCGTTCTTGATTTGGCTCTCTTGAAGTCTATTACTGGTGTACAGGAATGCTTGTGATTTTTGCACGTTGATTTTGTATCCTGAGACTTTGCTGAAGTTGTTTATCAGTTTCAGGAGATTTTGGGCTGAGATGATGGGGTCTTCCAGATATACAATCATGTCATCTGCAAATAGAGACAATTTGATTTCCTCCTTTCCAATTTGAATACCCTTTATTTCTTTTTCTTGCCTGATTGCTCTGGCTAGAACTTCCAGTACTATATTGAATAGGAGTGGTGAGAGAGGGCATCCTTGTCTAGTGCCAGATTTCAAAGGGAATGCTTCCAGTTTTTGCCCATTCAGTATGATATTGGCTGTTGGTTTGTCGTAAATAGCTTTTATTGTTTTGAGATACGTTCCATCAATACCTAGTTTATTGAGGGTTTTTAGCATAAAGGGTTGTTGAATTTTGTCAAAAGCCTTCTCTGCGTCAATTGAGATAATCATGTGGTTTTTATCTTTGGTTCTGTTTATGTGGTAAATTACGTTTATGGACTTGCGTATGTTGAACCAGCCTTGCATCCCCGGGATGAATCCTACTTGATCATGGTGGATGAGCTTTTTGATATGCTGTTGCAATCGGTTTGCCAGTATTTTATTGAAGATTTTTGCATCTATGTTCATCATGGATATTGGCCTGAAATTTTCTTTTCTTGTTGAGTCTCTGCCGGGTTTTGGTATCAGGATGATGTTTGTCTCGTAAAATGATTTGGGAAGGATTCCCTCTTTTTGGATTGTCTGGAATAGTTTCAGAAGGAATGGTATCAGCTCCTCTTTGTATGTCTGGTAGAATTCAGCTGTGAACCCATCTGGACCTGGGCTTTTTTTGGGTGGTAGGCTCTTTATTGCTGCCTCGACTTCAGACCATGTTATTGGTCTATTCAGGGTTTCGGCTTCTTCCAGGTTTAGGCTTGGGAGAGTGCAGGTGTCCAGGAATTTATCCATTTCTTCCAGGTTTACTAATTTATGTGCATAGAGTTGTTTGTAATAATCTCTGATGATGGTTTGGATTTCTGTGGAATCTGTGGTGATATCCCCTTTATCGTTTTTTATTGCATCAATTTGGTTATTCTCTCTTTTCTTTTTTATTAATCTGGCTAGTGGTCTGTCTATTTTGTTGATCTTTTCAAAAAACCAGCTCCTGGATTTATTGATTTTTTGAAGAGTTTTTTTTTGTGTCTCTATTTCCTTCAGTTCTGCTCTGATCTTAGATATTTCCTGTCTTCTGCTAGGTTTTGAGTTTTTTTTATCTTGCTCCTCTAGCTCTTTCAATTTTGATGATAGGGTGTCAATTTTCGACCTCTCCTTTCTTCTCCTGTGGGCACTCATTGCTATATATTTTCCTCTAGAGACTGCTTTAAATGTGTCCCAGAGATTCTGGTATGTTGTGTCTTCGTTCTCATTGGTTTCTAAGAACATCTTTATTTCTGCCTTCATTTCATTGTTTATCCAGTCAACATTCAAGAGCAAGTTGTTCAGTTTCCATGAAGCTGTGTGATTTTTAGTTAGTTTCTGCATTCTGAGTTCTAACTCGATTGCACTGTGGTCTGAGAGACTGTTTGTTATGATTTCTGTTCTTTTGCATTTGCTCAGGAGTGATTTACTGCCAATTATGTGGTCAATTTTAGAGTAGGTGTGATGTGGTGCTGAGAAGAATGTATATTCTGTGGATTTGGGGTGGAGAGTTCTGTAAATGTCTATTAGGTTTGCTTGTTCCAGGTCTGAGTTCAGGTCCTGGATATCCTTGTTGATTTTCTGTCTGGATGATCTGTCTAATATTGACAGTGGGGTGTTAAAGTCTCCCACTATTATTGTGTGGGAGTCTAAGTCTCTTTGTAGGTCATTGAGAACTTGCCTTATGTATCTGGGTGCTCCTGTATTGGGTGCGTATATATTTAGGATCGTTAGCTCTTCTTGTTGCAGTGATCCTTTTACCATTATGTAATGTCCTTCTTTGTCTCTTTTGATCTTTGTTGCTTTAAAGTCTATTTTATCAGAGATGAGAGTTGCAACTCCTGCCTTTTTTTGCTCTCCATTTGCTTGGTAGATCTTCCTCCATCCCTTTATTTTGAGCCTTTGTGTATCCTTGCATGTAAGATGGGTTTCCTGGATACAGCACACTGATGGGTTTTGGCTTTTTATCCAGTTTGCCAGTCTGTGTCTTTTGATTGGGGCATTTAGTCCATTGACATTTAGGGATAGTATTGTTATGTGTGATTTTGATACTGTCATTTTGATGCTACCTGGCTGTTTTGTTGGTTAGTTGATACAGATTCTTGATTGTGTCGATGCTCTTTTACCATTTGGTGTGTTTTTGGAGTGCCTGGTACTGGTTGTTCCTTTATAAGTGTAGAGCCTCTTTCAGGAGTTCTTGTAGAGCAGGTTTGGTGGTGATGAAATCTCTGAGCGCTTGCTTGTTCACAAAGGATTTTATTTTTCCTTCGCTTATGAAGCTTAGTTTGGCTGGATAGGAGATTCTGGGTTGAAAGTTCTTTTCTTTAAGGATGTTGAATATTGGCCCCCAATCTCTTCTGGCTTGTAGGGTTTCTGCTGAGAGATCTGCTGTGAGTCTAATGGGCTTCCCTTTGTGGGTAACCCGACCTTTCTCTCTGGCTGCCCTTAGCATTTTCTCTTTCATTTCAACCTTGGTGAATCTGACGATTATGTGCTCTTCTTGCGGAATATCTTTGTGGTGTTCTCTGTATTTCCTGGATTTGAATATTGGTCTGCCTTGCTAGGTTGGGGAAGTTTTCCCGGATAATATCCTGAAGAGTATTTTCCAGCTTGGATTCATTCTCTTCATCACATTCAGGTACACCTATCAGACGTAGATTAGGTCTTTTCACATAGTCCCACATTTCTTGAAGATTTTGTTCATTCCTTTTTGCGCTTTTTTCTCTGTTCTTGCCTTCTCTTTTTATTTCATTGAGTTGATCTTCGACCTCTGATATCCTTTCTTCTGCTTGGTCAATTCGGCTGTTGAAGCTTGTGCATGCTTCACGAAGTTCTCGCGTTGCGTTTTTCTGCTCCATCAATTCACTTATACTCCTCTCTATGCTGTCCATTCTCGTCAGCAGTTCGTCCAATCTTTTTTCAAGGTTCCTATTTTCTTTGCGTGCGGTTAGAACATGTTCTTTTAGCTCGCTGTAGTTTCTTACTACCCACCTTCTGAAGTCTGATTCTGTCATTTCATCACTCTCCTTCTCCATCCAGTCTGGTTCCCTTGCTGGTGAGGAGTTGTGATCCCTTTTAGGAGGAGAGGTGTTCTGGTTTCGGGAGTTTTCATCCTTTTTACGCTGGTTTCTTCCCATTTTTGTGGGTTTATCCACCTGTTGTCTGTCTCTGTCCCAGGGAGTTGGAGCTTTATGAGTTTCCGTTGCACTACTGCCTTTTTTTGATTTTTCTTTCAGGTCTGACCCGCCCAGCTAGCAGCACGCCTAGCCACTGCCTGCCCGCAGGGGCTTTGCTGAGCTGCTGTGGGCTCTGCCCAGCTGCCCTGAGATCTTCCCTGTAGTCCTTTTTATATGGGAGTAGTTAGAACTGTCTCGGCAGCGGTGGCCCTGCCTCTGTTATGGCGGACTCTCTCTGTTGTGGGAGGTTGCCTCGGCAATGGCAGCCTTCCTCCGTAGTGGTGGAGAGTCTCAGTAATGGCGGAAGCCCCTCCCCCACCGAGCCGGGCCATCCAGGTTCAGCTGTGCTTGGTTTGAAGGGCTCAACCCCGAGGGTTTCCAATTACTGTTTTTGTTTTGGTTGTTGTTGGGGGTGGAAGGCTGGGACCAGCCGAGCCTGATCACCTGGCTCCCTGACTCTGAGTCTTTTCTTTTAAGTTGAACGACCCCGAGTTCCGGTCGCTTGTTGAAAAGGTGCCGGGATCTCCCGTGCTGCGACTCACGGAGTCGGCTCGGCCTGCGGCGCCGGCTCCTGGTGGATTTTCTGCCTAGGAATCTCCTGGCCTGACTCGCTATTTCAGATGAATGGCCCACTCTGCCGTCTCAGGGCTCTGCTCGTCAGCTAAGAGGGCTCCCAGACCAGTGGTTTTTGTACGGAGAACCGCAGCAACAGGGAGTGGTCACAGCAGCCGCGCGGGCGGAATCAGCCCCACAGGGGCCAAAACAGCCACACGGGCTGGGACTGCGACACTGGCGACCCCTCTGCCTGGGTATCTCCTGGTCTGTGGGCAATAAGAGTTCCTCTGTAAATGCGGCGTTCACTCACCCTCTGCACTTTCACTGGGAGCTGAAGTCCTGAGCTGTTCTTAGGCGGCCATCTTCCCAGCATTCCTCGACATTTATTTATTTTCCACAATGCTGTCATATGGATATGACTAGTAGTGGAATTTGCTTCCAATGCCAATTGGCTGCCACTTATTGAGTGTTTACTCTATGTGCTATGCTTTACACACATTTATCTCATTTAATCCCCATAGCAACCACATGAGATTTCTTAGAAGGCAATATTCCACTGGGTGAGATAAATACCTGCTGTGTATTAAATCTATCCAAAAAATCTAAAAAAAAGTGCATTAATGCATAATTATTTTTAATAAAAATAAAGAAGTTAAATGTACAAAGATTTACTTGGAAGTGTACTGTTTGGAATATAAAAATGTTGAACACTAAACATCCATTGATAAACTGGTTAAATTGCGTGTGTTAATCTCCATTATGGAATACTAGGCAGTCATTGAAGTATATATGGTAGAAGTATGACAAACCATGTTTATAATATATTTTGAGTGAAAAGAATCTAAGATATATACCTCTGTATCCTATGATAACATTTTTGTGGAGTGTGTGTATATGTGTGTCTGTGCAAAACATTCAGAAGACTATTATCAAAGTTATTAACAAACACTTTTATATAATCCACAAGATGTAACAAATGTGTCCATTTGGGTGAGGATGTGGTGGTAAAAAGCTGTTAAAAATATATTCTACCAAGGTAAGAATAGGACTAATTATTCTTCTCCAAATGATATTCTGAGGGCAATACAAGCAGAGATGTTGAGGGGTATACAGTAGAGAGGGAATTTTAGCTAGGAGAAAGGCAATCCAAAAAGTAATTTGTTGCAAAACGTGAATACACAAAAATGTGAATATACTTAATGCCACTGAATTGTACACTCAGAATTTGTACACTTAAAAATGTACACTTAAAAAAATTGTACATTAAAGTGTTAAATTTTATATTATGTGTAATTCACAACAATGAAAAAAGAAGTAAGGGGATAATAATTAACGTAGGCCTGGATGCTGAGATTTTAGGGACTTTCTACTTAAAGAAATGAGAGGTGAAAACACTTGAAAAAAAGGTGTATACAAAATCATCATTTTCATGATATAAAAGACTGTAAGAAAATCACATGAAACTACAAACACAGACATTCAATATGTTCTCTTTCTTATCCAAGCAAACAGGTGGGGATGACCATTTTCCTTGTTCACAATGAGAGATTTTTGATCCCTTCAGTAAGTAATATTCATTGCATCTATATTCCACTGAGGATCCTGTTGTATAGCTTGCTGCAACGGCCTCATTCATTACAACAGGAGGAGGCTTACAATTGTCATTATTTTCTAAGAAAATAAGTTGTTTTAAAATTAACATAAGCTCATAACAATATAATATAGTAAGTAACACTATAGTGTCTCAATATTTGTATTATATAGCTTTTGACAATTGTTTTATAAATTCAGTACAAATATAAAAAACGTTATTCAGCTGAAATATTTTAAAATTTGCTAAGCAAGAGACGAGAGCAATTACGTTACCTAAAAACAACTATGCATATTTTTTCTCTGTTCTCAATTGTGAAGGAATTATGACATAGACATTTTTTTAAAAAATCTGTAGAATGAGAAACTATTCTTTAATCTAAAGATTATGGTCAATTCTAAAATTGCTCTTTGGAATTACCCACTTTTATTTTCTTCTTTCTCATTACTCTTCATCTCTGGTCTCAATCAACCCATGAAGGAAATATCAATTTTTTCCCCTTTTTCGGTATCTTTCTCTTACTCTTGTCGATTTCCTTGGCATCCTTCAGAGCTTCTGTCTTATTCAATGAATGTCCTAGATAAATATGTCTGTGGAGATCTCTGATCTGATCAAGAAATGAGAAAGAGGACAGGAATAGTAGCCCCCAGGAATGACAGTGTATCCTGGTGGTGCCCTTCAGCAAAATGAAAGATCAAGGACATGCCTCAGAAAGGGATAAGGTTAAGAATGGCCAGATGCAATGCTCCACCCTAACTTTGTAGGAGAAGTAGATAATGCCTATGGCCAGTCGCTCAGTCCACCATGCCCTTATTTACTCCTCTAATAAAGCACAACATCATTCGTGTGCTGTCTTTTAAAGCATACAGGTAATGGCATGACACAGATCAGATAATTGTGGTTAGCATTATTGTGTTCAAAAAGGTTTTGTTTTGTTTTATAGAATTTTTTTTTTTTATTATTATTTTGATACTTAAGTTATGGGGTACATGTGTAGAACATGCAGGTTTGTTACATAGTTATACACGTGCCATGGTTGTTTGCTGCAACCATCACCGCGTCACCTACATTAGGTATTTCTCCTAATGCTATCCCACCCCTAGCTCCTCACTCCCTGACAGGCCTCAGTGTGTGATATTCCCTTCCCTGTGTCCACGTGTTCTCATTGTTCAACTCACATTTATGAGTGAGAACATGCAGTGTTTGTTTTTCTGTTCTTGGGTTGGTTTGCTGAGAATGATGGTTTCCAGCTTCATCCATGTCTCTGCAAAGGACATGAACTCATCCTTTTTTTTATGGCTGCATAGTATTCCATAGTGTATATGTGCCACATTTTCTTTATCCAGTCTATCATCGATGGGCATTTGGGTTGGTTCCAAGTCTTTGCTATTGTGAACAGTGCCTCAATAAACATACATGTCTACATGTCTTTATAATAGAATGATTTATAATCATTTGGGTATATGCCCAGTAATGGGATTGCTGGGCCAAATGATATTTTTAGTTCTAGATCCTTGGGGAATCACCACACTGTCTTTCACAATGGTTGAGCTAAGTTACACTCCCACCAACAGTGTAAAAGCATTCTTTGTATTGACTTAAATTCTATAGATGGCTACACATACACACACATACACACACACACACACACACACACACACACACACATATACGTACACAAAGCAGAAGAGTAGGTGCTATAGCAATGTGTTTCTAATTTGCCTAAACAGTCTATTCCTAAAATATGCATATTAAATTAAAAGAATGGAAAATTTTACACCATAAGCTTAGCTATTGATGCTAATCGTAGCATACATACCAACACACTCAGGAGGAAGTGTCAATTTTCCACGCCTACAAGTTATCTCATTTGATCCCTGGAGAAGGTAGCCATTTTCACATGCATATGTCACTTTATCCCCATTGTAATAAATCTTAGAGTGTAAATTTGCTACACCGTTTTCAATGAAGGCTGGTTCCTCACAGGCTACCTTCTGTCCTTCTGAAAAAGCACAGTTAAAAGAGAAAAGACCATTTAGTCACACGTGCAGATTCCATTTTAGCAAAGCTTCTTCAAGGTGTTACTAACCAATGCATTTTGGAGGTTCTGTACATTTTCCATTTTCACAACGTATTTCTTCTGACCCATGGATCTCAAAATTAAGTTCACATTCTGTATGAACTATTTCTCCATGACGATAACTTGTTGAACTTGAACCTGTTTGAATTTTGGACTTCATGGGCAGAGGTGGAGGAGGACATCTGTTTCTTCTTCCTTATCAGCAAATTTAGTCATAGAATTACAAAAAAAAAATAAATAAATAATAAAGATTTAATGAAAGTTTTCATTATTTCAAGCACCATAGAAAGCATGGCAGATTGATTCTAGGAGCATTCCTTTGATCACCATCTCTTGAGGTTAACTTCCTTGTGTGATATCCCTTTTCATGAGTAGGACCTGTGACTTGCTTCTAGCCCATAAAATGCAGCAAAAGTGATGGATCAGTACCTGATTATGTATACATATTTATGTAACATGAGATTTTAATGCCCTTCTTGCCAAGAGACTCTTGCTCCTTGCTGGTTTTAAAGAAACTAGAGGCTACATCATGAGCTTCCAAAGCAGAAGGGTTGCAAGGCAAGGGGAAGTGGCCTGCCTTCAGTTAACAGCCACAAGAAACTGAGGCTCTCATTTCAGCAGCCTGCAAAGCACTGAATGCTACCAATAACCATATTGAGTTTGGAAGGAGACTGGCCCAGTCAAGACTCAGACGAGACTGCAGTCCAGCTAACATCTTGATTGCAGCTTTGTTAGCTATGGATACAGAGAGCTCATTAAGCCACACCCAGACTCCCAACCTACAAAGAATGGGAAATAACATCTTTGTGTTGTTTTAAGATTCTGAGTTTGGGGTGACATTGTTATGCACCAACAGAATATTAAAATTGCAGGCCTTTTAAATTCATTGCCTCCTTTAGTCCTAAAATAACTTTATTAAGTAGGAACTATTATTTTTCCCATGTTATAGACAAACTAAAACTCATGAAGTAAATAAATTAATAACATGCAGCAGATCTGTTCTTGAACCCATGTCTATCTAAATTAAAATCTCCTGCTCTAAAATATTGACTACACTACGTCCTTATTGCTGCTGTGATGAATTACAGTTTAGTGGCTTAAAATAGCACAGATCTATTCTCTTACAGTCCTGGAGGCCAGAATTTGAGATTCAGTTTTGCTGGACTAAAATCGAGGTGTCAAGAGAGCTGCATTCCTCCTGGAGGCTTTGGAAGAGAATCGGCTACTTTTCCTTTTCTAGTTTCTTGAAATTACCTGTATTACTGGGCTCAGAACCCCTTCCTCAAAACATTGCAACCTGTGGCTTCCATTGTCACATCTCCTGCTTCCTCTTCTGTAGTCAATCTCCCTCTGCCTCCCTTCTGTAAGAGCATTTGTGATTCTATTTAGAGTCTGAAAAAAAAAATTCCAAATAATATTCCTCCCTTAAGATTGTTAACTTCAAAGTGTCTTTTACCATGTGAAGTAACATTTAGTGGTTCCTAGTGTTATAATGTGGTTATATTTCGGGAGGAGTAGGAGAGATATAACTCAGCCCACAACACTACCTGTTGTATGCCTAATCATTGCTTACCAGAGAAAATAGGCAAGTTGTCATGCTGGCTAAATTGGAAGAGAGGGATATAAAATGCCTTAAGGATATCTGCCATTTACTATTGAAATAGCAACTTGGGAGACCGAGGTCTGCAGATCACCTGAGGTCAGGAGTTCGAGAACAATCTGAACATGGCAAAACCCTGTTTCTACTAAAAGTACACAAAAAAAGTCAGCCAGGTATGGTGGTGGGTGGAGATTGCAGTGAGCTAAGATCGTGCTACTGCACTCTAGCTTGGACGACACAGGGAGACTCCCACTCAAAAAGAAAAAAGGAAAGAAATAATAGGCTTTTAAATTTTTGCTTAAAAAGAATCTCTACTACTATATTAAGGATGTTGAGCACAAATGAAAAACTACAAACTCTTTAAGGTTACTACTGTTCAGTCCCTTTAGGGAATTAGGATAGTTCCCGGCAATCCCATTGCAAACCCTGGTCAGAGCCTTCATTCATTTTTCTAGCACCTGTTTCAAAATGTTCACCATTTTCTTCCAAGTTCTACCTTCATATTTTTCACCTGCCTGTCAATAGACATTATATCGCATATATAAAAAAGTAAAAAAGGACTATAAAACCCTTGTCTCACCCTATCATTCCAATCCTCAAACTCCTATTTGTCTCTTAAGACCGAATCTAAATATTATCCATCACCTCTGTGAATGTTATTCCACAGCATACCAATCAGAATCTCTAATGTTTATTCTGTCACTTTGTACCTGAGTTGATTGTACCATTTGTCACATTATAGCATTTTTTTTTTTCTTCATATCTGTATATTCTGCTAGTTAGGACCCTCCTATCCAGGTGTGTTTAAATAACTATGGATGTCTTCTGCATTACCTGTTAGACACATTTAGTAATAGAAATGTGACCATAGATATGACATTTTGGGGTAGCTTTTACTAGATGCCTCTTTTCCATTTTCACTTCTGGGGATTCTTCTTCTTCTTTTTTTTTTTTTTTTTTTTTTTTTTTTTTGTTCTGCTTTCTATCTCACTATTTGGAGACTAACTTTTACATCTGGAAGTATATGGCAAATTAAGAGAAAGTGTCCTTGCAAAACTGTCAGATTTGACTAATTACTCGAACAATTCCCAGTAAGAAAAGTTATTTGTTATAATAAGGGCTTTAAAATGTATAATAGAGATTTTAAAATAATACATTTAAAAGATATACTTCTTTACAAAGTAATACAAAACAGAGATTTATTCAGATGGAATACATTACAGATTGCTGAAAATAGCACTAATTTAAAAGACAATGCTTATTTTAAAAAATAGGACCCAGGAAAAAAATTAGGTGTCAGACATTTTACCTTCACATGCAGGAGATTCTGGGTACCAACCAAAGCTATAGCATTGAATTAATTCTGATCCACTGAGATAATAATGTTCATCACAGAAAAACTGAACGACATCTCCTTCTTCATAGGTTTGCTTTACAGGATGAAAATGACCATTTTCAATTAATCTTAAAGAAGACCCTTTGATACTACAAATGAAAGAATGAATAAAATACAGACACTTGTTATTTTTTCTGCTATAACCAAATTCCCTTTCTATTTATATGATAGGTCTAGAATAGAAATTAAATTTGCCAGAAAAGCTTATGAATTCAGTTTATGTATTTGTTAAATAGCATTACTCTTATTTTAATGTAATCTTGTGAGTTAAAATGAATTTTTTCTACTTGAGAACTTTAAACTATCAAAGACTGCTATCAACATAATTAAAAATAAAGGCAAAAAGTATGGAAAATGAAACATATTTAGTGTGACAACTTAAATACACTTTTCTAGGAGAGAAAGTTTTCAAGGTGAAAATAGATTTTATTCTAAATGAGAACCTACTGGTACATTTCGGTGTGACAGGCCATCCGTATGTGTGACATTCTACCTCCTCGGTCTTGTTTCCTCCAGCTGTGTAGTAACCAGTGGCACATTCGTATTGTACTTTGTCCTTCACTTTGAATGTTTTCTGTGTTGTGGAATAATTTCCGTTATATAACTCAGGAGCCAAACATGTTTCTAAAATTACAAAAGTAATTTATTTTATAAACCTTTTTAATAACCTAGAATATTTAAAAATCTTAAAATGTATTTTTATGAATCTTAAGAATATATTGTAAAATCAACTCTTAGCAAAATTGAAAAAGAGGCCCAGGTTTTCTTTGCCTCTCTATTCTCTTTTTTCATACACCTATTGACCTGACCATACCAGGTTGCTGTTCTTAAAATTCTGGTCTACAAGTGCTTAACCAAAGGCCAAAATTCAACTGACAGCTTGTGTAGTAGCAATCGTTAAAGTATGTGCTGTCTATGCATTTGTACAATTTAAACAACATACTAACAGAGTATACATATATTTAAGTTATTGAATTATCTTTAAGTATATCTGACAGTGGTTCACAACATAAAATAATGTACATGATTTTAAATTCTTCTGTAATGAAGGACATAGTGACATAGAAAGAAAGAAAAAAAAATTCTTTTACTCAGATGTGGTGCTTCACGGCTGTAATCCCAGCACTTTGGGAGGTCGAGGCGGGCAACAATATCAGGAGTTCAAGATCAGCCTGGACAATATGGTGAAACCCCATCTCTACTAAAAAATACAAATAATTAGCCAGGTGCGGTGGTGCGCACCTGTAGTCCCAGCTATTCAGGGGGCTGAGGCAGGAGAATCGTTTGAACGCAGGAGGTGGAGGTTGCAGTGAGCGAGATTGCACCACTGCAGTCCATCCTGGGCAACAGAGCAAGACTCCATCTCAAAGAAAGAAAAGAAAAGAAAAAGCTTCTTTCATTTTATTCCATTCCAATTCCTTTTATTGGTGCAAAGTAGGAATTATTGGTGTAGGTGTGTTGTAGGGATTGAGAACATTTGGATTAAGGAATCACTTCGCACTTGAGAAAAGTGACGTAATATCAACTTCCTGCATTGCAGACATAATGAAAAATAAATTCTATTAAATAAAAAATGCCTCTTTAGTTTTAGGAAATGCATATTATACCATGTTTTTTTCCTACACGTTGGTTGAGAAGACCATCCATCAGAGAGACATTGAACTGCTTCTTCATCCTTTCCTCCACTGGTTTTGTATCCTGAAGCACAATGGTAATGCATGCTCTCTTGAATTGTGTATAATAACCTTACATCAGAGATGTAACCATTACTCAACTCAGGCTTAATGCATTTTTCTATGGGAAAATATTTATTTGTTTAACTTAATAATGAAACTGAGCTTGTGTTTTACTAACTTCTAAAATTAAGCCAAAAGCGTAATGTTAATATTAGTAATTTCATTTTGGAAATATCTGCGTATTTTTTTGAAAATGGATTCAATCTAATACTGACTTTCTTTGTATTTACTATTTTTAGTTCTTATAGTAATTTATATCCCCACCACATCTGCTTCTAGGCAGGTTTGCTAAATGTATCAACTGCGATAACCATATTTGATGCCCTCTTTTACATGAAACTAACTCAATCAAAGCCCCCTACTCTGGGTCACCTTCCCTAGTGGAAGATAATTGATAGTTTGACGATAGTGTAGCCTGACATAAAGTAATAAAATGAGTCAATTAGATTACCTTCTCACAAATTTGAACTCAAACTTTCATTCAAAATTGAAAAACACAGCTTTCAATGGATATCATGAGAGAAGTTGGTATACAAAGAAGAGATCAGTCTTACAAATGATAAAGCATTGGAGTAGCAATATTGCCTTCCAGAGACCAGTGTTTCAAGCATTTTTCTGGCATCCTGTGCTTAATTATCAAAATAAGTTTCTCATTACTTAAAGTAAATTACATCTTTTCCCCTTGTAATGTGATAAATAACAATTTCAGTTATTACCCTATTCCCTTCAGCAGAGTATTATTAAAAACAGATAAAGAAAATAACATTTTAACATAACAGCATTATTTACCAGAATTCAAATTATGCTTTCAATTTGTAGAAAGACGGTTTACTAGTTATTTTGTTATTTTCTCTACTAAAATGTTTAATCACTTTCCATTTTCATTGGACCCGTAGTTTTGTAAACAAATTTCTTTGAGTATTGTAACATTGAGTTGACACATTCAGCTGACTTACTAAAGCACCTTGGTTCTGAGGCCAGCCTTCTGCTGTACATGTGGTTTGCCCTTCTTGTCTCCCACTTTTGGTGGTCTAACCAGCCAAGCAGAAAAATGACAATTTTGTTGTTATGTTCATTGGAAAGTAAAAGCTTTTAAAAGTGGAGTAATATTGGGCAATTCTTCCATTTTCCACATGAGGAAAACCACAGGGTTTCTCTGAAATGAGCAAATGTCAAGCTGAAAATGGAAAAAAAAATCTCTAAAAACACAAAATTTATAATCAGATGACAAGACAAACTAATTTAAAGTATTTAGAGCAACTTCAACTGGTACTTATATTTATTAAATGTTTAAGGTACTTTTGTGACAATTCAAGCAGTCCTTTTACCATAATTGCAAGTTACTTTAAAAATCCACCAGTCATGATAAAACTTAGCAGACCACTTCTTCAGGCAAGCTCTGCTAACTTTGTGGAACAGTATTTTCTTTTTCTTATTAGACACAGAGTTTTCCTTGTTATGCAAGCTTTAGTGCAGTGCTGAAATAATAGCTCATGGCCACTGGGAGCCTCTAGGCTTAACCAATCCTCCTGTCCTGTAGCTAGGACTGCAGGCGCATGCCACCACACTTGGCTAAAGTATGCTTTATCTTTTGTAGACATGGGGAAGTGGGTCTCGCTATGTTGCTCAGGCTGGTCTTGAACTCCTGGACTCAAAGGATCCTTTTGCCGTGGCCTTCCAAAGCACTGGAATTACAAGAGATAAGCCACTGCACTGCACCTGCACTTCCTACTAGATGTGTATTGAAAGTCACATATGTAATTTAAAAAATGTCTAATGGTCACATTCATAAAAATATAAAGGATGAGCTGAAGTTAATTTTTATAATATATTTTAATTGACCCAATATATTGAAAATATGTTACATTCTCCTTTTTGGTTACTAACTCTTTAACATTCCCTATGTATTTATAGTTAAGGTACATATGATCTTGGGCCAGTGACATTTTAAGTAGTGTCTCTAATAGCTGTATGTGGCTAATGCCCATTGTAATTAGACAGCACAAGCCAGGAATAAAGTTTCTCCTTAACATATGCAAACTCATTAAAAATTTTCAAATAATTAGCATTTTCAAAAAATAAAAACAAACTGACCACAAATTTAAATGAATAGAATACTTTAGCAAGAGCTTTGCAAAACAGGATTTTTTTTTTAGATGTAGTTTCACTCTTGTTACCCAGGCTGGCGTGCAATGGCGTGATCTCGGCTCACCACAACCCCCTCCTCCTGGGTTCAGGCAATTCTCCTGCCTCAGCCTCCTGAGTAGCTGGGATTACAGGCTTGAGCCACCGTGCCCGACCAAAGCAGGATATTTAAATGGTCAGAGACCTAGTACCTAGCGATATTAGTCATGAGAGAAATGCAAATTTAAATCAACATGAGATAGTACTGCATATCCAATAGAATAGCTGAAATGAAAAAGACAGGCTATCTCAATGACTGGTGAAGAACTGAAGAAACTAGAACTCTCATATTTATACAATTGTAAGTACAAATTAGATCAAACTCTATGAGAGAACACTTTTGCAATATTTATTAGCGTAAAACATGGACAAACCATATTCCTAATTTAAAAAGTATATATTTGTATACCAAAAGACATGTAAAAGAATGTTTGTAACAGCACTATTCATATAGTCCAACCTGGAAACAATCTAAATGTCCAGAAATAGGAAAAGATAAACACACTTTACACGATGTATACAATGGAATATTATACAACAGAAATGAGTGAATGGCGAT
This sequence comes from Saimiri boliviensis, assembly GCF_048565385.1. Lineage (NCBI taxonomy): Eukaryota > Metazoa > Chordata > Mammalia > Primates > Cebidae > Saimiri > Saimiri boliviensis. Next base: position 12,510,840 of record NC_133471.1, on the reverse strand, counting down.
TCTCATAAACATAATATTGAGTGAAAGATGCCAGTTACCTATGACTTATGTATAAATTTGCATAAGTTTTTAAAAGAAGAGAAACTATTCCCTCATAAAAGAAGTCCAATTGGTTATCTTTGGGGTTTAGTGCCCTACAGGCATCAGTTATGTTTCTAGGGTGCTGTCGGTGTTCTATACCTTAATCTGCATGGTGTAAAATTATATAAAAAATTATAGAAGTGTATCCTAGAATTTTTTTGCATTTTACTGGATATATTATACTCTAAATCAAGCACATATTTTAAAAAATATGTCTTTGTGTTGAAGATCTTAAAATCATAAAAACACTTAAAGAAATGCTTGAACAACCCTAGGAGCTGTGTTGAGAAGAAACATGGGCAGTCATGGATAAAAGAAGGGCTGGATCTAGTGTGATTACTGTGGCTTCAGTGCCTAAGTTGGTCACTGCATACTAATGCTACCGTGAGACATAGAATAAAAGTAATGCTAGCCTAGTTTTGAAGGAAATGCATGTGGAATGATGAGTAACCAAACTTCCAGCATCTGATGGAGCAGACAGAAAAACACGGGCAGGAAAGTTCCCATTTTCTGAGAATTCTCACCATTTTTCACACTCAAGAACCCAAGGAATTTACAATAAAAAGGCTCTTCCAAAATAGCAATGCAATGGTGAATACACAAGGACTTTCTCTGACGGGCACAGTTGCTTGTCAGGGAGGGGCAGCAAAGTATTCTTTGCACAACAATCCTAGGCTGTGGCTTTAAACACTCTGTCCTGGGATATCTCTCTCCACCACCAGTCTAGGCACATTAATTGTTAAGGAGGCTTGAATGCCTTGGAGAATATGAATTCCTGAGGAAAAAAACATTATTGAGAAATGTGAGGAATATAGTAATTATAAACCAGGAAATCACTGAGGTCTGATCATCTAAAAAGGTATATGAAGAGATGTACACATTAGCAATCAGAGAATGGTAAATTAATAAAAATTGGATTTCACATTACAAATAATAGCATGGCAACCAGTACAAAGACGGACAACATGAGGTGATGGTGAGGATGATGAGAAGCAGCAATTGATACCGTCTCTCAGAGATGATATAATTTGAAACTGCCATTCTGCCTAAGTAATCTGTCACGACTCACAGAAATCAAGTACAAGAATAGACTCAGTCATTTCACCTGTGAGTGAATACAGACTGACCATATTCTCACAGAAAGATAAGTTGGTTATATTATAATATTCATTTCAGAGCTATTTGTGGTTGAGAGAACTAGAGTAACATGTCAAAACATTATAGTAGGTCCAGGGGAAATGGACTTCAAGGCTAGGAATGAGGGGATAAAATGTGTAAGTAAAGCAAGAGCGTGAGCTTTCATAAGTTAATAATAATTGCATACCAGGAAATGAGAAATACAATTAACTGAATTCTTGCCCCTGAAGTTCACAATGAGAGTTGAGAGAAGCAGGCAAAAATAAGATTAGTGTCTCAGTCTTTAAGCAGTTTACTTATTTTGTTATGTAAAACAGCACTATAACGTTATAGTAATCAGAAAATTCAGTAGAGTATTTCAATGTCTTTATGTTATAGGTAACAGGCAATTATATCTGCTAATATTTCCCTATTTAGACAGAAAAATAAAATCAAAATAAATTCATGCAAAAATCATCCCATTATAGAATTAAGGGTATCAAATAAAATTAATTCTGTGTCTTTCACTTTTATAATTTTAATCTTAGATGTTTTGGCAGAAAATTTACAGTAAATTATTCAATTAAAATACAATTAAAACTTATATATTTAATTTCAACAAATGCCCTAAGATGTTTATTTTAGAAAAGCCTTATTGCTGTAGTTTCCTTCTTTGTATGTTCACTCTTGCTAATGCAAATAGCGTCTCTGGATTCTTCATCCTACGATCTGATAATATTGATAATCGCTCCTAAACAACATACCCGTGTACACTGCCTCCTTCATACTTTCACACTAAGCATACACACTGGACAATATGACTATAAAGCGTTCTAATAGGGAGTCCATAGGTATTGGTTTGTTTGGAAAGTCTTGATTTATACGTGTTCAAACAATTATCAATAGGACCCTGTGGGCAGCAATGGCCACCATTTTGTGATCTGCTCAGCCATGTTGTGGTTTGCATACGTTTCAGTTTAATGTTTCCTGTTGACGAGTTTCAGTCTTTGTTTCCCCGCTGATAAGTTTCAGTAATGCTTCAGTTTCCCCACTGGTAAGTTTCAGTAATGTTTCAGTTTCTGTTTCCTGCTGATAAGTTTCAGTTTCCTGAAACTTACGTAGGCCGGAATTTCCCAACCGCAAGCTACCCTTGCCCCGCCTCTCTGCCTGGGACTATTTAAGCTGTGAGCTTAGCAACAATAAACGAGACTTGATCAGACTCCTGTCTTGTCTCCATTCTTCGCATCTCCTGTTCCCATCCATCCCCACTCCCTTCGAGCTCCTGTTGTTGTCCTGCAGGTCGGGACAGTCTGGCGCCCAACGTGGGGCTCAAAGTAAGAGGGACACCTTGAGGGACGTCGTCGAAGCCGGCCAGATTGAAGGTAGAAATCCAGGGGAGTCACCGCGGGAACCTGCTGCGGCCTTGCTCTCTGGTAAGTGAAGGACGATATTATGGGTCAGGAAATTAGTCAGCATGAGTTGTTTGTTGAAGGACTCGGCAAAGTATTAAAGGCGTGAGGAGTAAAGGTGAAAGTAAACAGGTTAATCAAATATTTTGATTATATTAAGGATGTTTGCCCCTGGTTCCCTCAAGAAGGAACCATAGATCAAAGATGTTGGAAAAGAGTAGGGGATGTCCTAAAAGATTATCATGATGCTTTCGGGCCTCAAAAGGTCCCTGTAACTGCTTTCTCATACTGGAATCTGATAAATGAGATCATTTTCCAAAAACATGATGATCCAGTCATTGCTAATGTCATAATCCAAGAGGAAACTTGCCTGAGGGACTCATGCAAAAATTTGTCCGATAAAAGCCCCCCCCTTTAAAGAAAATGATTCGTTAGTTTTGGAAAAACCAGAACCCAAAGAGGGCAAGGAGAAAAAGTCAGGGGAATTGCTTTTTTTTTTTTTTTTTTTTTTTTTTTTTTTTTTTTTTTTTTTTTTTCCCTTACATGCCAAGTGATGTTCAGGTTTTGAATGTCTTTGTATCAGTTTTTTCCTTCGTAAATGGCATTAACATTGTTACTTGAGGTCTTGCTTAATCACTTTTGTTGTCCTGAGGACTTGAATTTACAGTGCATCAGATTTGTTGCTAATTTTGTCTGTAGATAGTCTAGCTTCAGCTGTTTATGGTGATGCTACATTTTCGTTTATAAATATGTCTGTGGTATAAAAAAAAATGAGTATAACCAAGTTTGGCTGGAATTAATATCCCTGGGCACCCTGGAACAGGGTGATGTATATTTGTGTACAACTCGGCCTCCCTTCCCCTGTAGGCATACCTCTGGGATCCTACAAAGTTATTGTAGACTTAAAAGACTGTTTCTTTACTATCCCTCTCCATCCAGAGGATTGTAAGTGTTTCACTTTCAGCCTTCCCACAATTAACTTTAAAGAGCCTATGAAGAGATGTCAATGGAAGGTTTTGCCTCAGGGCATGGCCAACAGTTCCACCTTATGTCAGTCGTATGTGGCCATCGCCATTGCTGAAGTTAGAAAAGGTTGGAAGGATGTATACGTAATCCATTATATGGATGATATACTTTTAGCAGCAGGAAAAGAGGAGGTGGTCTTGTCTTGTTTCAAAAGTCTACAAACTGCCCTTACTGCTAGTGGATTAGTCATCGCCCCAGAGAAGGTGCAACTTACTGATCCCTATACCTACCTAGGATTCCAGTTAAGTGGAACTCGCCTATCGACTCAAAAGACTGTTTAAAAACCCTCAATGATTTTCAAAAATTATTGGGTGACATAAACTGGCTGTTACCTTATCTAAAATTATGCAAAGCTGATCTCAAGCCCCTATATGATACATGGGTAGGGGATCCCAGTCCTACTTCTTTAAGACGACTTACCCCTGAAGCAAAATCCGCTATCAATTTAGTTAATCAAGCGATCAATAACCAAACCATCACCTTTTTCGATATTGACAAATCACTCGAATTTATTATATGTCATACCTCATTATCTCCCACAACTGTTTTCTGGCAAACTGCTCCACTTATGTGGATCCATCTACCTAATATGCCCACTAAAGTCATTGAACCTTATGGTAGCCAGTCTAATTACCAAAGGAAGAACCCTAGGCAAGGAATATTTCGGACAGGAACCTAACAACATTGTCCAACCTTATACCAAACAGCAGATCCATTGGCTCATGCAGAATACTGAAGCATGGCCCATTGCACTTGCCTCATATACTGGCAACCTGGATAATCATTATCCTCCCAATACGCTTCTAGATTTTGCCAACAGACATGATTTCATTTTTCCTAAAAATACCAGACTTCATCCCCTTCCAAATGGAATTACATTTTCACTGACGGGTCATCCACAGGGCTTGCAGCCTTTGTTACCCCAAACCAAACTATCAGCTTTCAATCCCAATCTTCGTCTGCCCAATTAGCAGAGCTACATGCAGTTATAGCTGCATTTTCCATGTTTCCCAATCATCCTCTCAATGTTTATACAGACAGTGCATACATTGCTACCTCTGTCCCAAAGTTAGAAACAGTCCCATTCATAAAACACACCTCGACCGCTGCAAAACTGTTTTCTCAACTACAAAGACTATTAATTTCCAGAACACAACCTTTCTACATTGGACATTTACGTGCTCATTCAGGCTTACCCAGTCCATTAGCCTCTGAAAATGCCAAGGCAGACCTAGCCACCCGTGTTCTGTTAGTTCAACTCCCTAACACCCCTGTAGCTCAAGCACAACATTCGCAGAACTTGCATCATCTTAATGCTCAATCCTTAAGACTACTCCATCACATAACTAGAGAACAAGCCCGACAAATAGTAAAGTCCTGCACACAATGTGCCCCTCACTTACCGGTCCCACATCTTGGAGTTAACCCTCCAGGCCTCCTACCTCACGCCCTTTGGCAAATGGATGTCACCCACATCCCAGAATTTGGAAATCTTAAATATGTTCATGTCTGCATTGATACTTGTAGTGGATATATCTTTGCCACTTTGCAAACTGGAGAAGCCACAAAACATGCTATTGCTCATCTTTTAACTGCCTTTGCATCCCTGGGGTGTCCACGTGAAATCAAAACTGACAACGGGCCTGATTATGTCAGTACAGCCTTCACTCAATTCTGTACTCACCTAAACATTCAACATGTTACAGGCATCCCGTACAACCCCCAGGGACAAGGCATAGCAGAAAGAGCTCATCTCACCATAAAAACCGCTCTAAATAAAATAAAAAAGGGGGAATGGTACCCCCATAAGGGATCACCAAAAAACCTTTTATCACACTCCTTATTTATTTTAAATTTTTTAACACTGGATCAAGAAGGACACTCTGCTGCCGATCGACACTGGCATTTTGAATCCAAAAGCCATTATGCATTGGTAATGTGGAAAGAGCCCATGACGGGCGCATGGCATGGCCCGGACCCGGTCCTGATTTGGGGTCGAGGATCGGTGTGCATTTATGCCAAGGAAGCCGATTCGGCCAGGTGGCTTCCCAAGAGACTTGTAAAGCAAGTAGATACCAAAGAATCCGAAAAACCAACTCCACCCAGGGACGACACCGAGCCCTGAGGGTCTTCTATCTTTTTCCTTTTTAGGAGTCAACAAAATGATGTTATTCATCCAGCAAACTCATGAGCTTCTTAAGATCACAAATTGAGGCCATAAAGATGCAGCCCATTCAGGTCCATTACCAGGGGCTGGAAATGGCAGACCTAGAGATGGAGCTTGATTCATAAAACACAAAGGTTGTACCTCTCCTCTCAGGTCACCCAGTGAGCTGAACCGGCTAGCCAATGACGGGCAACTGAGGAGCATGAGTAAGGACACTCCGCCTAAGATAGGGAGGAAAACGTTTCTCCCCTCCCCGCGATGGATAAGGAGTTAATGTTCTCTCATGTGGGGTCCTCTGACCTAAGACAGGCACGGTTCCCGTGGGCATAACTACCCCTCAGCCTAATTTCTAAATAAAATAAAAAAGGGGGACCTGTGGGCAGCAACAGCCGCCATTTTGTGATCTGCTCAGCCATGTTGTGGTTTGCATAAGTTTCAGTTTAATGTTTCCTGTTGACAAGTTTCAGTCTTTGTTTCCCCTCTGATAAGTTTCAGTCATGTTTCAGTTTCCCCACTGATAAGTTTCAGTAATGTTTCAGTTTCTGTTTCTCCACTGATAAGTTTCAGTAAAGTTTCGGTTTCTGTTTCCTGCTGATAAGTTTCAGTTTCCTGAAACTTACGTAGGCCAGAATTTCCCAACCGCAAGCTACCCTTGCCCCGCCTCTCTGCCTGCGCCTATTTAAGCTGTGAGCTTAGCAACAATACATGAGACTTGGTCAGACTCCTGTCTTGTCTCCATTCTTCGCGTCTCCTGTTCCCATCCATCCCCACTCTCTCCCTTCGAGCTCCTGTTGTTGTCCTGCAGGTCGGGACCGGACCCCTCTTTTACTCTCAACAGTGTCCCTGTTTGTACAAGCAATTATATGGTCGTCCTACTAATCAATACTTAATGTCTTCAAACAATGAATAATTCATTGGGATAAAAATCAAAGTCTCAAAAGTAGAAAATCTTGCTCATTATTTATGGCTATTTCTTTTTCAATTTTCCCACATTATGAACATAATTAAAATAGTCCAAGTTTTGTCAGTATTAGGAATTCTAGCATAGATTTAGAATTAATGTTAACATGTGACTTTGAAATGGACGTACTGTAGCTTGAAAACATTTTACAAGTATTTAGATCCTGATCTCCTGTCCCCAAACCTAGAGATATAAGCATTTTTGTTTTATTTTGTTTTTCTGGCTTATGCTACTGTATTTATTAGTAATTTTGCTCACAGGAAAAGGTTTAAATATTATTAAAAGTTATATTTATAAAAGGTATGCTATACAATTGATATATTAAAATGAAAGTATAGTAAGACTTTGGTTGTATAAATATTAGATTCTCCATTTATATGTTTTAGAGAATAAAGAATATTGAGGGTTAATTTTACCTTCTGCATAGAGTTCTCCTGAGATTATTAGTATGATGAGAAAAGTTTTTCAATCTCATCCTCAGTGGTGTGCTTCACAAATATTTTAACAATTCTAGCCACTAGGAATTTGTCATTAAGTATAAAATACTTCTCATGAGGAAAAAGTTAATAATTTACATCTGCCTAAGTCCTTTTGTAGCAAGTCTTATATTTCACTTAAAATATTTTCAAATAATTTTAAAATAACACAATGATAGTAATTGGCATTACTTATCTTGCCAGAGTCCAATAATACCATTATAATTGATTTGCTCATCAATAGCAGCAGAATAAATAATTAACACAGGCTGCATAAAAAACTAGGTAAATATTCAACCTAAGTTCCCAGTTGTAAATTCATAGATTAAAGTTCACTTGTGGCCATGGATCTTTACCAATATTGATCAAGTAAAATGATGAACTTAGGAACATGAGCTAATGGATACCTGATGTTGAAATACGTGGTGGTCTAGATTGCACTTCTTAAAGAGATTTATATTCATAGTTGTCTCAAGCAATGACAGAAAAGTATTATTGAAAATAGCATCATATTATTTAAAATTCCTAAAATAGTAATATTTGACATTTAGAGAGTTTGTACTTTGTGCCAGATGGTGAGATAAGCACTGTAATATATCAACATTCATTTTTGAGAAATATTTAGAATGTCCACAAAATGGCAGGATATGTAACAGTATTGAGGTAGTTAGCAGTAAAAGAAAATAAATAAATAAATAAATACATACATACATACATACATAAAATTTTTGCCCTCATGGAGTTCACATGCTAATGAATTTTAATGTAAAATACAAAATAGAAAAATATGGTGGATAGGAGGCAGGATTAACTTGGGGCTCCCACTTGGATGGACAAACCAGGATGTAGAGACTGGCATCATGAATTTTGGATCCAAGAACTACTTCAGGGATATACCAGGAAAGCCAAGAGAATCCACAGATCCTTTGAAAGACATAGATTGCTCCTGCATGACCCAGGAGACAGCCTACATACTTTGAATACCCAAACACTGAAAAGGGATTGTCCACACCTGAACACACACCCTGGGGAACCTGAAGGTCTAGATTACAAGAGAAGAATTTGATCTTACCTGGAGAAGAGAAAATTTAGAGAACCAAGTGAAATACAGGAGTAGGGGAAGCAGGGGAAAATTCCCTGGCTCTCTGGGTCCCCAGAGAAGCCATTTCTGACGTGTCTAACAGGGGACCTGGAAAGGGCTGTCAGAGGAACAGGGAAAAGATCACAGGGAGAAGGAAACCACCAGGTGAACTTTGAAACAATTTCGACTGCACAGAAACTTCCCGGCCAGCAATAGGGAAAGGGTGTGAATCTGGTGTGCAGAGTCAACAGGTGGGAAGGCACAAAAGCCTGTCTTGCTTTCTCAGTTGAGAGGCTGCTAGCCTGGGGTAAGTTTTCAACCCTATTCACCCACTGCATGGAAACAAACTCATTGCTGTTGGTGGGAACATGGTAGAAGTGAGGCTTGCTTGTTGGGTTGTGTAGGAGCTGGCTAAGGTCTGTAACTGCCAGCTTTCCCTCAGTTCCCGGAAACGCTTCATGACACAGCAGAGGCAGCCATAATCCTCCTGGGAAGATAACTCCATGGACCTTGGAATCACACCCTCTTTCCCCACAGCAGCTGCAACAAGCTCCACCCAAGGAGTCTGAGCTCAGACATGCCTAACCCTGCCTCCACCTGATGGTCCTTCCATAACCATTCTGGTAGCTGAAGACAAAGGTCATATTCTCTTGTAAGTTCTCGGCTCCACGGATCCTCCCCTATACTACCACAGCTGATGCTCTCTTGGAAGCGCTACCTTCTGGCAGGAGGCCAACCAGCAGAAAACTAGTACATGAAGCAAGTACAACCAAGGACCCTCAGAGTTCATTTCACTCCCCTGCCACCTCTATTAAGACAGGTGCTGGTATCCATGACTGAGAGGTCTGAAGAGAGTTTACATCAAAGGGCCCTGTGCAGACAACCCGCAGTACTAACCCAGAGCCTGGTATCCCTGTCCGATGGCTAGATTCAAGGAGAAGTAACTGTGAGCCAGAGGGCCTTGTAGTGCCCCCACCAGCGCATGCCCCACTACACTGCAAGCAAGAGTGTCTGGCAGCACGGAGAAGACCCTGCATTGCCGTGGTTACCAGCAGGGTTATTGCTGCCACTACACTATGAATAAGAGGTCTCTGCAAGTGCCCCCACTGCCAGCAGGAGATGCCTTCACCGCGCTATAATAGGACCCTGCATTGACCCTAATGGCCAGCAGGGGGCGCCCGAGATCGCCTTTTCAGATTCCTGAGGCTCCGCATCTCGCATGCACAGGCGACAGAGCCCCGGCGTGTGTGGTTTCAGAGCGCTGGCATACAAGCGCGCCGTCACAGCGCGGTGTGTGTGCGTGGCATCAGAATGCTTGGGTGCGAGCGCCCGTCAGGGTGCCGGCGTGTGAGCCTGGAGTCAGAGCACCGGCATGCGTGCGCGGCCTCACAGCGCAGGCGTGCGGGGTTTCAGAGCGTGGCGTGTCTGCGTGGCGTGTCAGAGTGCCAGCGTGTGAGCGTGGGGTCAGGGCGCCGGCGTGCGAGCCTGGGTTCACAGCACAGGTGTGCGTGGCTTCAGGGAGCTTGTGTGCGAGCCCGCCGTCAGAGCGCCTGCGTGCCTGGAGTCGGAGGGCCGGCGTGCTAGCGGCCCTGGAACCCCGGCATGTGTGGCCTTAGAGCACCAGTGTGCCCCGCGTCGCACCGGCATGCGTCTGTGGCATCACAGCGCCAGCGTGAGTGGTGTCACAGCGCCGGCGTCAGGGGCAGCACGGCAGTCCGCAGAGTTTTGTTCTCCTAAGTACAGACCTTGGCGGTACTGGTATGGTGGAGCTGCGTCGTCCTCCCCAGAAAACCCAGGGTGGCATTGGGGGGAGCACCGCGAGGAAGGAGCTGTATTCTTCTCAGTACAGACCCCGCAGGCACACAAAGGCAGAGCCGCGTTCTTAACACAGAACTTGGGGCCACTGCCTCAGTTTGGGACAACTCTGGGCCGCATTCATGGTGAGTAAAATCCTTCCTGTTTGCAGCCCTGAATGCTGATGGTCAGAGACTAGTAAGAAGGTCTCCATGTGGAAAACTGGATATCAAAAGCCTCTGAATCCTCTGCACTGAGGTTCTCCCCACCCCATGCCAGGTGGCCGCAGTGCCAAGTCCGCACCTGAGCCCCAAAACACAAATAGACCGTTCCCAAAGCAGACATGACACTCAAAATATGAATGCAACACCCACAGTGCTCTTGTAGAAAACACCTGTAATGCCAGTGCAAGGCCTCAGTACCAAAATGTTAATATAAAACCAGCAGTACCCACGTGGCCCTGCTGGTACAGCACTGTTAATAATCAACGCTGACATATCAATGCAAACGTGGAAAATAAGGGTTGGGGTTAGAGTGAGGGGTAGGGTTTAGGGTTTAAAAGAATTTTAGTCAAAATATAGTAAAATAGTTATTTGAGCAAAGGAATGATCGATGAATCACGGCTGAAGCTCTAAACGGAAAACAGGATTTGGGGCTAAGTGAGGGACCTCGTTGGCTCCAGGTAGGGGAATGCATATTGTGGGATGGTTCCCTCCGTGTCACTCATCATACAGCCAACTGGCTTCTGGGCTTTTTGTCATTGACTGTGGTTGGTTGGTTAATGTTTTTGTCAGTTTAAATGCTTCCAAGTTTGGTTTCCATTTGTTTAGTGAAGATTTCAGGCTAACAGCCTACTCCTTTTTTGCTTTAACATGTCATGACCTTGGTACTTTTTCATTTTACTTTCCTGGCATTAATAGAAGTCAATTCGCATATTTGTTGTTATTCAGAAAGTCTGTTAAATTGGCAACCTATTTGTGATTGTGCATAAAATAATGTCTTTCAGTCATTGGCATCTTAGCTTAGGTGAAATATGTTAATCATATTAAGCTTTGCTATTAAACCATAACAGGAGTTGAGTTTCCTTCCCCCACCTCTCCCAGGCTTTAACCATTTAAAATACACCCAAGCATCTCCTCGGAATGTGGATACTTTCTGAGAAATTTGCCCTTAGTGATTTCATCTTTCTACAAACCCCATGGAGTGTCCTTACAAAACCTAGGTGGTGTAGCCCCCTCCATCCCTAAGTTATATGGTATAGTCCCCTCCATCCCTAAGTTATATGGTATATTGTTCCCAGGCAACAAACCTGTATAGCACATCTCTGTACTGAATGCTGTAGTTAACTGTCACACCGTGGTGATTGTGGATTGTGAACCCAAAATATCTGAGACAGGTCTCAGTCAATTTACAAAGCTTATTTTTCTAAGGTTAAGGACATGCCCATGACACAGCCTTAGGACGTCCTGACAACAGGTGCCCGAGGTGTTCATGGTACAGCTTGCTTTTATACATTATACAGAGACATGAGACACTAACCGGTATGTGTATGTTGTACAGTTGTTTGGTCCAGTAAGGTGGAACAGTTAGAAGTAGGAAGTGGGGGTGCTTCCAGGTCAGAAGTAGGTAACTGAGATAAAAGATTGCATTCTTTTGAATTCCTGATCAGCCTTCCACTGAATACACAATTAAGTCTGGCTTAGTGAGTCTTCATTTTTACATATACAGTAGGACAGAGGAATGGCGTGATCCTGGCCCACCACAAACTCTGCCTCCTGGGATCAGATGATTCCCTTGCATCAGCCTCCCTAGCAGCTGGTATTACAAGCATGCACCACCACGCCTGGCTAATTTTTGTGTTTTTAGTAGAGATGGGGTTTCTTCATGTTTGTCAGGCTGGTCTTGGGACGCCTGACCTCAGGTGATCCACCTGTTTTGGCCTCTCAAAGTGTTCAGATTACAGGCGTGAACCACCATGCCTGGCCAGGAAGCATATTTTGATTCTGATATTGTCAACTGTATTTCAGGTATAACTTGTTTCTTTGGAGCATTAAATACTGCTTTGGTATTTTGTTACACAAATAAAGCACAGATCCCTTTTTATCATTGTATTCATTATTAGTTAAATTGACATGCAAATGTAGAAACATTCTAGAGTCTGGGCTTCCAGTATTTCTTTGTCATCCTCTGAAAGGAAAATTATTTTTTCCCAAAATACACGGTGACATCTAAAGTCACATTGAATGTCCTGCCACTTTTGTTCATCTAGTTTTATCAATTTCTGCAAAGCATCTTTGGGGGAATAACTTTGACTATCCCTTTATACTCTTCTGTATTAGAAAGCACCATGATGAAACATTGAATAATTGTGGTCACAAAATTCGTTTACAGTCTTTCTGTCTTTGAATATTTTTTCCAATGCTGAATATTTGCTTTTATTGTTTTGTAGCTAAAAGTAATGCTGGGAAACCAAAGACAAGCATTCATTAGAGTGAGTGATCCAGTCACAATCAATTGCTATTTTAACTATTTTTTTTTTTAAGTTATGCTTTTGAAAGCATCCAGCCATAAATTGAAATAATCTCCAAGATATGAATGTTTTCCCTGGTTCTAAGGTGACCAGCTTTCCTAGAGAGTGAACCATACCACAGAAAAAAGATGTGATAAATATGTTTATGTGTGTTCTTTTAACATAAAACATGTAAAAGAGGCATTTCTTTGACATTATGTATTAGAGTGCCTAGTTTACTTTGCAGCATCACAAATACTCTTATTTTCAAAAACAGTGTCAATTAAGACTTTCTAATACAAATAAGCAGATTTTTCAAAAAAATTACAATTTTTTAAGAAAGGTTTTATTTTAAACTAGTTTTAGATTCACGCTGAAATTGGGAAGAAAATGCAGATTTCCTGTGTAGACCCAACCTAGTTTACCTTTGTATTAACATGTCAACGTATATCAGATATGTTATAGACACCTTTTTTTTTTTTTTTTTTTTTTTTTTTTTTTTTGGTGGAGTCTTGCTCTGTCATTTAGATTGGAGTGCAATGCCAGGATCTTGGCTCAGTGCAACTTCCACCTCCCATGTTTATGCGATTCTCCTGCTTCAGCCTTCTGAGTAGCTGGGATGACAGGCACCCGCCAGGATACTTGGCTAATTTTTTTGTTTTTTTGTTTTTTTTTTTTAGTAGAGACGTGGTTTTGCCATGTTGGCCTGGCTGATCTGGAACTCCTGATCTGACATGATTTACTGTTCTCAGCCTACCAAATTTCTGGGATGACAGGCATAAGCCACCATGCCTAGCTGAGTAATTGGTGTATTTTGTTAGGTGGGGTATTCCTTCAGGTATTTACCCAGTTTTGAAATCATGTATGTATTTTGTAAATATATTTTCAGGTCTGTCTTGTATTTTTGTTCTCTGAATACAGTTTTTCACAGTACAATATTTAGTTTTATAAAGTCTGTGTTATCAATATTTCCATGAATTGGCGTTTGATGTTGTGTGATAAAAGTCAACAGCAAACCCATCATCACATAGATTTTCTTTTAGAGTTTTTATAGTTTTGCATTTCAGATTACAGTCTGAACTATTTTGAGTAGTTTTTTTTTTTTCTTTTTTTAAAAGTTGTGTGTATATTCATTTCATTCTATATGTCTTCTAAAGTCTTCCATCACCATTTTTTGGGAAGATATGGCCATAGTGGTCTTCATTTTTGTTTGAATATCCAAAATTATTACATTGAATAAACCGAGTATTAATTTCATAGGTATTTTAGGACAGCCAGCCAGGAGGGATGAAGGTCTTACAAGAAACTGAGCAATAGTATACACGCTGAGCTCTGGTGCCATCAGAGGGTGCAAAAACCCACTGGTGACCAACTTCCCTCTGAGGTGCCAGAAGCAGCAAGAAGCTTCGACTCCCTCAGGGCAGCACAAGAATCATGTCAAGTAAGAGTTGTTCATTGGTTAGTGAAAAGCTTCCGTTCCATGGCTGTGAGTGCAGAGAAGAAAGTCTTTAGAGTACTAGTAAAGGAAGAAATTCATCTAAAAATATGAAGTCCCCAAGTCCCATTGTTATGATTACACTCTGATGTGATTTTCAGTGTCCCAGACACAGTGGCTGCTAAGATATGTTCTCACAGTGTCCTCTAATAATCACACCGTGCCCTAAAATTACTGTGATATCCATACCATACCTAACACCAATATAATATACACACTATACACTAAAGCTAATCTGATATCCATACTGTTGCTTCTAATACCAATGTAATACTATTCACACTGTGCTCTAACACTAATGTAATATGTGCACTGTTCCGCAACACCAGTATGATATGTACACCATTTTCTAATGGTAATATCCACACTGTGCTATAACACTAACTAATACACCCACACAGTAGCCTCTCATACTAATAAATATAATATTTATTAAGTGGAGTCTGTTGAAATTGAGGCTTTTATAAGGATTCACAGCTTTGGATGAAGCATAGGCTCTATAGTGCATTTTTATGATGTCTCTGCTTTTCTAGCATAGTATTGGTATGGTTGTTTTAAAAAGTAATTTACTTTTTAATAACGTCATACTTCTCGGAAACTTCTAGTAGCAGCAAAAAATATAACCTGTTTCTTTTCTTAGATTCCCCAGCAGTTATTGCTGTATCAGATTTGCCATATCCCACGAAATTTTACCCAAAACACAAACAGTCTCACAGGTTACCACCACATAACCCCTAGATCAGGAAATTAGCAAGGATCCTATGTGATAATTTTGTCGACAAACTCATTTCACTTTTACTTTCTGCTCTACTTGGGAGTATAATGTGTTTTTTGATTCTGTTCCAGTTTGTCTGGCATTGTTCCCAACACTTTCCCGCATAGTCATGATCTTGACACAGTTAGAAGAGCATACATGTTTTTGTTTGAGCACCTGTTTTCAGGTCTTTGGGGTATGTACCTAGGAATGGAATCACTGAGTCATACGGTAAACCTATTCGTAACTGTTTGAAGAAACACCAAATAATTTCACACATATATTGCACCATTTAATATTGTCACAAGCAGTGTTTAATAGTTCAGGTTTCTGGACATCTTTGTCAACACTTTTTTTTTTTCTTTTTTTAGTATAGCTGTTCTAATGTGAGTTAAGGGGTATCTCTCATGGTTTTAATTATGAGTCATGATGTTAAGCATCTTTTCATGTGCTTTTTGGTGAAGTGTGTATTAAAGTCGTTTGTCGATTTTTAGGTTGGGATGTCTTTGTTGTTGAGTTATAAAAGTTATTTATACATTCTGGATAACAGACATGTCTGAAATATCCAATGTGTTGTTAGGGTTTGGGGTTTGGGTTTAGGGGTTAGGGGTTAGGGGTTAGGGTTGGGTTAAGGTTAGGGTTTTCACGTTAGGGTTGGGGTTGGGGTTGGGGATGGGGTTTAGGCTTAGGGCTAGGGTTTTAGGGTTAGGCTTGGGTTGGGTTGGGATTAGGAGTTAGGGTTGGGTTTAGGGTTTAGGGTTAGGATTAGTGTTAGGGTTAGGTTAATGGCAGCAGAGGAGAGGAGTCCTTTAGGGGAAGATGCCACACTCCTCAGGATACCAGGGAAGTCTGTTTCCTGATATGACTCTCTAAAATCTTGTTTCTCTTCCTGGACCTGGGAATTGATTCTCCAATAATTAAACAAGATAGACTCCAAGCATATCTCTTTGTGGGGGTTGAATTCCTCTGGAGACTTGAGCTGAACAGATGATTTATCTGTTACCCTTTTGGACTCTTCTGCCTTCACTGACAAGGGACAAATAAGGTGTACACACTTGGGCTTCAGATTTGTATGGAGACAAAATTTATTAGAACAGGAAGCAAAAAATAAAAGTGGAGGGGAGCAGCGTGGGAAAGAACAACATGTTGATTTTGCTCTGAACACTTACAAACTCTCCTGTTTTTTGTCCTCATCTCTAGTCATGAAAGTGGCAGATTTGTTTAATCATTATTTCTGATCTCTTTAGACTCTCGGGGAACGTAAGGGGTCAGTAGACTTCCTCTGAAGCCAAAGTTGGGGTGTGCAAGTGTGTGGTGACCGCATTTGTCTTCTTGTGGCTACTGAGATGAGTTTTGTTACTAAGGACTTACTCATCCTCCCTGCAGACACAGGGCTTCTCCCTGTGTGTGTCCTCTGGTGATTGAGGAGGGTTGACTTCTGGCTAAAGCCCTGCCCACATTCCCTGCAGTCCTAGGGCTTCTTCCCCATGTGTGTCCTCTGGTGACTGAGGAGGGTTGACTTCTGGCTAAAGCCCCACCTACACTCCCTGCAGTCATAGGGCTTCTCCTCCATGTGTGTCCTCTAGTGACTGAGGAGGGTTGATTTCTGGCTAAAGCCCCACCCACACTCCCTGCAGACATAGGGCTTCTCCCCTGTGTGTGTCCTCTGGTGATTGAGGAGGTTTGACTTAAAGCTAAAGCCCCCCACACACACTCCAATGCAGGGCCCTTTTTGTTTTGTTTTGTTTTGTTTTGTTTTGTTTTGTTTTGTTTTGTTTTGTTTTGTTTTGATTTGGTTTGGTTTGGTTTGTTTTGTTTTGTTTTGGGACAGAGTCTTGCTGTATTGCTAAGCCTGGAGCTCAGTGGCAGTCTCTGCTCACCTCCACCTCCAGGGTTCAAGCGATTCTTCTGCCTCAGCTTCCCGAGTAGCTAGGACTGCAGGGATGTGCCAAACGCTCGGCTAATTTTTGTATTTTTAGTAGAGACAGGGTTTCACCATGTTGGCTAGGATGTTCTCGATCTCTTGACCTAGTGATCCACCTGTCTCGGTCTCCCAAAGTGCTGGGATTACAGATGTGAGTCACCGTGCCTGACTCCAGGCCCTCTTAATAACAATGTAGTGGTGGTATGTCCCCTGCTGGCTGCTGGGTGAACCCTCTCCTTTCTTGAGTCAATAGGGGCCATGACCCCTATAGACCGAGTATTAATTTCATAGGTATTTTAGGACAGCCAGCCAGGAGGGATGAAGGTCTTACAAGAAACTGAGCAATAGTATACACGCTGAGCTCTGGTGCCATCAGAGGGTGCAAAAACCCACTGGTGACCAACTTCCCTCTGAGGTGCCAGAAGCAGCAAGAAGCTTCGACTCCCTCAGGGCAGCACAAGAATCATGTCAAGTAAGAGTTGTTCATTGGTTAGTGAAAAGCTTCCGTTCCATGGCTGTGAGTGCAGAGAAGAAAGTCTTTAGAGTACTAGTAAAGGAAGAAATTCATCTAGAAATATGAAGTCCCCAAGTCCCATTGTTATGATTACACTCTGATGTGATTTTCAGTGTCCCAGACACAGTGGCTGCTAAGATATGTTCTCACAGTGTCCTCTAATAACCACACCGTGCCCTAAAATTGCTGTGATATCCATACCATACCTAACACCAATATAATATACACACTATACACTAAAGCTAATCTGATATCCATACTGTTGCTTCTAATACCAATGTAATACTATTCGCACTGTGCTCTAACACTAATGTAATATGTGCACTGTTCCGCAACACCAGTATGATATGTACACCATTTTCTAATGGTAATATCCACACTGTGCTATAACACTAACTAATACACCCACACAGTAGCCTCTCATACTAATAAATATATTTATTAAGTGGAGTCTGTTGAAATTGAGGCTTTTATAAGGATTCACAGCTTTGGATGAAGCATAGGCTCTATAGTGCATTTTTATGATGTCTCTGCTTTTCTAGCATAGTATTGGTATGGTTGTTTTAAAAAGTAATTTACTTTTTAATAATGTCATACTTCTTGGAATCTTCTAGTAGCAGCAAAAAATATAATCTGTTTCTTTCCTTAGACTTCCCAGCAGTTATTGCTGTATCAGATTTGTCATGTCCCACGAAATTTTACCCAAAGCACAAACACTCTCGCAGGTTACCATCACATAAACCCTAGATCAGGAAATCAGCATGGTTCCTATGTGATAATTTTGTCGACAAACTCATTTCACTTTTACTTTCTGCTCTACCTGGGAGTATAATGTGTTTTTTTGTTTGTTTGTTTGTTTGTTTGTTTGTTTTGTTTTTTTTTTTTATTCTGATCCAGTTTGCCTGGCACTGTTCCCAATACTTTCCTGCATGGTCATGATCTTGACACAGTTAAAGAGCATGCACCGGGCGCGGGGGCTCAAGCCTGTAATCCCAGCACTTTGGGAGGCTGAGGCGGGTGGATCACGAGGTCAAGAGATCGAGACCATCTTAGTCAACATGGTGAAACCCCGTCTCTACTAAAAATACAAAAAATTAGCTGGGCAAGGTGGTGCGTGCCTGTAATCCCAGCTACTCAGGAGGCTGAGGCAGGAGACTTGCCTGAACCCAGGAGGCGGAAGTTGTGGTGCGCCTAGATCTTGCCATTGCACTCCAGCCTGGGTAACAAGAGTGAAACTCCGTCTCAAAAAAAAAAAAAAAAAAAAAAAAAAAAGAGCATGCAAGTTTTTGTCTAAGCACCTGTTTTCAGGTCTTTGGGGTATGTACCTAGGAATGGAATCACTGAGTCATATGGTAAACCTATTTGTAACTGTTTGAAGAAACACCAAATAATTTCACACATACATTGCACCATTTAATATTGTCACAAGCAGTGTTTAATAGTTCAGGTTTCTGCACATCTTTGTCAAAACTTTTTTTTTTTCTTTTTTTTTTTTTTTTTCTTTTTTAGTATAGCTGTGCTAATGTGAGTTAGGGGGTATCTATGGTTTTAAGTATGAGTCATGATGTTAAGCATCTTTTCATACGCTTTTTGGTGAAGTGTGTATTAAAGTCCTTTGTCGATTTTTAGGTTGGGTTGTCTTTGTTGTAGAGTTATAAAAGTCATTTATGCAATCTGGATAACAGACATGTCTGAAGTATCCAATGTGTTGTTTTTTTCTTCCATTTTGTGGGTTATTGAAAAATAACAGGAGTTATGTGTGATGTCTGCCGTGGGGTCCTGAGACAGAGCTCTAAGCCTTTGGAATGTATGAAGTATGATGTGTCTTCTGTGTGCTAATGAAATGACTTATGGCTGGGGGTGGCTGGGGGCACCTGGACAGCCTCAGTGGGACTGGCTGCCAAGGGAACTAACCTCGTGGTTAGAGGATTTGAAATTTCATCTCCCTTCCCATCTCTTTGAAGGGGTGAGGTGTTGATGGTTGAGTTGATCACCTATGGACACTCATGTAACCAATCTGTCTATGTACTAAAGGACAGGGTTGGGAGAGTGCCAGCATCTGTGTTGCTGAACATGGGGAGATGCTGGAAGCATCATAAATAGAGAGGGCCTGGGAGGCCTGCACCCCTTACACATACTTGACATTGTGCATTTCTTTATCCGACTTTTCATGTGTAGCCTTTAAAATATCATTGGCAATAAGTCAGCCAGAGTAGGTACACTGTTCTCATGGGTTCTGTAATGTGCTTTAGTAAATTGCTGAACCCCAATAAGGGTGTTGTGGGAGTTTCCAATCTGTAGCCAAGTGAGCCAGAAGGTAACTTGGGAACCTACTGTTTTTGATTGTCATCTTATAACTGAGTACTATTATTTTCTTATAGAAGAAATGAATTAATTTTACCGTTTTTCTTGCCCTGCACTTCCTAGTTTGCTCTTTAGGAATGCAATTATAAGCTTCACTGTCTCTCCATGAGATAACTTCTACACGGAAAAGTTTTCTAACTGTGTGTTTTCTTAGACGTTCCAGGGACCAAACCTTGAAATAAGCTAGGCATCTCCAGAACTCTCCCCTACCAGGATATTGCCAGTAGACAACAGTCAATTTACAACTTAGCTCTGCCTATAGTGGTACTAGCAAGAACACCTAATGTTTAAAACATCAGAGCTAGTCTTATTGACCCTGCACCTCCTCACCCCATCCTCTGCATGCCATTTTGCCAAGTCCTACTTTTTTTTTTTTTTTTTTTTTAAACAAAGTTTTGCTCCTGTTACCCAGGCTTGAGTGCCATGGTATGATCTCGGCTCACCACAACCTCTGCCTCCTGGGTTCAGGCAATTCTCCCACCTCACCTTCCTGAGTAGGTGGGACAACAGGCATGCACCACACCATGCCCAGCTAATTTTTTTGTTTTGTTTTTTAGCAGAGACGGGGTCTCACCATGTTGACCAGGATGGTCTCAATCTCTTGATCTTTTGATCCACCTTCCTCGGCCTCCCAACATGCTGGGATTACAGGTGTGAGCCACCATGTCTGGCCCACCAAGTCCTACTTTTAAAGCTCCCACTTTGTGCCCTGGAAGTGGAAGTGGTTGTCTTAAGGCAAGAGCCTCTGTGGTCCCTTCAGCTAAGCTCTGGAATGAAGTCACTTTCTTTTTATTATCCTTGTGTTTGACAATAATTTTCAAGCAACAAGCAGCATGACTTGCCTTCCTAGGACTGAGCCCTTAGCCTGTGGGGTCTGATGCTTTCTCCAGTTAGTGTCAGAATTGGATTGCACTGTAGGACACCTAGCTGATAACCAAGATTTGGTCTGTCTGGGGAAAAAACAAACAAACAAACAAACAAACAAACAAAAACCTCTACATCTGTTAATAGAAGTGTTCTGTGTTGAGTGTTGAGAGAAGACAGTTGTTTTTTTTTTTTTTTCTATTATAACAATTCTTTCAATTTTTTTTCTTCATGTCATCTGTGGCATAAAAGCTTTGAATTTTGAGGAAATCCATCTATTTACTTTTCTTTTTGTGGTTTGTGGTTTCTGTGTCAGATCTAAGAAACTATTGCTGCATCCATGGTCATGAAGCTTTAGTTGTATGTTTTCTCTAGAGATTTTAGTTTTGCCATATTTAGATCTTTGATACATTTTAAGTTAATTTTTTTGTGTGATATGAGGTAAGGATACAATTTTGTGTCTCTTTATGTGGATCACAAGTTGCCTTACAACACTTGCTGAGGACAGCATTTTCCCCAAATTTAATGGTTATGGACCTTGTCTCAAATCAGTTGAGTATGGACGTATTATGTCTGGACTCCCAGTTCAGTTCAGTTGATCTTTCTGTTTATTTTTGTGCCAGTATCACACTTTCTTGATTACTATTGCTTTGTAATAAGATTTGAAACTGGGATGTGTGAAGCTCCAGATTTGGAGTTATTTTTCAGGATCAGTTTTGCTTTTCAGGGTTCTTTGAAGTTCCATATGAACATTAGAATAAGCTTTCTCATTTCTGTCCTAAGGCCTTTGGGATATTTGTAGGAATATTGAATCCATAGATTGCTTTGTATAGTTTGGCAAATGTAACAGATATGGTCTTCAAATCCATAAACATGATATGCTTTTACATTTATTTGGGCTTTGTTTAATTTCCTTAAGCAATATCTTATAATTTCCCTCATCCGAGTCTTGCTCTTTGATTATGTTTATTCCTAAATGTATTATTGCTATTGGTATTATTTAAAGTGGAATTTTTATAATTTTGTTTTCAGATTATTCATTGTTAGTGTATACATATAAGATTGATTCTTTGGCCAGGCACAGTGGCTCACACATGTGATTCCAGCACTTTGGGAGGCCGAGGCAGGCAGTTACCTGAGGTCAGGAGCTCAAGACCAGCCTGGCAAATATGGCAAAAACTTAGGTCTACTGAAAATACAAAATTAGGCAGGCCACCTTGGACTTACTGGGATAAAAAATCATGTTCATGGTGTTTGATGCTTTCAAAATGCTGTTGGTTTAAATTTGCTGTTATTATGTTGAAGATTCTTAAGTCTACATTTCTGAGGTTAAAGATCAGTCCTTGAAGTGGCGTGGCACTGAGTAGGATGGATAAGAATAGGATTGTGAATAGGTTGTGGTTAGTATTTACAGATTTAGTGTGTCAGGGTATTAAAGAATCAAGAGATAGGGATTTAAGGGTTAAGAGTTTACCAATTGTAGATTATAGTGTAAGGGTTGCAAGATAGGATGTTCCAGTTGGTGGTTGTGAGCTCTGTAGTAGATATTAGTGGGAGAGATCAAGTGAGTAACAGGGTTAAGTTCACAGGTCAGGATTACGGTGAAGGGTTAGGGTGAAAGGGTTAGTGAGGTTTATAGTTAGGGTTACAGTGAAGGTTAGAGTAAGTTTAATTTTGAAGAATATGTAGAGTGAATTTTTGTATAAGTTGTAAAACGGGCATCCATGTTTTTATTTCCTATCGTTTCCAATTAATTGTCCCTTCTTCATGGGCTCTGTGTCAGTTTGCATTTCCAGAATGATGGCGCTGAACACTTTGCCTTTTGACTTGAAGCGCACACATCCACCCACCAGTGACATGAGCGTGAGGGCCCTGAAGTGCCCCCAGCCGCCGGCAAAGGTCACGTGAGCCCCAGATTTTCTAGTCCCAGGGGCCACAGCATCCCACCCATTTGCTCCATGCGGGCCCTTGCAAGGGCAGGAGCCAGGTTCTCCTCAGCACAGACCAGGGAACACCACTCACTTTGGGACACATCAAGCCCGTGTCCACGGTAACATCTTTCCTGTTTGCCACTCTGACTGCTGAGGAGCAGAGACCCTTGGTGTGGAAAATTAGAAACCAAAAACCATGGTGAATCCATTGCAGTCAGGGTTTTTGTCAGCACCCAAGGTGAGGTGGCCACGAGGCTATGCTGCAGGCTCAGAACAGAAATGCAGCAACAGGAGAGCAAATAGAACACCCTCCACACTGATGATTATCCCTTATAATACCAGTAATGCTCTGTCTGTGGTGCTGATGTAAGCACCCATTGTGCAGATGTCACTTCCATTAGGGGAATGCGCCAGCCGTCGTGCAGGTCCTGATCCTGGGAATGCAGATGTGTCTCTCAGAGTGCACAGAATGCCTCTAATGCCTGTGAGTGCACACGTATCACCCAGAGCGCCCATAATATAGACTTATGCAGCACCTGTCACACTCATCTAACACCCAGAACATGCATGTGTCCCTCAGAGTGCACACATATCACCCAAAAAGCCCTTAACATCAGACTCAGAGTGCACATGTGCCACCTGGAACGCAGAAGTGACACCGTCTATCCCAACACCTGTCACTTTTACAACCCCCAGAACAAGCATGTGTCCCTTGGAGCACACACATATGCCCAGAATGCTGTTGACACTGTCAGAGTGCACATATCACCTGGAATGACAAATGATATTGTCAAATTAAGCCAAACACCCATCACACTCATATAAACCCTGGAATGTGTCCCTCAGAACACACACATATGACCTGGAATGACTGTTACACTGTCAGACTTAGAGCGCTTTTATCACCTGGAACATACAGATGATGCTGTCAGACTAACCCAACACCTGTCACACTCATATAACCCCCAGAACACACGTGTGTCCCTCATAACACATTTGTAATGCCTGGAATCACAATGATACCATCAGACTAATGCAGCACCCATCACACTCATATAACCCCCAGAACATGCATGTGTCCCTTACAACATACCTATCACTTGCGATGCAGATGTCACCTTTGGAATGTCTGCAGCACCAAGGATGAGACCCTCTGGGTCTCGCTGGGGCACTGTGTTCACAGCCTATGCTGGACTGTGTTTGGGCTGGATTTGGCCTCTGTTATGAAGTGTGATGCTGTTTCTGCTTTTCTGACAAGGTGTTGACAGGATTGTTACAAAAAGTATTGACTTCCCAGTAACGTCATGCTTCTGGGAAACTTGCAGTTGCAGTTAGTATGCCATCTCCTTTCCGTTGATTCCCCAGCATTTACATGCTGTGCCAGATTTGCAGCTTCACATAAAATACCCCCATGTGTTTCACCAAAAGCATAAACACTCCTTCAGGTGACCCCCACGTAACCCCCAAATCAGGAAATAACACTTTTTTTTCTTCTTCTTTTTTTTTATTTTTTATTTTTATTTTATTTTATTTATTTATTTATTTATTTATTTATTTATTTATTTATTTATTTATTTATTTTGGAGATGACAGCTCTGTTGCCAGGCTGGAATGCAGTGACATGATCTCAGCTCACTGCAATGTCCAGCTCCCGGGTTCAAGGGATTCTCCTGCCTCAGCCTCTCTAGTAGCTGAGATTACAGGTGTGCACCATTATGCCTGGCTAATTTTTTGTATTTTTGGCAGGGACAGGGTTGCACCATGTTGGCCAGGATGATCTTGACCTCTTGACCTCCTGATCGTCTTGCTTCAGCCTCCCAAAGTGCTGGGATTACATGCATGAGCCATCGTGCCCAGTCGAAAATACATGATTTCTGTGTGAAAGTCCTCTCTACAGACAGACTTTAATTCACTGCCTGCCCTAATTGTCAGAAAAATGTCTCTTTCCAATGGGTCCAATTTTTGTTTTGGGGAATTCTTCTTGAGGCTCTCTCAATTTTTTTTTTTTTTTTTTTTTTTTTTTTTTTTGATACGGAGTTTTGCGTTTGTTGCACAGGCTGTAGTGCAGTGCTGTGATGTCTGCTCACTGCAGCTTCTGTTTGCCAGATTCAAGAGAGTCTCCTACCTTAGCATCTCGAGTAGCTGGAATTACAGGCATCCACCACCACACCTGGTTAATTTTTTGTATTTTTAGTACAGACAGGATTTCACCGTGTTGGCCAGGTTGGCGTAAAACTCCTGACCTCAGGTGATCCACCCACCATGGCCTCTCAGAGTGCTGGGATTACAGGCATGAGCCACCTGTAACCAGCTGACTACTTGGAGGATCTTTCATCCATCCCACCCTGCTGGCGCTCTCACTTGGTAATGTCAGAGTACTTATTTACAATCACAAATTTAATCCTGTCAAACTCTGGATTTAACTTTGCCAACGGTATCCAAATGCTCTTAGAACCATGGCCTCCAGTCTCTGAGTGTTCCTGCCTGCTGCCCTCTCCCATCCAGTCTGCCACAGGTGTGTGCAGTTCCTCTGGGAACACAGGCTCCTGGGTTTCTCAGCAGTGATTTTATACATGTTTTCCCAGTGACCACCTTAGGTTTTTAAGGCTTTGTATAGTTAAGTTCTTAAAGTCATAGCAGTTGTGTTATCTAAAAGTAGAAAAGTTAATAATATCATTTTTCTAAAGACAAAGAAGTAATCCATTATTTATTAGACCACCTATGAGATGATCCTTTTTTTTTTTTTTTTTTTTTTTTTTTTTTTTTTTTTTTTTGAGATGGAGTCTCCCTTTATTACTCAGGGTGGAGTGCAATGGCACAATCTTTGCTCACCATAGCCTCCACCTCCAGGGTTGAAGCAATTTTCATGCCTCAGTCTCCTGAATAACTGGGACTACAGACACCCATCATCACACCCAGCTAATTTTTGTATTTTTAATAGAGATGGGCTTTTGCTATGTTGGCCAAGTTGGTCTTGTACTCTTGACCTCACGTTCTACCTGTTTTGACCTCTGAATGTGCTCGGATTACAGGTGCTAGCATGCCCAACCGACTTTTAACTTTTTTAGGGAATACCAAACTATATTAAAAGTAGACTGCACTATTTTATGTTCCACATACAATATTTAAGCCTTGTGATTTCTCTCCTACCTTGCCAAAACTTGTTATTTTACATTTCTTAAATCATAGCCTTTCTACTATGTGTTTGAAGGAACATGTCATTGTGATTTCAGTTTAGATGGCTGTAATGATAATGGCATTCATGATCTTTTCATATGTTTCTTTTTCATTTATGTTTTATTGGTGAAGTGTGTGTTGAACTATTTCTGCATTGTGTAGTTTTGTTGTTTTGTTTGTTGAGTTATCAAAGTGATAGATTGTGGTTAACAAACTGTCGTTAAATACTTAATGCACAAACATTTTATTCTGTTTTGTGGGTTGTCTTTTCGCTTCTTTTTTTTTTTTTTTTTTTTTTTTTTTTTTCTGTAGAAGGAGTCTTGTTCTGTCACCAAGATTGGACTACAGTGTTGAGATCTTGGCTCACTGAAACCTCCACGTCTTTGGTTATGATAAGCATATGGATCTTTTTATGTGCTTCTTTTCCATTTGCATGTCTTATTGGCAAAGGGTATGTTCAACTGTTTCTCTATTTTGTAATTTTGTTTTTGTTGTTGAGTTATTCAAATTATACATTGTTGTTAAGAGATTATTTTTAGATACATAATGCAGAAACATTTTCTTTCCTTCTGTAAGGTAATCTTTTTACTTTTATTTATTTTTTTAGATGGAATCTTGCTCTGTCTCCCTGGCTGGAGTGCAGTAGCACTGTCTATTCACTGCAACCTGCAGCTCCCGGGTTCAAGTGCTTCCTCTGCCTCAGCTTCCTTAGTAGCTGGGATTTTAGGTGTGTACCACCTATAATGATTGTATTTTTTAGTAGAGACGGGGTTTCTCCTGTTGCTTAGGCTGGTCTCGAACTCCTGACCTCAGGTGATACATCTGCTTTGGCCTCCAAAAATGCTGAAATTACAGGTGTTAGCCATTGCACCCTGTCACTCCCAGGCATTTTGCTTTTCTTTCTTTCTTGTTTTTGAGATTGGATCCTGCTCTATCGGCCAGGCTGGAGTGTAGTGGCCTGATATTGACTCACTGTAAGCTCTGCCTCCTGGTTTCAAGCAATTCTCATGCCTCAGCCTCCCAAGTAGCTTGGATTCCAGGTGTGTGCCACCATGGCTGGGTAATTTTTACATTTTTAGTGGTGATGAGATTTTATCATGTTGGCCAATGTGATCTGGAACTCCTGATCTCAGTGATCGGTCTGCCTCATCCTCACAAAGTGCTAGGATGACAGGCATTAGACACCATGCCCAGACTTTCTTTTTTGAGATAGGGTGTTGTGCTGTCTTCCAGGCTGGAGTGCAGTGGTGCAATCTCGACTTAATGCAACCTCCAATTCTGGGTGGAAGCAGTCCTCCTGCCTCAGCCTTCCAAGCAGCTGGGGCTACATGTTTGTGCCACCATACCTGGCTAAATCTTGTATTTTTACTAGAAATGTGGCTTTGCCATGTAATCCTGGCTGGTCTTGAACTGTACTCAAGTGATCCACCTCTCTCAGCCTTCCAATTTGCTGGGATTAGAGGCATTAGCTACTGTGCCCAGGCTTTTTTTTTTTTTTTTTTTTTTTTTTTTTTTTTAATTTTTGAGGAGATACCAAAGTATGTTACAAATAGACTGTAACATCCTATATTCCATATAAAGTATTTAATGTTTGTAATTTATCTCCAACATCGCTGACTTGTCCTTTTACATTTCTTGTATTTTAGCCTTTCTAATATGTGTGAAGGAGTATGTCACTGTGGTTTCAGTTTAGATGGCCATCATGATAATGTCATTAATCATAGTTTTATGTGCTTCTTTTCAGTTTGCATGTGTTACTGAAGGAGTGTATGTCCCAGTGTTCCTTCATTTTATTACTTTATTGCTTTTGTTGTTGAATTGTAGAAATTATACATTGTGAGTAACACACTGTTGTTATATAATGTTCAATATATTTTCTGTTTATTTTTTTCACTTTTTTTTTTTTTTTTTTTGAGACGGGTCTTACTGTTTTGAACAAGCTGGAGTCCTGCTGTGTGTGCAATCTCTGGTTACTGTAACCGCCAGCTTTTGGGTTCAAGCGATTCTCCTATATCAGCTTCCTCAGAAGCCGGGATTAGAAACGTGCATAACCATGCCTGTTTTTTTTTTTTTTTTTTTTTTTTTTTTTTGTGGTTTGTTTGTTTTTTTTAATGTGTTTTTAGTGGAGACTTGATTTGTGTTAAGAGTTAGGGATTAAGGGTAGAGGTTAGGATTAGGGTTTGGGGATTTTGGTTAGGGTTACATGTCAGGGTTGGGGTTGGGGTTAGGGTTAAAGTTGGGTTAGGGTTAGGCTTAGGGTTAGAGTAGGGGTTAGGATTAGGATTTAGGGTTGGGGTTAGTGTTAGAGTTAAGGGTTGGGGTTGGTGTTAGTGTTAGGGTTAGTGCTTAGGGTTGGCATTAGGGTTAGGCGTTAAGGTAGGGTTAGGGTTTAGGGTTATGTTTAGGGTTAGTGTTAGGGTTAGGGTTTAGGGTTAGGTTTTGTGATGGGGTGTGGGGGTGCCAGAAGTTGTCAGCAGGGCCGCATTGCCTCTGAAAGTCCTAGGAAGGATCCTTCTGTACCACCTCTAGCTTCTGGTCGCTGCCGGCAATGAGTGGCTATGGTGGCATCAAGCCAGTCTCTGTCTCTGTCCCACGTAGTGGTCTTCTGCCTTCTGGGTGGTGTCTTCACATGGCTTTCTCCTTGGAACAGCATTAATTGTGTGTATGGCCTACCTTCATCCACTATGGTCCCATCTTAACTTTATACTTGCAAAAAAAGTAAAATAAAATGAAATAAAATAAAATAAAATAAAATAAAATAAAAATAAAAACTGCAAATATTTCCAAATAACACCACGTTCAACATAGTCCAGCACATCTCCTCTCTAAGCTTCCAGTGTTTCATCTGAGGAATGGAAACAGCAGCAGGTTCCAGGATGTAGGGTGATGGTGGGAGTTAAGAGAGATGTGAGAATGCTCAGCCTTCATGCCTGGCACAGAAGTTAGTATTGCTGTTGTCATGATTGCCTCAAAAGAGTGGTGTTGGGACCCCTTTTCCTCAACACTTTTCCCCTCCTGAAGTTGGTACTGGTTCATTGGTTCTTTTATCCACCCACCCAGCCATTCTCCCCCGAGTTTTTCTCTTACCCCCACCACTGCCCTCCCATTTCAATGCAGGTACAGCTCACCTGGAAGACAGGACAGCGTGTGACTCTGCAGCTCATCTGGGCCAACAGGTTCTCAGCACACAGCACCACCTGGGATCGCTGTCTGGCTGCCTCCCCAGGGCAGGTATGTGGGGTCTGGCCACTGTGCCCAGTGTGGGGCTCCCTTTTGTTCCAGGCTTCTCTGCTGCCTCCCCTGCCAGTTCATGTACCCTATTCTCTGCCCCATCAGGTCCAGGAAACTTTGGGCCTGGACCCCCTCCAGGCCTGCGGGGCCATAGCACAGACCCCAGACCCCAGATGTGTTCATTGAACAGTTCCACCTGTCCTGGAGCCAACAGCATGTGCAGTACAGCTTTACCTATGAGGTGAGACCTGGGAAGCAGTGTCCAGGCAGGGAACCCCCATGTAGCTTCACATGCTGCAGGAGTGTCCCGCACTGGGACTATCTGGTCTTGAGTTCCAGTGCTTGTGGGACACTGGACAACTCACTTCCCTGCTGTGCACCTTGGGTTTCTCACCTGTGAAATGGGCACAATACTCCCTTCCTACCTGGGATGTGGTGAGGGATCTGGAAGACAAGAAAATCATGTGTTTTCAGCATAAGATGCTGGAAACAGATGGGGAAGGAGGTGGGGTGCTAGTGGGCTTCTCAGGAGGGGGTGAAGGGAGATTGGGAGCTCAGGTTCCTGAAGGCATTAGGAACCAGATCTCCTCCAGCGTCACCACCTGATGGGCTCCTCATGGGGCCTAGCACTGTTCTGCAGAGCCTCAGGCAGGAACCCTCTCATAGGAAACTGGGACAAACTGGCCCTGGAAGCCCCCTTCCTCTCCTGGGCCTCCCATCTGGGTTCCTGGGGCTCTTAGGCCCATCGCCCTAAGTGCTCACAGCAGGAATCCTGCCATGGTCAGGGTGCAGTGGCTCACACCTGTAATTCCACCACTTTGGGAGGCTGAGGTGGGGAATCACCTGAAGTCAGGAGTTCGAAAACCAGCCTGGCCAACATGGTGAAACACTGTCTCTACTAAGATGACAAAAATAGCTTGGCGTGGTGATGTGCACCTGTATTCTCAGCTATCTGGGAGGTTGAGGTGAAAGAATCACTTGCACCTGGGAGCTAGAGGTTGCAGTGAGCGGAGATTTTGCCACTGCACTCCAGCTTGGGCTACAGAGCAACGCTCTGTCTAAAAAAAAAAAAAAAAAAAAAAAAAAAAAAAAAAAAAAAAAAAAAAAAATTCTGCACCAGAGTTTAAGGGAATGCTGTGGCTGATGAGGGCTCTGAGGGTGGATTCTTGGCACATGTTCTTGCTAGGTGAGGGTCTCCACCTGCAGTTGGCCATGGGCATTATCTTATGTGATGAGCCCCTGACACATGGGCCCTCTCATTCCAGAGGCATCAGCCATCTCAGCCAGACAAGATCATCATGGAGGTCATGCTGGAGCATGTCCTCAGGGCCTCTTGCGCCCAGCAGAGCTTCTGGCGAGAAGTATACACTAACTACACACACTGGCTGTGGCACTCTCTCCAACTGGGGCTCTGTGACCTGCCCAGGGTGAGTCTGCCCTAGGGAAAGAGGCAGCTGGAGGACGAGGGACCTGTGGTGATGGCACAGTACAGAGGGTGGTGCCTGCAGAGGGCAGGGGTGTGAGCGAGGTAGCCAGACACCAGTATGGTGGCTCTGCCATTTGCCTGCTGGGTGACTGGGCAGAGCACATCTTCTCTCTGAGCTTCCAGTGTTTCATCTGAGGAATGGAAGCAGCAGTAGGTTCCAGGATGTAGGGTGATGGTGGAAGTTAAGAGAGATGTGATGCCGGAATGCTCAGCCTTGGTGCCTGGCACAGAAGTTAGCATTGCTGTTGTCAAGATTGCCTCAAAAGAGAGGTGTTGGAACCCCTTTTCCTCAACCCTTTTCCCCTCCTGGGGTTGGTACTGGTTCATTGGTTCTTCTATCCACCCACCCACCCATTCATTCACCCATCCTTCCTTCTTCCTTCCCATCTTCCATCCATCTCCTTATTTCTGCCCTCCCACCCTACCACCCTCACTCCCTTGCATCCCTCCATACTGCCACCATTCATCCATGCATCCACCCACCATCCATCTACCATTCATCCATGCATCCACCATCCATCCATGCATCCTAGGGACCCACACTCTTCTATAAAGAGACATATAGTAAATATTTTAGGCTTTACTATCCAGCCTCTGTTTCAACTACCAACTCCACCACCGTCTTGTGAAAGCAGCTATGGATGACATGTAAGTGAATGAATATGGCTGTATTCCAGTAAAAGTGTTCTTAAGAGTTGGCAGTGAGTCAGATTCAGCTCTGCAACATTGTTTCCCACCCCTTATCTATTCCTCTGTTCATTCAGAAAACATGTGTGTGATTTACCTATGTCAGGCTGTGCTCTAGGTTGAAAAAGACGGTCCAGGTGCCAACCTCCTGGGTGGTGCATTCCAGTGGGGCCAGGTTGGTCTGTGGTCAGGGAGTGGTAAATGCTGTGCAGGGAGGAAGCAGGGAGAAGGGGCAAGGTGTTGGAAAAGGGGACTTACTGGTGAGGGTGAGCCCTGCAGAGGGAAGGGGCTGGAGGCAGGACTTTGTCTTGAGTACCACGGGGTAGCCCTTATGGAGGGAGAGAGGGAGGTGAGGTTGGGAAGATGAAACAGTACACAGGCCATACCAGAGCCCAGCTTCTCTTAAGTGCACGGGACAATGTCTGATTTGCATTTTTTTTTCCTGAGACAAAGGGGTTTTCTCTGTCACCCAGGCTGGAGTGCAGTGGTGTGATCTCAGCTCACTGCAAACTCCACCTCCCAGATTCAAGGAATTCTCCTACCTTAGCCTCCTGAGTAGCTGGGAGAGGTGAGCGTCACCATGCCCAGATAATTTTTGTATTTTTAGTAGAGACGGGGTTTCACCATGTTGGTCAGGCTGGTCTTGAACACCTGACCTTGTGATCCACCCACCTTGGCCTCCCAAAGTCCTAGGTATACAGGTGTGAGCCACCGTGCCGGGCTCCAATTTGCATTTCTTAGAGGTTAGCTGGGGCAGAGGCAGGCATGGAGGCTGGGAGGTGACAGCTACTACAGTATTCCACGTACAGAGGATCGTGAGAAGCAGCTCTTACCACCACCCTGTGCCTGCCTGACACCCAGACTCTTTCATCCTAGGCCCTCTTGGTCTCTGGAGAGCACATCCTGGGCCAGGGTGGACTCCTGCTCTGTTCCCACTGCCAGCTAGGCCTCACCCCAGCCCCAGAGCACGGCCTGCACCTCAGCCTGACCCTCCAAAACCACAGCAGGCCTCATTCACCTGACTTCTCTGGGAAGCTGGAGATGGTTGGCCAGGACCAGGCTGACAGTCCCTAGGGAAGATGCCTAGACTTCCCTCCCATTCCTCCCTGGGCAGCAGGTTCTCACTGCCTGGGCAGTCTTTCCATCTAGTGGTCACCTGAGGAACTACAGACGAGCACCCTGGATGAGGCCAGAGTGTCACTCTGGGTGCAGGGAATACCTGCTGAACCCAAGGCGAGGACTGGCACCAAGACAAAGCAGCTCCTCCACCAGCCCAACACCCAGCCCTTCTTATAACAGAGAGGTCATAGCTGGGCTGCCCAAGTTTGAATCTGACCCCAGCTGCCTCCTGACATCTGAGTTTCCTCCCCTGTAAAGTGGTTGTAATAACTGCCCTGATCCTATCTCCAATGGGGTTAATATTGCAAAGATTACACATGTCCATAAGCATAGATTGCTTAGAGCATTGCCTGATGGAAAACTGCCACTATGTAAGTATTTGCTGTTGTTAGCCATTATTGGCCTCATCTCCTCCCCTTCCTGCCTCCCAGCAGCCCTGGAAAGTAGGAAAGGTCAGAGTTTGCCTCCAATGCCTACTCTGCCCTGATTTGGCAAGGAGATCACAGCAGGGAACCTCTCTGAACATCTGTTTCCTCATCTTGGATTAGGTATTCATAGGGTGGTTTTTGCAGGTCTGGAGAGCAGTTCCCACTGCCTGCATAGCCAAGGCATGTGACATAACAGGTGCTCTCTTGGTGTTTCCATTGGTCTCCTCTGTCTCCCTGGCTGGGTGAACTTGACCTTGTGATTTTCCTTTGCTGAGCCTAAGTCTTCCCCACTGTAAAATGGGAACACCTAACATCTCCCTTGCAGCATCCTTAGGAGAAAAACAGACATTTGCATAACATCTGCACGTAGTAGGTGCTTGTGAGAAGGGAATTCCCTCCCTTTCTGGCACCTGGAGCTGGATGAGGATGGTATTTTGGGTTGATAGTCCAGCAGCTGTGGCCATTTCCAAGGAGCTTCTCCTTCCAAGGTTCTTGTTCTCTGGGACTGATGGTCACTTCCTGCTTCCCAGCCAGGCTCCTGGCTGCTCCCAGATCTGTAAGCCCCATGCCCGATGGAAACAGATTCCTGGGAATGAGCCTGTGGTGGACACTCAGCAGGTGACTGGTCCTCTTGCTTCCCTGTCCCAGATTTATTAGGGACAGCTGTTCTGGTGCCTCCTCATTGGCTCCTTTCTGGTGTCTGTGGAGTGATCAGAGGCTTTCTCAGCCTTCTCTATTCCTCTCCACACCCTCATGGCCCCAGGACCGATGAGGGACAGATCCAAGGAGGTCAGGCACTCTCCCAGGCTGCACAGAGGTGGGTGGGGCCCTTGCTTTTCAGTGATAGCCAGCGGGGCTGAGGCCAACTCTGTGTGGTCTGCAGACTGTCCTTTGCCCCCATCTGCCTGGCAGGATCACACTGCTCTGTGAAATTCCACAGGAGTCCTAGGCTGTACCTTCTTACTAACTTGGATCTCCTCAGAGATCAATGTGCTTCTGTATGTTTAGTAAGCACCCTGCATTAAGTTCCCTCCATTAAGTTCCAAGGGCTACTGTATTAAATTGCCACCAACCAGAAGACTTAATGCAACAGACGTGTTTGGTCTCACAGTTACAGAGGCCAGAAGTTGTCAGCAGGGCCACATTGCCTCTGAAAGTCCTAGGAAGGATCCTTCTGTACCACCTCTAGCTTCTGGTCGCTGCCAGCAATGAGTGGCTATGGTGCCATCGAGCCAGTCTCTGTCTCTCTCCCACATAGTGGTCTTCTGCCTTCTGGGTGGTGTCTTGACATGGCCTTCTCCTTGGAACAGCATTCATTGGGTGTGTGGCCTACCTTCATCCACTATGGTCCCATCTTAACTTTTAAGTCCTTGTAAGTTTTGTGAACCATTGTTCAGTATGTTTTACAGACCTTGGAACTGAGGGCCAGAGAGGGTGCCACCCTTACTGAAGGGTACACAACTTGTTAGCTGCAGTGTCTGGAGTAGAATACAGGGTAGCTGAGGCTCCTTCCCCCACAGGACCTCCTCCAGGCTTGTGTTTTCTTGGGGCCTCTGAGCCTCTCTTCTACCCCATTCTAGACACCTGTTTTGGTCCTGGTCCCTGCCATGCCCCAAGGATAGGTGCCTGCAGGGATTTAGGTAAACTGCTCAGTGCCTGGGGTGTTACGCCAGGTGTTTCCTGCATCTCCTTGAGCGTGCTTAGACCTTTGCAGTAGTTCCTATGCCAACTCAGAAAGCCTGGGCTGTTGGCAGAAACACCTGGCCACTGTGAATGTTAGAAACACAAGTGCCTGGTGTGCCCCCTCAAACCAATTAAATCAGAGTGTCTGGGCAGGGCCTAGGAAGCCATCTCTAAGTTGCCCTGTGGAGGCTGCAGCTAGGTTGGTGGGCTCCTAGATGGTTTTTGTTGTTGTTGTTGTTGTTGTTGTTGTTGTTGTTGTTTTCAGAGAAAGAGTCTCACTCTGTCACCCAGGCTGAAGTGTAGTGGCGCCATCTTGGCTCGCTGCAACCTCCACCTCCTGCTTCAAGTGATTCTTCTGACTCAGCCTCTCAAGTAGCTATGACTACAAGTATGTGCCACTACACTCAGCTAATTTTTGTATTTTTAGTAGAGACAGCATTTTACTGGGTTAGCCAGGATCGTCTTGAGCTCCTGACCTCATGTTCCACCTCATGATCCACAATCCACCTGCCTTGGCCGCCCAAAGTGCTGGGATTACAGGTGTGAGCTACCATGCCTGGCCTAGATGGATATTTAAAAATTGTTTAAATATATTTACTATGAGACTGCCTAATTTTTGTGTTTTTGGTAGATACAGGGTATTGCCATATTGTCCAGGCTGGTCTCAAACTCCTGGGCTCAAGCGATCTGCTCACCTTAGCCTTCTAAAGCGCTAGGCCTTCCAAAGTGCTGGGATTAAAGGAGTGAGCCATTGTGCCCAGCCTTGAGTATTCTCATAGGTGCTTTCTGTGATGAGGTACTGGGAGCCTTTTGGGAGGGATGTGGCACAGGGAACCCTTTTGCCCTGGAGATTGGGTGTGGTTATTGTGCCTTCCTTTTCTTTCCTACACATCCGACTGCAGCTTCCTCAGCCAGCCCCTTCCTAAGCCTGGGGCTGGCAGAAGACAGAGACCAGGGACAGGGCCTGGGACAGACTCCACTCAGTACTTTGCCCTTCTGCTTGCAGCTTTGCAGCTCCAAGGCTCAGTGGGTTGGCCTACTGGGACATGTATCCAGTTTCTCAAAGCCTAGTCAATTTGGAGGGAAATGTGGACAACAGGGAGGAGAAAGCGAGGTTGTCCATGTCCAGGGTCCTAAGCTGTCTCCAGGCTTCTGTGTCCCATCAGGAAAGTGAGTGGTGTCTGGTTCCCCGCTCGGCTTATTGGGTCATGGCCCCTATTGACTCAAGAAAGGAGAGGGTTCACCCAGCAGCCAGCAGGGGACATACCACCACTACATTGTTATTAAGAGGGCCTGGAGTCGGGCACGGTGACTCACATCTGTAATCCCAGCACTTTGGGAGACCGAGACAGGTGGATCACTAGGTCAAGAGATCGAGAACATCCTAGCCAACATGGTGAAACCCTGTCTCTACTAAAAATACAAAAATTAGCCGAGCGTTTGGCACATCCCTGCAGTCCTAGCTACTCGGGAAGCTGAGGCAGAAGAATCACTTGAACCCTGGAGGTGGAGGTGAGCAGAGACTGCCACTGAGCTCCAGGCTTAGCAATACAGCAAGACTCTGTCCCAAAACAAAACAAAACAAACCAAACCAAACCAAATCAAATCAAAACAAAACAAAACAAAACAAAACAAAAAGGGCCCTGCATTGGAGTGTGTGTGGGGGGCTTTAGCTTTAAGTCAAACCTCCTCAATCACCAGAGGACACACACAGGGGAGAAGCCCTATGTCTGCAGGGAGTGTGGGTGGGGCTTTAGCCAGAAATCAACCCTCCTCAGTCACTAGAGGACACACATGGAGGAGAAGCCCTATGACTGCAGGGAGTGTAGGTGGGGCTTTAGCCAGAAGTCAACCCTCCTCAGTCACCAGAGGACACACATGGGGAAGAAGCCCTAGGACTGCAGGGAATGTGGGCAGGGCTTTAGCCAGAAGTCAACCCTCCTCAATCACCAGAGGACACACACAGGGAGAAGCCCTGTGTCTGCAGGGAGGATGAGTAAGTCCTTAGTAACAAAACTCATCTCAGTAGCCACAAGAAGACAAATGCGGTCACCACACACTTGCACACCCCAACTTTGGCTTCAGAGGAAGTCTACTGACCCCTTACGTTCCCCGAGAGTCTAAAGAGATCAGAAATAATGATTAAACAAATCTGCCACTTTCATGACTAGAGATGAGGACAAAAAACAGGAGAGTTTGTAAGTGTTCAGAGCAAAATCAACATGTTGTTCTTTCCCACGCTGCTCCCCTCCACTTTTATTTTTTGCTTCCTGTTCTAATAAATTTTGTCTCCATACAAATCTGAAGCCCAAGTGTGTACACCTTATTTGTCCCTTGTCAGTGAAGGCAGAAGAGTCCAAAAGGGTAACAGATAAATCATCTGTTCAGCTCAAGTCTCCAGAGGAATTCAACCCCCACAAAGAGATATGCTTGGAGTCTATCTTGTTTAATTATTGGAGAATCAATTCCCAGGTCCAGGAAGAGAAACAAGATTTTAGAGAGTCATATCAGGAAACAGACTTCCCTGGTATCCTGAGGAGTGTGGCATCTTCCCCTAAAGGACTCCTCTCCTCTGCTGCCATTAACCTAACCCTAACACTAATCCTAACCCTAAACCCTAAACCCAACCCTAACTCCTAATCCCAACCCAACCCAAGCCTAACCCTAAAACCCTAGCCCTAAGCCTAAACCCCATCCCCAACCCCAACCCCAACCCTAACGTGAAAACCCTAACCTTAACCCAACCCTAACCCCTAACCCCTAACCCCTAAACCCAAACCCCAAACCCTAACAACACATTGGATATTTCAGACATGTCTGTTATCCAGAATGTATAAATAACTTTTATAACTCAACAACAAAGACATCCCAACCTAAAAATCGACAAACGACTTTAATACACACTTCACCAAAAAGCACATGAAAAGATGCTTAACATCATGACTCATAATTAAAACCATGAGAGATACCCCTTAACTCACATTAGAACAGCTATACTAAAAAAAGAAAAAAAAAAAGTGTTGACAAAGATGTCCAGAAACCTGAACTATTAAACACTGCTTGTGACAATATTAAATGGTGCAATATATGTGTGAAATTATTTGGTGTTTCTTCAAACAGTTACGAATAGGTTTACCGTATGACTCAGTGATTCCATTCCTAGGTACATACCCCAAAGACCTGAAAACAGGTGCTCAAACAAAAACATGTATGCTCTTCTAACTGTGTCAAGATCATGACTATGCGGGAAAGTGTTGGGAACAATGCCAGACAAACTGGAACAGAATCAAAAAACACATTATACTCCCAAGTAGAGCAGAAAGTAAAAGTGAAATGAGTTTGTCGACAAAATTATCACATAGGATCCTTGCTAATTTCCTGATCTAGGGGTTATGTGGTGGTAACCTGTGAGACTGTTTGTGTTTTGGGTAAAATTTCGTGGGATATGGCAAATCTGATACAGCAATAACTGCTGGGGAATCTAAGAAAAGAAACAGGTTATATTTTTTGCTGCTACTAGAAGTTTCCGAGAAGTATGACGTTATTAAAAAGTAAATTACTTTTTAAAACAACCATACCAATACTATGCTAGAAAAGCAGAGACATCATAAAAATGCACTATAGAGCCTATGCTTCATCCAAAGCTGTGAATCCTTATAAAAGCCTCAATTTCAACAGACTCCACTTAATAAATATTATATTTATTAGTATGAGAGGCTACTGTGTGGGTGTATTAGTTAGTGTTATAGCACAGTGTGGATATTACCATTAGAAAATGGTGTACATATCATACTGGTGTTGCGGAACAGTGCACATATTACATTAGTGTTAGAGCACAGTGTGAATAGTATTACATTGGTATTAGAAGCAACAGTATGGATATCAGATTAGCTTTAGTGTATAGTGTGTATATTATATTGGTGTTAGGTATGGTATGGATATCACAGTAATTTTAGGGCACGGTGTGATTATTAGAGGACACTGTGAGAACATATCTTAGCAGCCACTGTGTCTGGGACACTGAAAATCACATCAGAGTGTAATCATAACAATGGGACTTGGGGACTTCATATTTTTAGATGAATTTCTTCCTTTACTAGTACTCTAAAGACTTTCTTCTCTGCACTCACAGCCATGGAACGGAAGCTTTTCACTAACCAATGAACAACTCTTACTTGACATGATTCTTGTGCTGCCCTGAGGGAGTCGAAGCTTCTTGCTGCTTCTGGCACCTCAGAGGGAAGTTGGTCACCAGTGGGTTTTTGCACCCTCTGATGGCACCAGAGCTCAGCGTGTATACTATTGCTCAGTTTCTTGTAAGACCTTCATCCCTCCTGGCTGGCTGTCCTAAAATACCTATGAAATTAATACTCGGTTTATTCAATGTAATAATTTTGGATATTCAAACAAAAATGAAGACCACTATGGCCATATCTTCCCAAAAAATGGTGATGGAAGACTTTAGAAGACATATAGAATGAAATGAATATACACACAACTTTTAAAAAAAGAAAAAAAAAAAAACTACTCAAAATAGTTCAGACTGTAATCTGAAATGCAAAACTATAAAAACTCTAAAAGAAAATCTATGTGATGATGGGTTTGCTGTTGACTTTTATCACACAACATCAAACGCCAATTCATGGAAATATTGATAACACAGACTTTATAAAACTAAATATTGTACTGTGAAAAACTGTATTCAGAGAACAAAAATACAAGACAGACCTGAAAATATATTTACAAAATACATACATGATTTCAAAACTGGGTAAATACCTGAAGGAATACCCCACCTAACAAAATACACCAATTACTCAGCTAGGCATGGTGGCTTATGCCTGTCATCCCAGAAATTTGGTAGGCTGAGAACAGTAAATCATGTCAGATCAGGAGTTCCAGATCAGCCAGGCCAACATGGCAAAACCACGTCTCTACTAAAAAAAAAAAACAAAAAAACAAAAAAATTAGCCAAGTATCCTGGCGGGTGCCTGTCATCCCAGCTACTCAGAAGGCTGAAGCAGGAGAATCGCATAAACATGGGAGGTGGAAGTTGCACTGAGCCAAGATCCTGGCATTGCACTCCAATCTAAATGACAGAGCAAGACTCCACCAAAAAAAAAAAAAAAAAAAAAAAAAAAAAAAAAAAGGTGTCTATAACATATCTGATATACGTTGACATGTTAATACAAAGGTAAACTAGGTTGGGTCTACACAGGAAATCTGCATTTTCTTCCCAATTTCAGCGTGA
This sequence comes from Saimiri boliviensis, assembly GCF_048565385.1. Lineage (NCBI taxonomy): Eukaryota > Metazoa > Chordata > Mammalia > Primates > Cebidae > Saimiri > Saimiri boliviensis. Next base: position 12,471,312 of record NC_133471.1, on the reverse strand, counting down.
ATCTAAAACTAGTTTAAAATAAAACCTTTCTTAAAAAATTGTAATTTTTTTGAAAAATCTGCTTATTTGTATTAGAAAGTCTTAATTGACACTGTTTTTGAAAATAAGAGTATTTGTGATGCTGCAAAGTAAACTAGGCACTCTAATACATAATGTCAAAGAAATGCCTCTTTTACATGTTTTATGTTAAAAGAACACACATAAACATATTTATCACATCTTTTTTCTGTGGTATGGTTCACTCTCTAGGAAAGCTGGTCACCTTAGAACCAGGGAAAACATTCATATCTTGGAGATTATTTCAATTTATGGCTGGATGCTTTCAAAAGCATAACTTAAAAAAAAAAAATAGTTAAAATAGCAATTGATTGTGACTGGATCACTCACTCTAATGAATGCTTGTCTTTGGTTTCCCAGCATTACTTTTAGCTACAAAACAATAAAAGCAAATATTCAGCATTGGAAAAAATATTCAAAGACAGAAAGACTGTAAACGAATTTTGTGACCACAATTATTCAATGTTTCATCATGGTGCTTTCTAATACAGAAGAGTATAAAGGGATAGTCAAAGTTATTCCCCCAAAGATGCTTTGCAGAAATTGATAAAACTAGATGAACAAAAGTGGCAGGACATTCAATGTGACTTTAGATGTCACCGTGTATTTTGGGAAAAAATAATTTTCCTTTCAGAGGATGACAAAGAAATACTGGAAGCCCAGACTCTAGAATGTTTCTACATTTGCATGTCAATTTAACTAATAATGAATACAATGATAAAAAGGGATCTGTGCTTTATTTGTGTAACAAAATACCAAAGCAGTATTTAATGCTCCAAAGAAACAAGTTATACCTGAAATACAGTTGACAATATCAGAATCAAAATATGCTTCCTGGCCAGGCATGGTGGTTCACGCCTGTAATCTGAACACTTTGAGAGGCCAAAACAGGTGGATCACCTGAGGTCAGGCGTCCCAAGACCAGCCTGACAAACATGAAGAAACCCCATCTCTACTAAAAACACAAAAATTAGCCAGGCGTGGTGGTGCATGCTTGTAATACCAGCTGCTAGGGAGGCTGATGCAAGGGAATCATCTGATCCCAGGAGGCAGAGTTTGTGGTGGGCCAGGATCACGCCATTCCTCTGTCCTACTGTATATGTAAAAATGAAGACTCACTAAGCCAGACTTAATTGTGTATTCAGTGGAAGGCTGATCAGGAATTCAAAAGAATGCAATCTTTTATCTCAGTTACCTACTTCTGACCTGGAAGCACCCCCACTTCCTACTTCTAACTGTTCCACCTTACTGGACCAAACAACTGTACAACATACACATACCGGTTAGTGTCTCATGTCTCTGTATAATGTATAAAAGCAAGCTGTACCATGAACACCTCGGGCACCTGTTGTCAGGACGTCCTAAGGCTGTGTCATGGGCATGTCCTTAACCTTAGAAAAATAAGCTTTGTAAATTGACTGAGACCTGTCTCAGATATTTTGGGTTCACAATCCACAATCACCACGGTGTGACAGTTAACTACAGCATTCAGTACAGAGATGTGCTATACAGGTTTGTTGCCTGGGAACAATATACCATATAACTTAGGGATGGAGGGGACTATACCATATAACTTAGGGATGGAGGGGGCTACACCACCTAGGTTTTGTAAGGACACTCCATGGGGTTTGTAGAAAGATGAAATCACTAAGGGCAAATTTCTCAGAAAGTATCCACATTCCGAGGAGATGCTTGGGTGTATTTTAAATGGTTAAAGCCTGGGAGAGGTGGGGGAAGGAAACTCAACTCCTGTTATGGTTTAATAGCAAAGCTTAATATGATTAACATATTTCACCTAAGCTAAGATGCCAATGACTGAAAGACATTATTTTATGCACAATCACAAATAGGTTGCCAATTTAACAGACTTTCTGAATAACAACAAATATGCGAATTGACTTCTATTAATGCCAGGAAAGTAAAATGAAAAAGTACCAAGGTCATGACATGTTAAAGCAAAAAAGGAGTAGGCTGTTAGCCTGAAATCTTCACTAAACAAATGGAAACCAAACTTGGAAGCATTTAAACTGACAAAAACATTAACCAACCAACCACAGTCAATGACAAAAAGCCCAGAAGCCAGTTGGCTGTATGATGAGTGACACGGAGGGAACCATCCCACAATATGCATTCCCCTACCTGGAGCCAACGAGGTCCCTCACTTAGCCCCAAATCCTGTTTTCCGTTTAGAGCTTCAGCCGTGATTCATCGATCATTCCTTTGCTCAAATAACTATTTTACTATATTTTGACTAAAATTCTTTTAAACCCTAAACCCTACCCCTCACTCTAACCCCAACCCTTATTTTCCACGTTTGCATTGATATGTCAGCGTTGATTATTAACAGTGCTGTACCAGCAGGGCCACGTGGGTACTGCTGGTTTTATATTAACATTTTGGTACTGAGGCCTTGCACTGGCATTACAGGTGTTTTCTACAAGAGCACTGTGGGTGTTGCATTCATATTTTGAGTGTCATGTCTGCTTTGGGAACGGTCTATTTGTGTTTTGGGGCTCAGGTGCGGACTTGGCACTGCGGCCACCTGGCATGGGGTGGGGAGAACCTCAGTGCAGAGGATTCAGAGGCTTTTGATATCCAGTTTTCCACATGGAGACCTTCTTACTAGTCTCTGACCATCAGCATTCAGGGCTGCAAACAGGAAGGATTTTACTCACCATGAATGCGGCCCAGAGTTGTCCCAAACTGAGGCAGTGGCCCCAAGTTCTGTGTTAAGAACGCGGCTCTGCCTTTGTGTGCCTGCGGGGTCTGTACTGAGAAGAATACAGCTCCTTCCTCGCGGTGCTCCCCCCAATGCCACCCTGGGTTTTCTGGGGAGGACGACGCAGCTCCACCATACCAGTACCGCCAAGGTCTGTACTTAGGAGAACAAAACTCTGCGGACTGCCGTGCTGCCCCTGACGCCGGCGCTGTGACACCACTCACGCTGGCGCTGTGATGCCACAGACGCATGCCGGTGCGACGCGGGGCACACTGGTGCTCTAAGGCCACACATGCCGGGGTTCCAGGGCCGCTAGCACGCCGGCCCTCCGACTCCAGGCACGCAGGCGCTCTGACGGCGGGCTCGCACACAAGCTCCCTGAAGCCACGCACACCTGTGCTGTGAACCCAGGCTCGCACGCCGGCGCCCTGACCCCACGCTCACACGCTGGCACTCTGACACGCCACGCAGACACGCCACGCTCTGAAACCCCGCACGCCTGCGCTGTGAGGCCGCGCACGCATGCCGGTGCTCTGACTCCAGGCTCACACGCCGGCACCCTGACGGGCGCTCGCACCCAAGCATTCTGATGCCACGCACACACACCGCGCTGTGACGGCGCGCTTGTATGCCAGCGCTCTGAAACCACACACGCCGGGGCTCTGTCGCCTGTGCATGCGAGATGCGGAGCCTCAGGAATCTGAAAAGGCGATCTCGGGCGCCCCCTGCTGGCCATTAGGGTCAATGCAGGGTCCTATTATAGCGCGGTGAAGGCATCTCCTGCTGGCAGTGGGGGCACTTGCAGAGACCTCTTATTCATAGTGTAGTGGCAGCAATAACCCTGCTGGTAACCACGGCAATGCAGGGTCTTCTCCGTGCTGCCAGACACTCTTGCTTGCAGTGTAGTGGGGCATGCGCTGGTGGGGGCACTACAAGGCCCTCTGGCTCACAGTTACTTCTCCTTGAATCTAGCCATCGGACAGGGATACCAGGCTCTGGGTTAGTACTGCGGGTTGTCTGCACAGGGCCCTTTGATGTAAACTCTCTTCAGACCTCTCAGTCATGGATACCAGCACCTGTCTTAATAGAGGTGGCAGGGGAGTGAAATGAACTCTGAGGGTCCTTGGTTGTACTTGCTTCATGTACTAGTTTTCTGCTGGTTGGCCTCCTGCCAGAAGGTAGCGCTTCCAAGAGAGCATCAGCTGTGGTAGTATAGGGGAGGATCCGTGGAGCCGAGAACTTACAAGAGAATATGACCTTTGTCTTCAGCTACCAGAATGGTTATGGAAGGACCATCAGGTGGAGGCAGGGTTAGGCATGTCTGAGCTCAGACTCCTTGGGTGGAGCTTGTTGCAGCTGCTGTGGGGAAAGAGGGTGTGATTCCAAGGTCCATGGAGTTATCTTCCCAGGAGGATTATGGCTGCCTCTGCTGTGTCATGAAGCGTTTCCGGGAACTGAGGGAAAGCTGGCAGTTACAGACCTTAGCCAGCTCCTACACAACCCAACAAGCAAGCCTCACTTCTACCATGTTCCCACCAACAGCAATGAGTTTGTTTCCATGCAGTGGGTGAATAGGGTTGAAAACTTACCCCAGGCTAGCAGCCTCTCAACTGAGAAAGCAAGACAGGCTTTTGTGCCTTCCCACCTGTTGACTCTGCACACCAGATTCACACCCTTTCCCTATTGCTGGCCGGGAAGTTTCTGTGCAGTCGAAATTGTTTCAAAGTTCACCTGGTGGTTTCCTTCTCCCTGTGATCTTTTCCCTGTTCCTCTGACAGCCCTTTCCAGGTCCCCTGTTAGACACGTCAGAAATGGCTTCTCTGGGGACCCAGAGAGCCAGGGAATTTTCCCCTGCTTCCCCTACTCCTGTATTTCACTTGGTTCTCTAAATTTTCTCTTCTCCAGGTAAGATCAAATTCTTCTCTTGTAATCTAGACCTTCAGGTTCCCCAGGGTGTGTGTTCAGGTGTGGACAATCCCTTTTCAGTGTTTGGGTATTCAAAGTATGTAGGCTGTCTCCTGGGTCATGCAGGAGCAATCTATGTCTTTCAAAGGATCTGTGGATTCTCTTGGCTTTCCTGGTATATCCCTGAAGTAGTTCTTGGATCCAAAATTCATGATGCCAGTCTCTACATCCTGGTTTGTCCATCCAAGTGGGAGCCCCAAGTTAATCCTGCCTCCTATCCACCATATTTTTCTATTTTGTATTTTACATTAAAATTCATTAGCATGTGAACTCCATGAGGGCAAAAATTTTATGTATGTATGTATGTATGTATTTATTTATTTATTTATTTTCTTTTACTGCTAACTACCTCAATACTGTTACATATCCTGCCATTTTGTGGACATTCTAAATATTTCTCAAAAATGAATGTTGATATATTACAGTGCTTATCTCACCATCTGGCACAAAGTACAAACTCTCTAAATGTCAAATATTACTATTTTAGGAATTTTAAATAATATGATGCTATTTTCAATAATACTTTTCTGTCATTGCTTGAGACAACTATGAATATAAATCTCTTTAAGAAGTGCAATCTAGACCACCACGTATTTCAACATCAGGTATCCATTAGCTCATGTTCCTAAGTTCATCATTTTACTTGATCAATATTGGTAAAGATCCATGGCCACAAGTGAACTTTAATCTATGAATTTACAACTGGGAACTTAGGTTGAATATTTACCTAGTTTTTTATGCAGCCTGTGTTAATTATTTATTCTGCTGCTATTGATGAGCAAATCAATTATAATGGTATTATTGGACTCTGGCAAGATAAGTAATGCCAATTACTATCATTGTGTTATTTTAAAATTATTTGAAAATATTTTAAGTGAAATATAAGACTTGCTACAAAAGGACTTAGGCAGATGTAAATTATTAACTTTTTCCTCATGAGAAGTATTTTATACTTAATGACAAATTCCTAGTGGCTAGAATTGTTAAAATATTTGTGAAGCACACCACTGAGGATGAGATTGAAAAACTTTTCTCATCATACTAATAATCTCAGGAGAACTCTATGCAGAAGGTAAAATTAACCCTCAATATTCTTTATTCTCTAAAACATATAAATGGAGAATCTAATATTTATACAACCAAAGTCTTACTATACTTTCATTTTAATATATCAATTGTATAGCATACCTTTTATAAATATAACTTTTAATAATATTTAAACCTTTTCCTGTGAGCAAAATTACTAATAAATACAGTAGCATAAGCCAGAAAAACAAAATAAAACAAAAATGCTTATATCTCTAGGTTTGGGGACAGGAGATCAGGATCTAAATACTTGTAAAATGTTTTCAAGCTACAGTACGTCCATTTCAAAGTCACATGTTAACATTAATTCTAAATCTATGCTAGAATTCCTAATACTGACAAAACTTGGACTATTTTAATTATGTTCATAATGTGGGAAAATTGAAAAAGAAATAGCCATAAATAATGAGCAAGATTTTCTACTTTTGAGACTTTGATTTTTATCCCAATGAATTATTCATTGTTTGAAGACATTAAGTATTGATTAGTAGGACGACCATATAATTGCTTGTACAAACAGGGACACTGTTGAGAGTAAAAGAGGGGTCCGGTCCCGACCTGCAGGACAACAACAGGAGCTCGAAGGGAGAGAGTGGGGATGGATGGGAACAGGAGACGCGAAGAATGGAGACAAGACAGGAGTCTGACCAAGTCTCATGTATTGTTGCTAAGCTCACAGCTTAAATAGGCGCAGGCAGAGAGGCGGGGCAAGGGTAGCTTGCGGTTGGGAAATTCTGGCCTACGTAAGTTTCAGGAAACTGAAACTTATCAGCAGGAAACAGAAACCGAAACTTTACTGAAACTTATCAGTGGAGAAACAGAAACTGAAACATTACTGAAACTTATCAGTGGGGAAACTGAAACATGACTGAAACTTATCAGAGGGGAAACAAAGACTGAAACTTGTCAACAGGAAACATTAAACTGAAACTTATGCAAACCACAACATGGCTGAGCAGATCACAAAATGGCGGCTGTTGCTGCCCACAGGTCCCCCTTTTTTATTTTATTTAGAAATTAGGCTGAGGGGTAGTTATGCCCACGGGAACCGTGCCTGTCTTAGGTCAGAGGACCCCACATGAGAGAACATTAACTCCTTATCCATCGCGGGGAGGGGAGAAACGTTTTCCTCCCTATCTTAGGCGGAGTGTCCTTACTCATGCTCCTCAGTTGCCCGTCATTGGCTAGCCGGTTCAGCTCACTGGGTGACCTGAGAGGAGAGGTACAACCTTTGTGTTTTATGAATCAAGCTCCATCTCTAGGTCTGCCATTTCCAGCCCCTGGTAATGGACCTGAATGGGCTGCATCTTTATGGCCTCAATTTGTGATCTTAAGAAGCTCATGAGTTTGCTGGATGAATAACATCATTTTGTTGACTCCTAAAAAGGAAAAAGATAGAAGACCCTCAGGGCTCGGTGTCGTCCCTGGGTGGAGTTGGTTTTTCGGATTCTTTGGTATCTACTTGCTTTACAAGTCTCTTGGGAAGCCACCTGGCCGAATCGGCTTCCTTGGCATAAATGCACACCGATCCTCGACCCCAAATCAGGACCGGGTCCGGGCCATGCCATGCGCCCGTCATGGGCTCTTTCCACATTACCAATGCATAATGGCTTTTGGATTCAAAATGCCAGTGTCGATCGGCAGCAGAGTGTCCTTCTTGATCCAGTGTTAAAAAATTTAAAATAAATAAGGAGTGTGATAAAAGGTTTTTTGGTGATCCCTTATGGGGGTACCATTCCCCCTTTTTTATTTTATTTAGAGCGGTTTTTATGGTGAGATGAGCTCTTTCTGCTATGCCTTGTCCCTGGGGGTTGTACGGGATGCCTGTAACATGTTGAATGTTTAGGTGAGTACAGAATTGAGTGAAGGCTGTACTGACATAATCAGGCCCGTTGTCAGTTTTGATTTCACGTGGACACCCCAGGGATGCAAAGGCAGTTAAAAGATGAGCAATAGCATGTTTTGTGGCTTCTCCAGTTTGCAAAGTGGCAAAGATATATCCACTACAAGTATCAATGCAGACATGAACATATTTAAGATTTCCAAATTCTGGGATGTGGGTGACATCCATTTGCCAAAGGGCGTGAGGTAGGAGGCCTGGAGGGTTAACTCCAAGATGTGGGACCGGTAAGTGAGGGGCACATTGTGTGCAGGACTTTACTATTTGTCGGGCTTGTTCTCTAGTTATGTGATGGAGTAGTCTTAAGGATTGAGCATTAAGATGATGCAAGTTCTGCGAATGTTGTGCTTGAGCTACAGGGGTGTTAGGGAGTTGAACTAACAGAACACGGGTGGCTAGGTCTGCCTTGGCATTTTCAGAGGCTAATGGACTGGGTAAGCCTGAATGAGCACGTAAATGTCCAATGTAGAAAGGTTGTGTTCTGGAAATTAATAGTCTTTGTAGTTGAGAAAACAGTTTTGCAGCGGTCGAGGTGTGTTTTATGAATGGGACTGTTTCTAACTTTGGGACAGAGGTAGCAATGTATGCACTGTCTGTATAAACATTGAGAGGATGATTGGGAAACATGGAAAATGCAGCTATAACTGCATGTAGCTCTGCTAATTGGGCAGACGAAGATTGGGATTGAAAGCTGATAGTTTGGTTTGGGGTAACAAAGGCTGCAAGCCCTGTGGATGACCCGTCAGTGAAAATGTAATTCCATTTGGAAGGGGATGAAGTCTGGTATTTTTAGGAAAAATGAAATCATGTCTGTTGGCAAAATCTAGAAGCGTATTGGGAGGATAATGATTATCCAGGTTGCCAGTATATGAGGCAAGTGCAATGGGCCATGCTTCAGTATTCTGCATGAGCCAATGGATCTGCTGTTTGGTATAAGGTTGGACAATGTTGTTAGGTTCCTGTCCGAAATATTCCTTGCCTAGGGTTCTTCCTTTGGTAATTAGACTGGCTACCATAAGGTTCAATGACTTTAGTGGGCATATTAGGTAGATGGATCCACATAAGTGGAGCAGTTTGCCAGAAAACAGTTGTGGGAGATAATGAGGTATGACATATAATAAATTCGAGTGATTTGTCAATATCGAAAAAGGTGATGGTTTGGTTATTGATCGCTTGATTAACTAAATTGATAGCGGATTTTGCTTCAGGGGTAAGTCGTCTTAAAGAAGTAGGACTGGGATCCCCTACCCATGTATCATATAGGGGCTTGAGATCAGCTTTGCATAATTTTAGATAAGGTAACAGCCAGTTTATGTCACCCAATAATTTTTGAAAATCATTGAGGGTTTTTAAACAGTCTTTTGAGTCGATAGGCGAGTTCCACTTAACTGGAATCCTAGGTAGGTATAGGGATCAGTAAGTTGCACCTTCTCTGGGGCGATGACTAATCCACTAGCAGTAAGGGCAGTTTGTAGACTTTTGAAACAAGACAAGACCACCTCCTCTTTTCCTGCTGCTAAAAGTATATCATCCATATAATGGATTACGTATACATCCTTCCAACCTTTTCTAACTTCAGCAATGGCGATGGCCACATACGACTGACATAAGGTGGAACTGTTGGCCATGCCCTGAGGCAAAACCTTCCATTGACATCTCTTCATAGGCTCTTTAAAGTTAATTGTGGGAAGGCTGAAAGTGAAACACTTACAATCCTCTGGATGGAGAGGGATAGTAAAGAAACAGTCTTTTAAGTCTACAATAACTTTGTAGGATCCCAGAGGTATGCCTACAGGGGAAGGGAGGCCGAGTTGTACACAAATATACATCACCCTGTTCCAGGGTGCCCAGGGATATTAATTCCAGCCAAACTTGGTTATACTCATTTTTTTTTATACCACAGACATATTTATAAACGAAAATGTAGCATCACCATAAACAGCTGAAGCTAGACTATCTACAGACAAAATTAGCAACAAATCTGATGCACTGTAAATTCAAGTCCTCAGGACAACAAAAGTGATTAAGCAAGACCTCAAGTAACAATGTTAATGCCATTTACGAAGGAAAAAACTGATACAAAGACATTCAAAACCTGAACATCACTTGGCATGTAAGGGAAAAAAAAAAAAAAAAAAAAAAAAAAAAAAAAAAAAAAAAAAAAAAAAGCAATTCCCCTGACTTTTTCTCCTTGCCCTCTTTGGGTTCTGGTTTTTCCAAAACTAACGAATCATTTTCTTTAAAGGGGGGGGCTTTTATCGGACAAATTTTTGCATGAGTCCCTCAGGCAAGTTTCCTCTTGGATTATGACATTAGCAATGACTGGATCATCATGTTTTTGGAAAATGATCTCATTTATCAGATTCCAGTATGAGAAAGCAGTTACAGGGACCTTTTGAGGCCCGAAAGCATCATGATAATCTTTTAGGACATCCCCTACTCTTTTCCAACATCTTTGATCTATGGTTCCTTCTTGAGGGAACCAGGGGCAAACATCCTTAATATAATCAAAATATTTGATTAACCTGTTTACTTTCACCTTTACTCCTCACGCCTTTAATACTTTGCCGAGTCCTTCAACAAACAACTCATGCTGACTAATTTCCTGACCCATAATATCGTCCTTCACTTACCAGAGAGCAAGGCCGCAGCAGGTTCCCGCGGTGACTCCCCTGGATTTCTACCTTCAATCTGGCCGGCTTCGACGACGTCCCTCAAGGTGTCCCTCTTACTTTGAGCCCCACGTTGGGCGCCAGACTGTCCCGACCTGCAGGACAACAACAGGAGCTCGAAGGGAGTGGGGATGGATGGGAACAGGAGATGCGAAGAATGGAGACAAGACAGGAGTCTGATCAAGTCTCGTTTATTGTTGCTAAGCTCACAGCTTAAATAGTCCCAGGCAGAGAGGCGGGGCAAGGGTAGCTTGCGGTTGGGAAATTCCGGCCTACGTAAGTTTCAGGAAACTGAAACTTATCAGCAGGAAACAGAAACTGAAACATTACTGAAACTTACCAGTGGGGAAACTGAAGCATTACTGAAACTTATCAGCGGGGAAACAAAGACTGAAACTCGTCAACAGGAAACATTAAACTGAAACGTATGCAAACCACAACATGGCTGAGCAGATCACAAAATGGTGGCCATTGCTGCCCACAGGGTCCTATTGATAATTGTTTGAACACGTATAAATCAAGACTTTCCAAACAAACCAATACCTATGGACTCCCTATTAGAACGCTTTATAGTCATATTGTCCAGTGTGTATGCTTAGTGTGAAAGTATGAAGGAGGCAGTGTACACGGGTATGTTGTTTAGGAGCGATTATCAATATTATCAGATCGTAGGATGAAGAATCCAGAGACGCTATTTGCATTAGCAAGAGTGAACATACAAAGAAGGAAACTACAGCAATAAGGCTTTTCTAAAATAAACATCTTAGGGCATTTGTTGAAATTAAATATATAAGTTTTAATTGTATTTTAATTGAATAATTTACTGTAAATTTTCTGCCAAAACATCTAAGATTAAAATTATAAAAGTGAAAGACACAGAATTAATTTTATTTGATACCCTTAATTCTATAATGGGATGATTTTTGCATGAATTTATTTTGATTTTATTTTTCTGTCTAAATAGGGAAATATTAGCAGATATAATTGCCTGTTACCTATAACATAAAGACATTGAAATACTCTACTGAATTTTCTGATTACTATAACGTTATAGTGCTGTTTTACATAACAAAATAAGTAAACTGCTTAAAGACTGAGACACTAATCTTATTTTTGCCTGCTTCTCTCAACTCTCATTGTGAACTTCAGGGGCAAGAATTCAGTTAATTGTATTTCTCATTTCCTGGTATGCAATTATTATTAACTTATGAAAGCTCACGCTCTTGCTTTACTTACACATTTTATCCCCTCATTCCTAGCCTTGAAGTCCATTTCCCCTGGACCTACTATAATGTTTTGACATGTTACTCTAGTTCTCTCAACCACAAATAGCTCTGAAATGAATATTATAATATAACCAACTTATCTTTCTGTGAGAATATGGTCAGTCTGTATTCACTCACAGGTGAAATGACTGAGTCTATTCTTGTACTTGATTTCTGTGAGTCGTGACAGATTACTTAGGCAGAATGGCAGTTTCAAATTATATCATCTCTGAGAGACGGTATCAATTGCTGCTTCTCATCATCCTCACCATCACCTCATGTTGTCCGTCTTTGTACTGGTTGCCATGCTATTATTTGTAATGTGAAATCCAATTTTTATTAATTTACCATTCTCTGATTGCTAATGTGTACATCTCTTCATATACCTTTTTAGATGATCAGACCTCAGTGATTTCCTGGTTTATAATTACTATATTCCTCACATTTCTCAATAATGTTTTTTTCCTCAGGAATTCATATTCTCCAAGGCATTCAAGCCTCCTTAACAATTAATGTGCCTAGACTGGTGGTGGAGAGAGATATCCCAGGACAGAGTGTTTAAAGCCACAGCCTAGGATTGTTGTGCAAAGAATACTTTGCTGCCCCTCCCTGACAAGCAACTGTGCCCGTCAGAGAAAGTCCTTGTGTATTCACCATTGCATTGCTATTTTGGAAGAGCCTTTTTATTGTAAATTCCTTGGGTTCTTGAGTGTGAAAAATGGTGAGAATTCTCAGAAAATGGGAACTTTCCTGCCCGTGTTTTTCTGTCTGCTCCATCAGATGCTGGAAGTTTGGTTACTCATCATTCCACATGCATTTCCTTCAAAACTAGGCTAGCATTACTTTTATTCTATGTCTCACGGTAGCATTAGTATGCAGTGACCAACTTAGGCACTGAAGCCACAGTAATCACACTAGATCCAGCCCTTCTTTTATCCATGACTGCCCATGTTTCTTCTCAACACAGCTCCTAGGGTTGTTCAAGCATTTCTTTAAGTGTTTTTATGATTTTAAGATCTTCAACACAAAGACATATTTTTTAAAATATGTGCTTGATTTAGAGTATAATATATCCAGTAAAATGCAAAAAAATTCTAGGATACACTTCTATAATTTTTTATATAATTTTACACCATGCAGATTAAGGTATAGAACACCGACAGCACCCTAGAAACATAACTGATGCCTGTAGGGCACTAAACCCCAAAGATAACCAATTGGACTTCTTTTATGAGGGAATAGTTTCTCTTCTTTTAAAAACTTATGCAAATTTATACATAAGTCATAGGTAACTGGCATCTTTCACTCAATATTATGTTTATGAGAATCGCCATTCACTCATTTCTGTTGTATAATATTCCATTGTATACATCGTGTAAAGTGTGTTTATCTTTTCCTATTTCTGGACATTTAGATTGTTTCCAGGTTGGACTATATGAATAGTGCTGTTACAAACATTCTTTTACATGTCTTTTGGTATACAAATATATACTTTTTAAATTAGGAATATGGTTTGTCCATGTTTTACGCTAATAAATATTGCAAAAGTGTTCTCTCATAGAGTTTGATCTAATTTGTACTTACAATTGTATAAATATGAGAGTTCTAGTTTCTTCAGTTCTTCACCAGTCATTGAGATAGCCTGTCTTTTTCATTTCAGCTATTCTATTGGATATGCAGTACTATCTCATGTTGATTTAAATTTGCATTTCTCTCATGACTAATATCGCTAGGTACTAGGTCTCTGACCATTTAAATATCCTGCTTTGGTCGGGCACGGTGGCTCAAGCCTGTAATCCCAGCTACTCAGGAGGCTGAGGCAGGAGAATTGCCTGAACCCAGGAGGAGGGGGTTGTGGTGAGCCGAGATCACGCCATTGCACGCCAGCCTGGGTAACAAGAGTGAAACTACATCTAAAAAAAAAATCCTGTTTTGCAAAGCTCTTGCTAAAGTATTCTATTCATTTAAATTTGTGGTCAGTTTGTTTTTATTTTTTGAAAATGCTAATTATTTGAAAATTTTTAATGAGTTTGCATATGTTAAGGAGAAACTTTATTCCTGGCTTGTGCTGTCTAATTACAATGGGCATTAGCCACATACAGCTATTAGAGACACTACTTAAAATGTCACTGGCCCAAGATCATATGTACCTTAACTATAAATACATAGGGAATGTTAAAGAGTTAGTAACCAAAAAGGAGAATGTAACATATTTTCAATATATTGGGTCAATTAAAATATATTATAAAAATTAACTTCAGCTCATCCTTTATATTTTTATGAATGTGACCATTAGACATTTTTTAAATTACATATGTGACTTTCAATACACATCTAGTAGGAAGTGCAGGTGCAGTGCAGTGGCTTATCTCTTGTAATTCCAGTGCTTTGGAAGGCCACGGCAAAAGGATCCTTTGAGTCCAGGAGTTCAAGACCAGCCTGAGCAACATAGCGAGACCCACTTCCCCATGTCTACAAAAGATAAAGCATACTTTAGCCAAGTGTGGTGGCATGCGCCTGCAGTCCTAGCTACAGGACAGGAGGATTGGTTAAGCCTAGAGGCTCCCAGTGGCCATGAGCTATTATTTCAGCACTGCACTAAAGCTTGCATAACAAGGAAAACTCTGTGTCTAATAAGAAAAAGAAAATACTGTTCCACAAAGTTAGCGGAGCTTGCCTGAAGAAGTGGTCTGCTAAGTTTTATCATGACTGGTGGATTTTTAAAGTAACTTGCAATTATGGTAAAAGGACTGCTTGAATTGTCACAAAAGTACCTTAAACATTTAATAAATATAAGTACCAGTTGAAGTTGCTCTAAATACTTTAAATTAGTTTGTCTTGTCATCTGATTATAAATTTTGTGTTTTTAGAGATTTTTTTTTCCATTTTCAGCTTGACATTTGCTCATTTCAGAGAAACCCTGTGGTTTTCCTCATGTGGAAAATGGAAGAATTGCCCAATATTACTCCACTTTTAAAAGCTTTTACTTTCCAATGAACATAACAACAAAATTGTCATTTTTCTGCTTGGCTGGTTAGACCACCAAAAGTGGGAGACAAGAAGGGCAAACCACATGTACAGCAGAAGGCTGGCCTCAGAACCAAGGTGCTTTAGTAAGTCAGCTGAATGTGTCAACTCAATGTTACAATACTCAAAGAAATTTGTTTACAAAACTACGGGTCCAATGAAAATGGAAAGTGATTAAACATTTTAGTAGAGAAAATAACAAAATAACTAGTAAACCGTCTTTCTACAAATTGAAAGCATAATTTGAATTCTGGTAAATAATGCTGTTATGTTAAAATGTTATTTTCTTTATCTGTTTTTAATAATACTCTGCTGAAGGGAATAGGGTAATAACTGAAATTGTTATTTATCACATTACAAGGGGAAAAGATGTAATTTACTTTAAGTAATGAGAAACTTATTTTGATAATTAAGCACAGGATGCCAGAAAAATGCTTGAAACACTGGTCTCTGGAAGGCAATATTGCTACTCCAATGCTTTATCATTTGTAAGACTGATCTCTTCTTTGTATACCAACTTCTCTCATGATATCCATTGAAAGCTGTGTTTTTCAATTTTGAATGAAAGTTTGAGTTCAAATTTGTGAGAAGGTAATCTAATTGACTCATTTTATTACTTTATGTCAGGCTACACTATCGTCAAACTATCAATTATCTTCCACTAGGGAAGGTGACCCAGAGTAGGGGGCTTTGATTGAGTTAGTTTCATGTAAAAGAGGGCATCAAATATGGTTATCGCAGTTGATACATTTAGCAAACCTGCCTAGAAGCAGATGTGGTGGGGATATAAATTACTATAAGAACTAAAAATAGTAAATACAAAGAAAGTCAGTATTAGATTGAATCCATTTTCAAAAAAATACGCAGATATTTCCAAAATGAAATTACTAATATTAACATTACGCTTTTGGCTTAATTTTAGAAGTTAGTAAAACACAAGCTCAGTTTCATTATTAAGTTAAACAAATAAATATTTTCCCATAGAAAAATGCATTAAGCCTGAGTTGAGTAATGGTTACATCTCTGATGTAAGGTTATTATACACAATTCAAGAGAGCATGCATTACCATTGTGCTTCAGGATACAAAACCAGTGGAGGAAAGGATGAAGAAGCAGTTCAATGTCTCTCTGATGGATGGTCTTCTCAACCAACGTGTAGGAAAAAAACATGGTATAATATGCATTTCCTAAAACTAAAGAGGCATTTTTTATTTAATAGAATTTATTTTTCATTATGTCTGCAATGCAGGAAGTTGATATTACGTCACTTTTCTCAAGTGCGAAGTGATTCCTTAATCCAAATGTTCTCAATCCCTACAACACACCTACACCAATAATTCCTACTTTGCACCAATAAAAGGAATTGGAATGGAATAAAATGAAAGAAGCTTTTTCTTTTCTTTTCTTTCTTTGAGATGGAGTCTTGCTCTGTTGCCCAGGATGGACTGCAGTGGTGCAATCTCGCTCACTGCAACCTCCACCTCCTGCGTTCAAACGATTCTCCTGCCTCAGCCCCCTGAATAGCTGGGACTACAGGTGCGCACCACCGCACCTGGCTAATTATTTGTATTTTTTAGTAGAGATGGGGTTTCACCATATTGTCCAGGCTGATCTTGAACTCCTGATATTGTTGCCCGCCTCGACCTCCCAAAGTGCTGGGATTACAGCCGTGAAGCACCACATCTGAGTAAAAGAATTTTTTTTTCTTTCTTTCTATGTCACTATGTCCTTCATTACAGAAGAATTTAAAATCATGTACATTATTTTATGTTGTGAACCACTGTCAGATATACTTAAAGATAATTCAATAACTTAAATATATGTATACTCTGTTAGTATGTTGTTTAAATTGTACAAATGCATAGACAGCACATACTTTAACGATTGCTACTACACAAGCTGTCAGTTGAATTTTGGCCTTTGGTTAAGCACTTGTAGACCAGAATTTTAAGAACAGCAACCTGGTATGGTCAGGTCAATAGGTGTATGAAAAAAGAGAATAGAGAGGCAAAGAAAACCTGGGCCTCTTTTTCAATTTTGCTAAGAGTTGATTTTACAATATATTCTTAAGATTCATAAAAATACATTTTAAGATTTTTAAATATTCTAGGTTATTAAAAAGGTTTATAAAATAAATTACTTTTGTAATTTTAGAAACATGTTTGGCTCCTGAGTTATATAACGGAAATTATTCCACAACACAGAAAACATTCAAAGTGAAGGACAAAGTACAATACGAATGTGCCACTGGTTACTACACAGCTGGAGGAAACAAGACCGAGGAGGTAGAATGTCACACATACGGATGGCCTGTCACACCGAAATGTACCAGTAGGTTCTCATTTAGAATAAAATCTATTTTCACCTTGAAAACTTTCTCTCCTAGAAAAGTGTATTTAAGTTGTCACACTAAATATGTTTCATTTTCCATACTTTTTGCCTTTATTTTTAATTATGTTGATAGCAGTCTTTGATAGTTTAAAGTTCTCAAGTAGAAAAAATTCATTTTAACTCACAAGATTACATTAAAATAAGAGTAATGCTATTTAACAAATACATAAACTGAATTCATAAGCTTTTCTGGCAAATTTAATTTCTATTCTAGACCTATCATATAAATAGAAAGGGAATTTGGTTATAGCAGAAAAAATAACAAGTGTCTGTATTTTATTCATTCTTTCATTTGTAGTATCAAAGGGTCTTCTTTAAGATTAATTGAAAATGGTCATTTTCATCCTGTAAAGCAAACCTATGAAGAAGGAGATGTCGTTCAGTTTTTCTGTGATGAACATTATTATCTCAGTGGATCAGAATTAATTCAATGCTATAGCTTTGGTTGGTACCCAGAATCTCCTGCATGTGAAGGTAAAATGTCTGACACCTAATTTTTTTCCTGGGTCCTATTTTTTAAAATAAGCATTGTCTTTTAAATTAGTGCTATTTTCAGCAATCTGTAATGTATTCCATCTGAATAAATCTCTGTTTTGTATTACTTTGTAAAGAAGTATATCTTTTAAATGTATTATTTTAAAATCTCTATTATACATTTTAAAGCCCTTATTATAACAAATAACTTTTCTTACTGGGAATTGTTCGAGTAATTAGTCAAATCTGACAGTTTTGCAAGGACACTTTCTCTTAATTTGCCATATACTTCCAGATGTAAAAGTTAGTCTCCAAATAGTGAGATAGAAAGCAGAACAAAAAAAAAAAAAAAAAAAAAAAAAAAAAAAAAAAAAAAAAGAAGAAGAAGAATCCCCAGAAGTGAAAATGGAAAAGAGGCATCTAGTAAAAGCTACCCCAAAATGTCATATCTATGGTCACATTTCTATTACTAAATGTGTCTAACAGGTAATGCAGAAGACATCCATAGTTATTTAAACACACCTGGATAGGAGGGTCCTAACTAGCAGAATATACAGATATGAAGAAAAAAAAAAATGCTATAATGTGACAAATGGTACAATCAACTCAGGTACAAAGTGACAGAATAAACATTAGAGATTCTGATTGGTATGCTGTGGAATAACATTCACAGAGGTGATGGATAATATTTAGATTCGGTCTTAAGAGACAAATAGGAGTTTGAGGATTGGAATGATAGGGTGAGACAAGGGTTTTATAGTCCTTTTTTACTTTTTTATATATGCGATATAATGTCTATTGACAGGCAGGTGAAAAATATGAAGGTAGAACTTGGAAGAAAATGGTGAACATTTTGAAACAGGTGCTAGAAAAATGAATGAAGGCTCTGACCAGGGTTTGCAATGGGATTGCCGGGAACTATCCTAATTCCCTAAAGGGACTGAACAGTAGTAACCTTAAAGAGTTTGTAGTTTTTCATTTGTGCTCAACATCCTTAATATAGTAGTAGAGATTCTTTTTAAGCAAAAATTTAAAAGCCTATTATTTCTTTCCTTTTTTCTTTTTGAGTGGGAGTCTCCCTGTGTCGTCCAAGCTAGAGTGCAGTAGCACGATCTTAGCTCACTGCAATCTCCACCCACCACCATACCTGGCTGACTTTTTTTGTGTACTTTTAGTAGAAACAGGGTTTTGCCATGTTCAGATTGTTCTCGAACTCCTGACCTCAGGTGATCTGCAGACCTCGGTCTCCCAAGTTGCTATTTCAATAGTAAATGGCAGATATCCTTAAGGCATTTTATATCCCTCTCTTCCAATTTAGCCAGCATGACAACTTGCCTATTTTCTCTGGTAAGCAATGATTAGGCATACAACAGGTAGTGTTGTGGGCTGAGTTATATCTCTCCTACTCCTCCCGAAATATAACCACATTATAACACTAGGAACCACTAAATGTTACTTCACATGGTAAAAGACACTTTGAAGTTAACAATCTTAAGGGAGGAATATTATTTGGAATTTTTTTTTTTCAGACTCTAAATAGAATCACAAATGCTCTTACAGAAGGGAGGCAGAGGGAGATTGACTACAGAAGAGGAAGCAGGAGATGTGACAATGGAAGCCACAGGTTGCAATGTTTTGAGGAAGGGGTTCTGAGCCCAGTAATACAGGTAATTTCAAGAAACTAGAAAAGGAAAAGTAGCCGATTCTCTTCCAAAGCCTCCAGGAGGAATGCAGCTCTCTTGACACCTCGATTTTAGTCCAGCAAAACTGAATCTCAAATTCTGGCCTCCAGGACTGTAAGAGAATAGATCTGTGCTATTTTAAGCCACTAAACTGTAATTCATCACAGCAGCAATAAGGACGTAGTGTAGTCAATATTTTAGAGCAGGAGATTTTAATTTAGATAGACATGGGTTCAAGAACAGATCTGCTGCATGTTATTAATTTATTTACTTCATGAGTTTTAGTTTGTCTATAACATGGGAAAAATAATAGTTCCTACTTAATAAAGTTATTTTAGGACTAAAGGAGGCAATGAATTTAAAAGGCCTGCAATTTTAATATTCTGTTGGTGCATAACAATGTCACCCCAAACTCAGAATCTTAAAACAACACAAAGATGTTATTTCCCATTCTTTGTAGGTTGGGAGTCTGGGTGTGGCTTAATGAGCTCTCTGTATCCATAGCTAACAAAGCTGCAATCAAGATGTTAGCTGGACTGCAGTCTCGTCTGAGTCTTGACTGGGCCAGTCTCCTTCCAAACTCAATATGGTTATTGGTAGCATTCAGTGCTTTGCAGGCTGCTGAAATGAGAGCCTCAGTTTCTTGTGGCTGTTAACTGAAGGCAGGCCACTTCCCCTTGCCTTGCAACCCTTCTGCTTTGGAAGCTCATGATGTAGCCTCTAGTTTCTTTAAAACCAGCAAGGAGCAAGAGTCTCTTGGCAAGAAGGGCATTAAAATCTCATGTTACATAAATATGTATACATAATCAGGTACTGATCCATCACTTTTGCTGCATTTTATGGGCTAGAAGCAAGTCACAGGTCCTACTCATGAAAAGGGATATCACACAAGGAAGTTAACCTCAAGAGATGGTGATCAAAGGAATGCTCCTAGAATCAATCTGCCATGCTTTCTATGGTGCTTGAAATAATGAAAACTTTCATTAAATCTTTATTATTTATTTATTTTTTTTTTGTAATTCTATGACTAAATTTGCTGATAAGGAAGAAGAAACAGATGTCCTCCTCCACCTCTGCCCATGAAGTCCAAAATTCAAACAGGTTCAAGTTCAACAAGTTATCGTCATGGAGAAATAGTTCATACAGAATGTGAACTTAATTTTGAGATCCATGGGTCAGAAGAAATACGTTGTGAAAATGGAAAATGTACAGAACCTCCAAAATGCATTGGTTAGTAACACCTTGAAGAAGCTTTGCTAAAATGGAATCTGCACGTGTGACTAAATGGTCTTTTCTCTTTTAACTGTGCTTTTTCAGAAGGACAGAAGGTAGCCTGTGAGGAACCAGCCTTCATTGAAAACGGTGTAGCAAATTTACACTCTAAGATTTATTACAATGGGGATAAAGTGACATATGCATGTGAAAATGGCTACCTTCTCCAGGGATCAAATGAGATAACTTGTAGGCGTGGAAAATTGACACTTCCTCCTGAGTGTGTTGGTATGTATGCTACGATTAGCATCAATAGCTAAGCTTATGGTGTAAAATTTTCCATTCTTTTAATTTAATATGCATATTTTAGGAATAGACTGTTTAGGCAAATTAGAAACACATTGCTATAGCACCTACTCTTCTGCTTTGTGTACGTATATGTGTGTGTGTGTGTGTGTGTGTGTGTGTGTGTGTATGTGTGTGTATGTGTAGCCATCTATAGAATTTAAGTCAATACAAAGAATGCTTTTACACTGTTGGTGGGAGTGTAACTTAGCTCAACCATTGTGAAAGACAGTGTGGTGATTCCCCAAGGATCTAGAACTAAAAATATCATTTGGCCCAGCAATCCCATTACTGGGCATATACCCAAATGATTATAAATCATTCTATTATAAAGACATGTAGACATGTATGTTTATTGAGGCACTGTTCACAATAGCAAAGACTTGGAACCAACCCAAATGCCCATCGATGATAGACTGGATAAAGAAAATGTGGCACATATACACTATGGAATACTATGCAGCCATAAAAAAAAGGATGAGTTCATGTCCTTTGCAGAGACATGGATGAAGCTGGAAACCATCATTCTCAGCAAACCAACCCAAGAACAGAAAAACAAACACTGCATGTTCTCACTCATAAATGTGAGTTGAACAATGAGAACACGTGGACACAGGGAAGGGAATATCACACACTGAGGCCTGTCAGGGAGTGAGGAGCTAGGGGTGGGATAGCATTAGGAGAAATACCTAATGTAGGTGACGCGGTGATGGTTGCAGCAAACAACCATGGCACGTGTATAACTATGTAACAAACCTGCATGTTCTACACATGTACCCCATAACTTAAGTATCAAAATAATAATAATAAAAAAAAATTCTATAAAACAAAACAAAACCTTTTTGAACACAATAATGCTAACCACAATTATCTGATCTGTGTCATGCCATTACCTGTATGCTTTAAAAGACAGCACACGAATGATGTTGTGCTTTATTAGAGGAGTAAATAAGGGCATGGTGGACTGAGCGACTGGCCATAGGCATTATCTACTTCTCCTACAAAGTTAGGGTGGAGCATTGCATCTGGCCATTCTTAACCTTATCCCTTTCTGAGGCATGTCCTTGATCTTTCATTTTGCTGAAGGGCACCACCAGGATACACTGTCATTCCTGGGGGCTACTATTCCTGTCCTCTTTCTCATTTCTTGATCAGATCAGAGATCTCCACAGACATATTTATCTAGGACATTCATTGAATAAGACAGAAGCTCTGAAGGATGCCAAGGAAATCGACAAGAGTAAGAGAAAGATACCGAAAAAGGGGAAAAAATTGATATTTCCTTCATGGGTTGATTGAGACCAGAGATGAAGAGTAATGAGAAAGAAGAAAATAAAAGTGGGTAATTCCAAAGAGCAATTTTAGAATTGACCATAATCTTTAGATTAAAGAATAGTTTCTCATTCTACAGATTTTTTAAAAAAATGTCTATGTCATAATTCCTTCACAATTGAGAACAGAGAAAAAATATGCATAGTTGTTTTTAGGTAACGTAATTGCTCTCGTCTCTTGCTTAGCAAATTTTAAAATATTTCAGCTGAATAACGTTTTTTATATTTGTACTGAATTTATAAAACAATTGTCAAAAGCTATATAATACAAATATTGAGACACTATAGTGTTACTTACTATATTATATTGTTATGAGCTTATGTTAATTTTAAAACAACTTATTTTCTTAGAAAATAATGACAATTGTAAGCCTCCTCCTGTTGTAATGAATGAGGCCGTTGCAGCAAGCTATACAACAGGATCCTCAGTGGAATATAGATGCAATGAATATTACTTACTGAAGGGATCAAAAATCTCTCATTGTGAACAAGGAAAATGGTCATCCCCACCTGTTTGCTTGGATAAGAAAGAGAACATATTGAATGTCTGTGTTTGTAGTTTCATGTGATTTTCTTACAGTCTTTTATATCATGAAAATGATGATTTTGTATACACCTTTTTTTCAAGTGTTTTCACCTCTCATTTCTTTAAGTAGAAAGTCCCTAAAATCTCAGCATCCAGGCCTACGTTAATTATTATCCCCTTACTTCTTTTTTCATTGTTGTGAATTACACATAATATAAAATTTAACACTTTAATGTACAATTTTTTTAAGTGTACATTTTTAAGTGTACAAATTCTGAGTGTACAATTCAGTGGCATTAAGTATATTCACATTTTTGTGTATTCACGTTTTGCAACAAATTACTTTTTGGATTGCCTTTCTCCTAGCTAAAATTCCCTCTCTACTGTATACCCCTCAACATCTCTGCTTGTATTGCCCTCAGAATATCATTTGGAGAAGAATAATTAGTCCTATTCTTACCTTGGTAGAATATATTTTTAACAGCTTTTTACCACCACATCCTCACCCAAATGGACACATTTGTTACATCTTGTGGATTATATAAAAGTGTTTGTTAATAACTTTGATAATAGTCTTCTGAATGTTTTGCACAGACACACATATACACACACTCCACAAAAATGTTATCATAGGATACAGAGGTATATATCTTAGATTCTTTTCACTCAAAATATATTATAAACATGGTTTGTCATACTTCTACCATATATACTTCAATGACTGCCTAGTATTCCATAATGGAGATTAACACACGCAATTTAACCAGTTTATCAATGGATGTTTAGTGTTCAACATTTTTATATTCCAAACAGTACACTTCCAAGTAAATCTTTGTACATTTAACTTCTTTATTTTTATTAAAAATAATTATGCATTAATGCACTTTTTTTTAGATTTTTTGGATAGATTTAATACACAGCAGGTATTTATCTCACCCAGTGGAATATTGCCTTCTAAGAAATCTCATGTGGTTGCTATGGGGATTAAATGAGATAAATGTGTGTAAAGCATAGCACATAGAGTAAACACTCAATAAGTGGCAGCCAATTGGCATTGGAAGCAAATTCCACTACTAGTCATATCCATATGACAGCATTGTGGAAAATAAATAAATGTCGAGGAATGCTGGGAAGATGGCCGCCTAAGAACAGCTCAGGACTTCAGCTCCCAGTGAAAGTGCAGAGGGTGAGTGAACGCCGCATTTACAGAGGAACTCTTATTGCCCACAGACCAGGAGATACCCAGGCAGAGGGGTCGCCAGTGTCGCAGTCCCAGCCCGTGTGGCTGTTTTGGCCCCTGTGGGGCTGATTCCGCCCGCGCGGCTGCTGTGACCACTCCCTGTTGCTGCGGTTCTCCGTACAAAAACCACTGGTCTGGGAGCCCTCTTAGCTGACGAGCAGAGCCCTGAGACGGCAGAGTGGGCCATTCATCTGAAATAGCGAGTCAGGCCAGGAGATTCCTAGGCAGGAAATCCACCAGGAGCCGGCGCCGCAGGCCGAGCCGACTCCGTGAGTCGCAGCACGGGAGATCCCGGCGCCTTTTCAACAAGCGACCGGAACTCGGGGTCGTTCAACTTAAAAGAAAAGACTCAGAGTCAGGGAGCCAGGTGATCAGGCTCGGCTGGTCCCAGCCTTCCACCCCCAACAACAACCAAAACAAAAACAGTAATTGGAAACCCTCGGGGTTGAGCCCTTCAAACCAAGCACAGCTGAACCTGGATGGCCCGGCTCGGTGGGGGAGGGGCTTCCGCCATTACTGAGACTCTCCACCACTACGGAGGAAGGCTGCCATTGCCGAGGCAACCTCCCACAACAGAGAGAGTCCGCCATAACAGAGGCAGGGCCACCGCTGCCGAGACAGTTCTAACTACTCCCATATAAAAAGGACTACAGGGAAGATCTCAGGGCAGCTGGGCAGAGCCCACAGCAGCTCAGCAAAGCCCCTGCGGGCAGGCAGTGGCTAGGCGTGCTGCTAGCTGGGCGGGTCAGACCTGAAAGAAAAATCAAAAAAAGGCAGTAGTGCAACGGAAACTCATAAAGCTCCAACTCCCTGGGACAGAGACAGACAACAGGTGGATAAACCCACAAAAATGGGAAGAAACCAGCGTAAAAAGGATGAAAACTCCCGAAACCAGAACACCTCTCCTCCTAAAAGGGATCACAACTCCTCACCAGCAAGGGAACCAGACTGGATGGAGAAGGAGAGTGATGAAATGACAGAATCAGACTTCAGAAGGTGGGTAGTAAGAAACTACAGCGAGCTAAAAGAACATGTTCTAACCGCACGCAAAGAAAATAGGAACCTTGAAAAAAGATTGGACGAACTGCTGACGAGAATGGACAGCATAGAGAGGAGTATAAGTGAATTGATGGAGCAGAAAAACGCAACGCGAGAACTTCGTGAAGCATGCACAAGCTTCAACAGCCGAATTGACCAAGCAGAAGAAAGGATATCAGAGGTCGAAGATCAACTCAATGAAATAAAAAGAGAAGGCAAGAACAGAGAAAAAAGCGCAAAAAGGAATGAACAAAATCTTCAAGAAATGTGGGACTATGTGAAAAGACCTAATCTACGTCTGATAGGTGTACCTGAATGTGATGAAGAGAATGAATCCAAGCTGGAAAATACTCTTCAGGATATTATCCGGGAAAACTTCCCCAACCTAGCAAGGCAGACCAATATTCAAATCCAGGAAATACAGAGAACACCACAAAGATATTCCGCAAGAAGAGCACATAATCGTCAGATTCACCAAGGTTGAAATGAAAGAGAAAATGCTAAGGGCAGCCAGAGAGAAAGGTCGGGTTACCCACAAAGGGAAGCCCATTAGACTCACAGCAGATCTCTCAGCAGAAACCCTACAAGCCAGAAGAGATTGGGGGCCAATATTCAACATCCTTAAAGAAAAGAACTTTCAACCCAGAATCTCCTATCCAGCCAAACTAAGCTTCATAAGCGAAGGAAAAATAAAATCCTTTGTGAACAAGCAAGCGCTCAGAGATTTCATCACCACCAAACCTGCTCTACAAGAACTCCTGAAAGAGGCTCTACACTTATAAAGGAACAACCAGTACCAGGCACTCCAAAAACACACCAAATGGTAAAAGAGCATCGACACAATCAAGAATCTGTATCAACTAACCAACAAAACAGCCAGGTAGCATCAAAATGACAGTATCAAAATCACACATAACAATACTATCCCTAAATGTCAATGGACTAAATGCCCCAATCAAAAGACACAGACTGGCAAACTGGATAAAAAGCCAAAACCCATCAGTGTGCTGTATCCAGGAAACCCATCTTACATGCAAGGATACACAAAGGCTCAAAATAAAGGGATGGAGGAAGATCTACCAAGCAAATGGAGAGCAAAAAAAGGCAGGAGTTGCAACTCTCATCTCTGATAAAATAGACTTTAAAGCAACAAAGATCAAAAGAGACAAAGAAGGACATTACATAATGGTAAAAGGATCACTGCAACAAGAAGAGCTAACGATCCTAAATATATACGCACCCAATACAGGAGCACCCAGATACATAAGGCAAGTTCTCAATGACCTACAAAGAGACTTAGACTCCCACACAATAATAGTGGGAGACTTTAACACCCCACTGTCAATATTAGACAGATCATCCAGACAGAAAATCAACAAGGATATCCAGGACCTGAACTCAGACCTGGAACAAGCAAACCTAATAGACATTTACAGAACTCTCCACCCCAAATCCACAGAATATACATTCTTCTCAGCACCACATCACACCTACTCTAAAATTGACCACATAATTGGCAGTAAATCACTCCTGAGCAAATGCAAAAGAACAGAAATCATAACAAACAGTCTCTCAGACCACAGTGCAATCGAGTTAGAACTCAGAATGCAGAAACTAACTAAAAATCACACAGCTTCATGGAAACTGAACAACTTGCTCTTGAATGTTGACTGGATAAACAATGAAATGAAGGCAGAAATAAAGATGTTCTTAGAAACCAATGAGAACGAAGACACAACATACCAGAATCTCTGGGACACATTTAAAGCAGTCTCTAGAGGAAAATATATAGCAATGAGTGCCCACAGGAGAAGAAAGGAGAGGTCGAAAATTGACACCCTATCATCAAAATTGAAAGAGCTAGAGGAGCAAGATAAAAAAAACTCAAAACCTAGCAGAAGACAGGAAATATCTAAGATCAGAGCAGAACTGAAGGAAATAGAGACACAAAAAAAAAAAACTCTTCAAAAAATCAATAAATCCAGGAGCTGGTTTTTTGAAAAGATCAACAAAATAGACAGACCACTAGCCAGATTAATAAAAAAGAAAAGAGAGAATAACCAAATTGATGCAATAAAAAACGATAAAGGGGATATCACCACAGATTCCACAGAAATCCAAACCATCATCAGAGATTATTACAAACAACTCTATGCACATAAATTAGTAAACCTGGAAGAAATGGATAAATTCCTGGACACCTGCACTCTCCCAAGCCTAAACCTGGAAGAAGCCGAAACCCTGAATAGACCAATAACATGGTCTGAAGTCGAGGCAGCAATAAAGAGCCTACCACCCAAAAAAAGCCCAGGTCCAGATGGGTTCACAGCTGAATTCTACCAGACATACAAAGAGGAGCTGATACCATTCCTTCTGAAACTATTCCAGACAATCCAAAAAGAGGGAATCCTTCCCAAATCATTTTACGAGACAAACATCATCCTGATACCAAAACCCGGCAGAGACTCAACAAGAAAAGAAAATTTCAGGCCAATATCCATGATGAACATAGATGCAAAAATCTTCAATAAAATACTGGCAAACCGATTGCAACAGCATATCAAAAAGCTCATCCACCATGATCAAGTAGGATTCATCCCGGGGATGCAAGGCTGGTTCAACATACGCAAGTCCATAAACGTAATTTACCACATAAACAGAACCAAAGATAAAAACCACATGATTATCTCAATTGACGCAGAGAAGGCTTTTGACAAAATTCAACAACCCTTTATGCTAAAAACCCTCAATAAACTAGGTATTGATGGAACGTATCTCAAAACAATAAAAGCTATTTACGACAAACCAACAGCCAATATCATACTGAATGGGCAAAAACTGGAAGCATTCCCTTTGAAATCTGGCACTAGACAAGGATGCCCTCTCTCACCACTCCTATTCAATATAGTACTGGAAGTTCTAGCCAGAGCAATCAGGCAAGAAAAAGAAATAAAGGGTATTCAAATTGGAAAGGAGGAAATCAAATTGTCTCTATTTGCAGATGACATGATTGTATATCTGGAAGACCCCATCATCTCAGCCCAAAATCTCCTGAAACTGATAAACAACTTCAGCAAAGTCTCAGGATACAAAATCAACGTGCAAAAATCACAAGCATTCCTGTACACCAGTAATAGACTTCAAGAGAGCCAAATCAAGAACGAACTGCCATTCACAATTGCTACAAAGAGAATAAAGTACCTAGGAATACAACTAACAAGGAACGTAAAGGACCTCTTCAAGGAGAACTACAAGCCATTGCTCAGTGAAATAAGAGAGGATACAAACAGATGGAGAAACATTCCATGTTCATGGTTAGGAAGAATCAACATTGTGAAAATGGCCATACTGCCCAAAGTAATTTACAGATTCAACGCTATTCCCATCAAGCTACCAATGACCTTCTTCACAGAACTGGAAAAAAACACCTTAAACTTCATATGGAACCAAAAGAGAGCCCGCATAGCCAAGTCAATTCTGAGCAAAAAGAACAAAGCAGGAGGCATCACACTACCGGACTTCAAACTATACTACAAGGCTACAGTAATCAAAACAGCATGGTACTGGTACCGAAACAGAGATATAGACCAATGGAACAGAACAGAGGCCTCACAGGAAAAACAACATACCCACAACCATCTGATCTTCGACAAACCTGACAAAAACAAGCAATGGGGAAAGGACTCCCTGTTTAATAAATGGTGTTGGGAAAACTGGCTAGCCATGTGCAGAAAGCAGAAACAGGACCCCTTCCTGACACCTTACACCAAAATTAACTCCAGATGGATTAAAGACTTAAACATCAGACCTAAAAACCTTAGAGGAAAATCTAGGCAAAACCATTCAGGACATAGGTGTAGGCAAGGACTTCATGACCAAAACGCCAAAAGCAGTGGCAACAAAAGCCAAAATAGACAAATGGGACCTAATCAAACTCCACAGCTTCTGCACGGCAAAAGAAACAGTCAGTAGAGTGAATCGGCAACCAAAAGAATGGGAAAAAATTTTTGCAGCCTACCCATCTGACAAGGGGCTGATATCCAGAATTTACAAAGAACTAAAGCAGATCTACAAGAAAAAAACAAACAAGCCCATTCAAAAATGGGCAAAGGACATGAACAGGTACTTTACAAAAGAAGACATACAGGAGGCCAACAAACATATGAAAAAATGCTCATCATGACTGGTCATCAGAGAAATGCAAATCAAAACCACATTGAGATACCATCTCACACCAGTTAGAATGGCGATCATTAAAAAATCGGGAAACAACAGATGCTGGAGAGGATGTGGAGAAATAGGAACACTTCTACACTGTTGGTGGGAATGTAAATTAGTTCCACCATTGTGGAAGACAGTGTGGCGATTCCTCAAGGACCTAACAATAGAAATCCCATTTGACCCAGCAATCCCATTACTGGGTATATATCCAAAGGATTATAAATCATTCTACTACAAGGACACGTGCACACGAATGTGCATTGCAGCACTGTTTACAATAGCAAAGACCTGGAACCAACCCAAATGTCCAACGATGATAGACTGGATAGGGAAAATGTGGTACATATACACCATGGAATATTACGCAGCCATCAAAAACGATGAGTTCACGTCCTTTGTAGGGACCTGGATGAATGTGGAAACCATCATTCTCAGCAAACTGACACAAGAGCAGAAAATCAAACACCGTATATTCTCACTCATAGGCGGGTGCTGAACAATGAGAACACAAGGACACAGGGAGGGGAGCACTACACACTGGGGTCCGTTGGGGGGAAATGGGGGAGGGGCGGGGGGTGGGGAAGTGGGAAGTGATAGCATGGGGAGAAATGCCAGATACAGGTGAGGGGACGGAAGGCAGCAAACCACACTGCCATGTGTGTACCTATGCAACAATCTTGCATGTTCATCACATGTACCCCGAAACCTAAAATAAAATAAAATAAAATAAAATTAAATTAAAAAAAAAATGTCGATATGCTATAAACTGTGAAGTATTATTTGAGTATCATATCATCATTATATCTTATTTTTCTTTAAATTATGTGAATATGTCCACTACATCATCTATTTAGATTCCTCACAGCGATTTACCTTTAAAATAATACTTGTTTTAATATCATCGTGTTTTTTCTTTGAAAAAATTTGTGGCGCTAGAATAACATGAGTAATGAACAATTTTTCTAAGCAGAAGAAAAAGCAAATTATTTTTTTTTTTCATAACAGTGTCCGTCTTCCTAAAAAAAAAAATTTAAATAAATAAATACTTATGAGATGTGGTAATTTTAATTCATTTTCTATTAATTACCAAATTGCCTATCAGAAACCTACCATAAGTGAATTAAAGTAGTAATTGTCTTAATCTTTGTTAACTTTGAATATTGTAATCTTGACATTTTTCGTTAAGCAGGCAAGCACAGTTGTTTTAATTTGATTTTTTTAAAGAATTAGTTAATTTGGAATTTTCAATTTTCTACTGGCTGACCTAAGTCATTTTGAAAATGAACAGAATCTGTAGGCTGCAGGCAAATGAACTGTACTTCATCACGGGATTCCATTTTATAAAGTTCTTTTCAAGAAGGGTAATCGTGAAGACTTGTAAAACCACAGTATCTCTATCTGGAATCAAACAATGAGTTACATAAGTCACAGATGGTAGAAACTAGGCCTCTCACTGTTGAAGTGGGCAGTTACAAATAAGCAAGGGGAGAAGGCTAGAATTATTCATGTGATAGATCAGAGGTGGACACATCAACGTAAACTTATGCTTAGTTCAATATAGATACATACAGTTCCCATAGAAATCTTTGTAATTAGATGTGTATAGGTAGGTTGCACACACACATATACTTCCTAGCACTGCTAATGAGGGACAAGATATGATGTGCTCATTTGGCAGCCAGATGTAAGTTTTCCTACCATTCAAAAAGGAATCAGGCTTTCTGAAGAGATGTCTGATACTGGAACTGGGACAGTAAATATATGAGCCGGGATACACTCAAAGTATCAGAAAGTAAGTACTGAAAAACCCTGAAATATGTAAAATAAAAATTGGAGCCAAAGAGAGCTACCAATGACCAACACAGGAATGAATTGTGCAACATAATGCTGTAGTGTTTAATACTAACTAAAGCTTCAAGTAATTATCTAGGTGCATTTGTATACATAGGTGAATAAGCAAGTGGAGTTGAAAAGAAATCTTCTTTGCCAAAGAATTCCAAATAATTGATGTAGACACTCAGCCATCAAGAAGGTGGAGCTAACTCCTCACTCCATAAGTATGGTCTTTACATAGTAACTTACTCGAGAAGAACACATGCAATGTGGACAAGGAGGAAAAGCGACTTCACAGGAGAAACCTGACAAATGCTAGCTCTGTCAGATGATGCAAGTTAACATCAAAGGTGAGAGTTCACCTTGGGAACATGAAATGACAGGGACAGCACTTCACCTCTGTGTTCTACTACTTCCATATCCATAACCTCAGTCTAATTATAAGAAATATTCCATGTTTAACCACAACCAGGAGGAGCCATAGGGACATGATGATTACATGCCATGTGGGATCCTCGAGGGAATGCTGGGTCAGGGTAAGACAGAACTAAAGGAATACAAATGAAATATGAACTTTAGTTAATAATAATCTGTATTTGTTCATTAAGTATAACAAATTATGTAAGATACTAACAAGACATGTGAGACACACTGACAGAAGATGTTATTGAGAGGGAAAACTAGGTTGGAGCTACATGGGAAATCTATGCATTTTTTTTCTTTCAATTTCTGTGTATGTCAAAAACTGCTGTAAAATAAATATTTAAAACATTATAATTTTTTGAACACTTCCTTGTTTAATTATTTATACCATGAATTGCTAGTAATTGACAGTTAACTAGTCCTGTTGTTTTTAAAAAAGAGCATCTATGACACAAAAAATTAAATAATATAGATTGATAAATAAAAATGAATGTTCTTTACATGTTTGTTACAGTAGTAACACATATGTATGATCTTATTTATCTTTTTTTTTTTTTTTTTTCTTGTGCTGTGGTTGTGTCCTGGGTTCATTCTCTACAATGCTTTTCACCTTAGACCATGCAAAATAATAATAATAATAACAACCTTACAGACTCTGTTTCAATTTATGGCTAAACATTTTTAAAAGAGTGACTTTGTAAAAATAGATTCCAATGGCAAATTGATTCATTATGACTGGATCACTTATTCCAAATACTTCTTGTCTTTATTTTGTTCCAGTGCTTACCTTTTAGCCATAATACACTGGAATCAAACATTGGCAACTGCATAAAATAATATTCAAAGAAAGAATGTGAACCGAATTTGTGATCATGATGATTCAATGTTTCACCAGGTATCTAAAACAGAAGAGCTTAAAAGGATATCCCAAGTCAGTTTCCTAAATGAACCTTTGCAGAAAATGAGGAAACTAGAGAAACAAAAATGGCAAGACATTCTATGGGTGATTTTAGATGTTTCTATGTTTTATGGGGAAAAAACACTTTACCTTTTAAAGAATCACAAAGAATTATTGGAAACCCAAACTCTGGAATGTTTCCAAATTTAGTTGAACTTCTATGTAATTATGTCTATATAGCCAGTCATGAAGTTGATTTTTATAAAATCTGTGCCTCATTTAATAAAATTCACAGTGAATACTTAATGCTCATAGGAAAACATGTTAAACCTTGTGAAAGGAAAATAAATCTTGGGGATCCAAAATCACTAAGCTAAAGAAAAAAGTCAAGCTGGGAAGTGCTTAGGGCTAACCTGCCTCCCATTCTATTCAAAGTCACCTGTCTGCTCACAGAGATAAATGCATATCTGATTGCCTCATTTGGAAAGGGTAATGGGAACTCAAAAGAATGAAACCATTTGTCTCTTATCAAACCATAATCTGGAAGCCCCCTGTCTGGCCTTCTCTTCAAATTTTCTCACCTTTCTGGACTGAACCAATGTACATATATTGATTTCCGGACTGAACCAAAGCACATAAATGTACATATCTTACACATCATGATTGATTTCCGACGTCTCCCTAAAATGTATAAAACAAAGCTGTGCCCTGCCACCTTGGGCACATGTCAGGACCTCCTGAGGATGCATCATGGGCACGCATCCTCAAATTTGGCAAAATAAACTCCCTAAAAAATCTGAGACCTGTTTCAGATTTTTGGGGTTCATACCTGTAACAGAGGATGTCAATGTTTGCAAAACAGACATTATTTTATCTACTAGTACAAGTATTGGCAATTAACCTTTCACTTTATGAACAAAATAAAAAATGTTGATGAGGTACAATTAATATATTTAAACTTAAATAATGTTGCACGTTTTAATATGCCTACTTTTCACTTTTTAATACTGTTTTGACTACTTTAACACTGTAAGAGAAATGAGTAATAAAAACATGAACAAAACTGTTTACAGGGGGTGGACATGTTTCTGCCAGCCTCAGGCTTGGGGTGACTTGAAAGATGCCCGCTCATCCCCAGCTTTCATCTCAGCTGTCCTCATGGCGGCTCTAAGCATTTCTCCTTTCTCTATACTAAGATATCACCCTGGAAACAAAGCCAAATCTTACAATATATTATGGCACACTATAAGTGATGAAGCAGCCAAAGTCTCAAGCAAGGGCTGCTTTTGAAAACAAGACTCAGAGAATGTAATATGTGAAAGTAAAGCCAAGAACATATAGGAAGCTTTTGCCTCACCTTCCTCACATGGCCTGTAGCCACATCTCCCCAGGTCAGTCTTGAGGAGAACAAAACTTTGGTGTTCACCGTGGACATGCTACCAGGTGCTCCAAAGCCATGGCCTCTCCTCAGGTGGGTCCTGAGGAGAACAAAGCTCTGGTTCTAACCCTAACCCTGTCCCTAGACTTTGACCCCGACTCTAACTAACACTGATCCCTACCCTGGTCCCTAATTCTGACCCTGACTTTGATCTTGAACCTGACCATGACCCTACCTCTAAACCATACTTCCAGCCATGACTCTGACCCAGACCCTAACCCTAACCCTATTACTATCTTTACGATCTATCTCTAACCTTACCCTCTAGTGCTAAATAGCTGTACACAAAAGCACTTCTGAATTATTTAACTTCTTTTCCTTGAATTCTCTAAGGACGTCCTAAAGGAAATGTCGTTATGTATTTTGCAGTCCCTCTCAGTGGTATGGCTTAAGAAATTCTAATACTTTGCAAGACATAAAAAGTTCAGAGGGTTACAGAACTGGGTTGTTAGGGATGCAGGCTGCTAATCACAATAGTCATATTTTCAGTTCAGTTTTTATGAAAGCATTCTGACTGTTCCATCACACTTCACTTTTTGCATGGCCATATGACATTTTTTTACTTTTTTTTTTTTTTTTTTTTTTTTTTTGGCCATTAGAGGCGAGAAGAAATAACATGTGGCTTTTCCAGAAGAAATCTCCAAGAAACAGAGTTCTATCCAGTATGCTTTTTGTTTTTTCTATAGCAATGGAGATCTTATTGATGGTACCTCATTCAGCCTGGATTTCTGTTAGGATGATGCAGCACCTGACCCACGATGAAATGTAAATAAATGAGGAAAAATGTGTTTGAGCCACTGAAACTTGGAGGTTGTTTGTCACCGTAGTTTAACCTAGCCCCCACTGACTGATGCAGGGAAGAAGGATGAGTCAGAACTGGGTCTAGACATGTGAAGAGTACCCCTCCAGGCTAACTAAAATCAAGTCTTGTTGCAAAGGTAACAGTGAGCACGATGCGTTACTAGGGTGAGTGTGGGATACATAAGGTATGTCAAGTGAGAATAATGAGAAACTCAACTTTAAAATTAGACCAAGCTAATGTGGACTGGAGAGATTCCAATGCCCTGCTTAGCACTTGACATTGTGGTGCCTGAACAAACTAATAAAGAACCCTAAACAAAGGCTTAGGACAAATATCTGAGAGTATCTGATATCCCAATTTGTCATCCTAGAATGTGCTGAGTCCTTGAAAAAGGCCTGCATTTCTCCAACAACCCACATTGAGAGATTTTCCTGCACTTCTGACCTGTGGCTAACACTCCTCACCTTTCGTTCTGTCCTCAGTGTTTTGGGGAAACACCTTAGAGGTTATCAAGTGGGCCTTATAATTCCCTCCGGAGATAGAAAAGGCTAATGGACTAATGATGAGGGTGTCTGAGCTCACAGCAGCAAGCAGGCATGCATGCTCAGCATGTGGCTCATCTGCGAGGAGCTTACTAAATACCATGTTCTACAATATTGCTTAACACAAGGGAGCACTCTCCTGACTCAGAGGGCTTAATTGCTCACCTACCTTCTTTTTCTGCCCTCTTGGGCTCTTAAAATAGAAAGAACCCCAGGGTGATAAAGTGAGTCAAAGGGGTCTCAACCACATCACAGCAAAATAAAATTCCTAAAAACTCCCTGGCCTAAGATGACAGCCTTGGCTGGGTAAGTCTGAATGTGCTGATAGTGGACATGGGAGAGTGAAGGTGGTTAAAACGTTCATATGAAAGAGCTTCCACGCAGTTTGCACAAAAAGAGAAAGGAATGGAGACGGCAGCACGAGTCCCTACAATAAAAGCGAATGTTTCAAGATCAGTTATACTTGTTCTGACAAAAATTAGAGACAGAAACAAAACCTTAGCCTGAGTCTACAACTAATTGGACAATAAGCCAGAGGCACGTATGGCATAGACAGATTTAAATAGTTCTCCCTTATATTAATACAAATTCTAAAATTAAGGATATATTGATTGCAAATAAAACTAATATTTTAAAAATTTAAGGAATAAATCCTGGGGTCTACAGTAGTATTTAAAGGAGATCTCACAAACAGGTATGCATTTTGAAGATTAGAACTGATGGTCTGAAGAATTCATCTTGTTCCAGAGAGAGAAAAAGAAGAATTTCTTGGGTACCTTCAGGAATGCTTCTGGCTTTGTCTCGTCTGGTATGTTTGAACTAGGCATATGGCAGAAGACATGAAGATTTCGCAGATTTGAGATGTGAAAAGTTACTGGTTTCTTTAAGAAGACTGGGATTATTCTGTTGGAAAAATAAGTTTGTTGAGAAAAAAATGAGTTGGTGAATTTGAAAAAATGTTACTGAAGTGAAGCAGAATTGTTTTTACTAATCTGCTTATTACCCTCACCCTCACCTCCACCCCTACCCCCACATTAACCTCTAACCCTAAACTCTAACCTGCTGACCCTAACCCTAACCCTAACCAACCCCAACCCCTAACCCTACCACTAACCCTAACCCTAACTCCTATCCTCTAGCCTAGACCCTTGACCCCAACCCCCAAACCCTGACACTAACCCTAACCTTAATCCCTAACCTCAATCTCTAACCCTAACACTCTTCCTACCCCTAACCTTAACCCTTTAAATCTGCCCAGAATCTCCAGTACAAGCAGGGACCCTTGGCTCTCAGCTGTGTACCAATGCAACTTGCACAGATTTCCATAGCAGTCCTGAAATTGGCACCTGAATGTCCACTGTGCCACCCATGCTGTGGAAGCTCAGGGTGTATTCTCAGCTCCAGAACCAGTGTTCAGCGCCTGCATCAGGCTGCTCAGGGCTGAAGTGAGCTGGGACACCCAAGGTCTTCATAAGACCAAGGGTATCTTGTGCCTCCTGTCACACAGCGAGATGCAGACGCAGAAGCACTGCACTCCTTGTCCTTCCCTCCGCGGCAGCTCGGCAACCTTCCAAGTAAGGAGCCTTTCCCTGATGACACTCCAAGCACGGAGCACTGGACTTTCACACAGTGAGGCTGCACACATCATTCTGTGCAGATGCCCACCTAGGCCGCTGGGAGAAAAGATGGTAGAGGGAACCTCATATTGCCCTGTGGTATGCATGCTCTGGTTTATACGACTGCAAGCCATTTATGAGAGACTCAAGCTGAAACACTACTTGTTTCCAACATTTTTTCAGCAGAGAATTTAAAATGTACTCTCTCAAACAAACTAGCCACAGAGCACAGTGAGCACAGTGATTACTTCCCCTCTTAAGTCACTCTGAGGGCCTCCACATCAGTCCTAGAATCAGAAGATTGGTGGAGAAGAACTGGGATGTTGAGGGGTTATTAGATACTTGCTGGACAACAGCCTCCCCTTACCAAAGCTTATAGATGCCCAGATCCTGCCTGACCAAATCAGACATTGTAACACACACAGCTCTCACTAGCAGAACTTACACATGCAAAACTCTAAAGCAAAGGATTGTCACAACTCCTTGGTGTCTCAAGGAACTAAAACACTGCCTAGCACAAGTGCACAATCAACCTTATCACTAAATAAACCTCTGCATATTTTATTCATCTGATTGTGGAAATGATATGATGAACAAAAAAATGTTTTAAAAATTGGGCAAAAGACCTTTGCGATCTCTTCACAGGATCCTATCTGGTGGACCCCCAAATCTGCCAACACAAAGAAGGCATCCGTAAACATGTGCAGGAGAGAGGCCAGACATAATTGTCTCTCTCAGCCTCAAAGTGGCCTGGCAGTCACAGGAATGGCCATGTTGGGTCTGGCCTGCATGAGGAGTCAAGCTTTCGGCTTGCGGCACCCCACTGCACCTCAAAACCAAGTTCTGCCTAACAAAGAAAAATCTGCCAGCCCCCTTTCCCTAATGAAAGCTTCTCCCCAGGGCCTCAAAGCTTGGGCTGTTAACTCCTTCCACCTCAGTCCCGGTCCCAAGGTGCAAGACACTTGTGCAAGCAGTATGGGTCAGCAAGAGAGCAGAAGCCAGTAGAGGGCAGGCCAGAAGACAAGTACCCTGTGAAGATCAAGACAGAGGCCATCTAGGACCCAGGTAGCAGTTACATCAGGCTGGGACACTTCACATTTACAGGAGACTATAAAAACCCTGCCTCACCCTCTCTTGGGGCTGACACCATTTTACTCTTCAGCCCATGTGCACCCAGGTTCTCATTAAAACAGTGGGTTGCTCCACATTGCCTTGAATTGTTTGTTGGCCTCTCACGGTTCAAACCAATAATAGAGCCTTGCGCCTAATATTCCAGGTGGTAATCCAAGAGCAATGTCTGCTAGACACCCCTCCTCCACCTTCCATATTCAAGTGATCACCAAGGGCCTGGTAGTCTTATCTCCTAAAAGCGTCTCGCATCCACTTCTCCCCCTTCATTGTGTCCAGGCCACCAGCATGACTCCTGCATGTGTGTTGCAGCCTCCTCGCAAGATCTAAAAATGCAAATCTAGTCATAGGTTCTGTGAAAGGAAAATCTTGAGGCCCTAAAATTATTAAAAAAGGGAAAAATCAAGTTGGGTAATGCTTAGGGAAAACTTGCTTTCAATTCTATTGAAAGTCACCCCTCTGCTCACTGAGATAGATGCATGTATGTTTGCCTCCTTTGTGCTGGCTATTCAGAAACTCAAAAACATACAAGTTTGTCTCTCACCTACCAGTGACCTGGAAGCCCCCTCACTGCTTCGAGTTTTCCTGCCTTTTGGGAGGGAAACAATGCTCATCTTACATGTATTGATGTCTCCTGTCTCCGTAAAAGGCACAATACCAAGCAGTCTCCCAAACACCTGTGGCACAGGTCATCAAGACTTCCTGAGGCATTGTCACAGGTTTGCATCCTCAACCTTGGCAAAACATACTTCGTTTTTTTCCTTTTTTTTTTTTTTTTTTTTTTTTTTTTTTTTTTTTTACTGCATTTTAGGTTTGGGGTACATGTGAAGAACATGCAAGATTATGCATAGGTACACACGTGGCAGTGTGATTTACTGCCTTCTTCCCCATCACCTACGTCTGGCATTTCTCCCCATACCATCTCTCCCTAACTCCCCACCCCCTGCTGTCCCTCCCATTTTCCCCCAACAGACCCCAGGGTGCAGTGTTCCCCTCCCTATGTCCATGTGTTCTCGTTGTTCAACATCCACCTATGAGTGAGAACATGCGGTGTTTGATTTTCTGATCTTTCGTCAGTTTGCTGAGAATGATGGTTTCCAGGTTCATCAATGTCCTTACAAAGAACACAAACTCATCGTTTTTGATATTGCATAATATTCCATGGTGTATATGTGCCACATTTTCCCTGTCCAGTCTATCATCGATGGGCATTTGGGTTGGTTTTAGGTCTTTGCTATTGTAAACAGTGCTGCAATGAACATTTGTGTGCATGTGACCTTATAGTAGAACAATTTAAAATAAACTGGCTAAATTGACTGAGACCGTCTCAGATATTCGGGGTTCACAAGCCCATGCATGGGACATCCCCTGGGTGAGCGTCCCTCATCCTCTAAGTTCAGCTCGCTTCCTCCTTGTGTGTTTTCTTCAGAATAAATTTCACAGCTACTTGATCTACACCTGTCTGCCCCACAGGAACCACTGTTCTCCACAGGCGCATGGTCGGTGTTCTTGCCAGGCTTTGTGGAGAGGACCAGGTTCCTCTTCTAATTCCTGCTCAGTCATGGCTATCTCGGCTCTGAGTTCATAACAAATGTTGACAAGCTGAGAAATCCGTGTCCTTTGTAGGGACATGGATGAACCAGGAAACCATCATTCTCAGCAAACTGACACAAGAGCAGAAAATCAAACACCGCATGTTCTCACTCATAGGCAGGGGTCGAACAATGAGAACACATGGACAAAGGGAGGGGAGCACTACACACTAGAGTCTGTTGGGGGAATAGGGGAGGGACAGTGGGGGATGGTGAGTTGGGGAGAAATAGCATGGAGAAGGCAGCAAATCACACTGGCACATGTGTACCTATGCAACAATCTTGCATGTTCTTCACATATACCCCAACCTAAAATGCTATTAAAAAATAAATTAAATAAATAAATATTTAAAAATAAATAAATAAATAAATAAAGTTGAGAAATTTGTTCAAATTTATTCCATCAAAGAATTACAAACTGTAGAAATCTGGAACTGCGCCCCCCCACCTCCCCGCTCCTGACGTGCCCACCCATCCACTCCCTCTAGGCAAGTGTCCCCCACTGAAGTCTTAGTACAACACCCACTAACAGAAGCCCCAGTCTCACACTCAGCGGCAGACGCACTCCCTGTTCTCGTCCAGTCAGGCGCCGTGCTGGGCAGCTCGTACCCTGGTCGGGTCCCTCAGGCCTAGGCCGGGTAGCCCGACTTGGAGTCCTTGTGCATGAAGCCATGCAGCTGGATGAGGCTGATCCCTCACCATGCTTACCAAGCATCTGCCACTTCCCAGGAATTCTGCCCCTGGATAACCATGGCAAAGTACATGGCTGTGCAGAAGCAGTAGCTGTGTGGAGGCACAGTCAGTAAAACTTGGGGGCCCTCTTGTTATTTTCTACCCCGTGGACCCGTGTGAATACTTGTGTCGTAGCTCTGACCACAGTAGATTCTGCCATCATTGAGTCTTACATCCTCTGAACCCTGTGCAACGTCTGTTTATGGTGAATGCTCAGTAAAGTTCACTTCTTGCTGCTATCTCGTCATCATATCATTTCTATGTACCCAGCTAGCTAAGAGCCTGGACTGTGGTTACATTCTCAGGAATGTTTGTAAGTTCATATTTAGGTGTGAGGAGAGCAGAACAGAGCTAGAGATTATGTTGCACACAGCTGTTGGCACTGGATGCCTGGTGAATGACTTATGCAAATTGGTAATGTGAGGAGCAGCCTTTGGAGTAGACAGGACTTAAGTATTTGTGTATAACATATTATTGATGCCTGTGTGTCATACTCTTCTACTCCCAGTCTGGTACGCAATTGCATAACATATCTGAGTCCAGCACTCAGGGAAGCAGTCTTGGTGGAGATACAGTGGGACATGATCAGCATTTAGGAGACACTTGAAACTAGTAAAAATTGAAACACCCCTAGAGAAGAAGGTTAGGGAACTGCCTGTGTTGCGGGAGGGAGAGGCAGATACAGATTACAGTAGGATGGAAAATGAAGGGGAGGTAAGAGGCATGAAGAAGGCAAAATGTCACAAGTGTGGGTCAAGCATCTTTGTGTGGTCAGTGTCATTCAGTCATGAGAGTGCAGGCTTTCTAATAGACGGTGTCTTACATCAACCATGTGATATGGGCACTGTTTTTGTCTCTGTTTTACAAGTAAGGAAACTTTTGCATGTTCACTTGTAAATACAGGCTGAGCCCAGCAACTCATGCCTGCAATCCCATTAATTTGGGATGTCGACGTGAGATGATCACTTGAGGTCAGAAGTTTGAGACCAGCCTGGCCAATAT
This sequence comes from Saimiri boliviensis, assembly GCF_048565385.1. Taxonomy (NCBI): domain Eukaryota; kingdom Metazoa; phylum Chordata; class Mammalia; order Primates; family Cebidae; genus Saimiri; species Saimiri boliviensis. The sequence continues at coordinate 12,430,155 of NC_133471.1, read as the reverse complement.
AGTAAAACCCCATCTCTACTAAAAATATAAAAATTAGTTGGGCATGATGGCAGGTACCTGTAATCCCAGCAACTGGAGAAGCTGAGGCAGGAGAATCACTTGAACCCAGGAGGTGGTGGTGCAGTGAGCTGAGATCATGCCACACTCCAGTCTGGGTGACAAAGTGAGATTCCATCTCAAAATAAATAAATAAATAAAGAAAGAAAGAAAGAAAGAAAGAAAGAAAGAAAGAACTTGCAAATACAGAATACTGTCTCTCCAGGTAGGAGTGGGAGGTGTGACCTTAAACATACCTGTAGTAGGAAGATATCATAGAAGAAACCACCCTAAGAGAATCTTGTGTGTACAAGGTTAAAACCCTAAAGCTTATCATGTGGCAGGCAAGTGTGCATTTTTGAGTTTACTCACATTTGGATTTGTACTATATTAATGGATAAGGGTGTCACTGTGTTCATGGGCCCCTCTCTCATTGGCTCATTGCCTCTCCTTTCCAGGAAGAGGTAGACAGAGATTTGGTTGAGGAGACTTATCTCTAACAGCAGCCTCTTGTTGATCTTTCCAAACAAGAACCCCCCTCCACTTCCCTGGCCTCGACCCCTCTCTACAGCTAGGAGTTAATGGCAGAAGACAAAACCAAACCCAGTGAGCTGGACCAAGTGAAATAAGATGCTGTTGACAACGTGAAGATCATCTGCCTGGGAGATAGTGCAGTGGGCAAATCCAAGTATGTTGGGAGATTAGGGAAGAAATACCAGGCCCAGAGAGGGTCTGGGACATTTAAAAAGTCCTCCATCAGCCTGTTCATCATGGCAAGACCCAATCTCTTCTAAAAATACAAAAATCAGCTGGGCATGGTGGCACACACCTATAATCCCAGATATGTGGGAGTCTGAGGCACGATAATTCCTTGCACCTGTGAAGCAGGAGGTTGCAATGAGCCGAGATTGCATCACTGCATTCCAGCCTAGGCAACAGAGTGAGACTCCATCTCAAAAAAAAAAAAAAAAAAAAAAGCCTCCAGAGGCAGAGGAGCATGGCTTCTCTTGGCTGGTGAAGGTGCAGTCTTGGCTGGAGCCCAGATATTCATGGGGGAATGAGGGGAATCACTTTCACAGTTGTGTGTGTTGCAGGGTGAGGGGCAGGTCATAAGGACGAAGAAACTTGAGTGTTTCCTCTGAGTCCTGTGAGAAGGTGTGGTACAGTTGAGGACATGGTATGTGGTATGTGGGGTGAAGGATTACAAGGGCAAGGAGTGGCAATGGAAAGACAAAAGTAGTCAACTATGCAACTGTGACAGATTGGTAAAGCTGGTAAAGATGCTTTCGGAGGGACTCTCTGAGATGGAGAAAACTGGGTAGAACTGACGATTTGTTATGATCATTGTAAAGATTGGTGTATACTTTTAAAAAGCCAATTGCAGTTGGGGTTAGGTTTAGGAGTTATGGTTGGGGTTAGGGTTAGATGTTTAGGGTTAGGGTTAGGGTAGAGTTAGGGTTAGTGGTTAGGGTTAGGGTTTATGGGTTGGGGTTGAGGTTGGGGTTAGGGTTAAGGTTACAGGCGTGAGCCATGTGCCAGGCTGGGAAATGGCTTCTGAATGGAAGGAACAGCCTTCCTGGTCTGTGTTTCCCTGTGCAAACACAAGTAACTGTTTGTGCAGCATTGTGCTGAGATGGAAATTACAGATTTTAGAGCTTCACAAGGGTGGTGTCTGTGTATCCTAGTGATATATGCTGTTTTGTTATGACAGGTTTGTTATGCTTATTCCTAAGTTCCAGACTTGACCTGGAAACTGTGGTTGTATTATGAAACGGGAAAAGGAAGCCTTAAGTGGCTTCCAGGTTGTCAGCCTTAGGGTGATAGTTTGGAACAATAGGCTGGGCATGGTGGCTCATGCCTATAATCTCAGCACTTTGGTGGCTGAGACAGACGGATCACCTGAGGTCGGGAGTTCAAGATCAGCCTGATCAGCATGGATAAACCCAATCTCTACTAATAATACAAAAATTAGCTGGGCGTGCTGGCACATGCCTGTAATGCCAGGTACTCAAGAGGCTGAGGCACAAAAATTGCTTGAACCTCGAAGGCAGACATTGCGGTGAGCCGAGATGGTGCCATTGCACTCCAGCCTGGGCAACACGAGTGAAACTGTCTCAAAAAAAAAAAAAAAAAAAAAAAAAAAAAAAAAAAAAAAAAAAAAAAAAAAACTTTGGGACAATGGGGAGATGGATATGCCATCTGACCACCCTGACTGTTCTGCTTACAGACTCATGGAGTGATTTCTCATGGATGGATTGTATCCTTCATGGTTCGAAATACTCCTTGCTCCTGTGGGTCTTCACATGCTCATGTATCTGTGCCCCACTGCCCACCCCTTTGTATTTATTAGCAGCCTAGGAAGGAAGATTGGTTAACTGAATGTGCAGGTTTTGTTCTGCACTGCTTTCTCACTGATTGACCCACATGGCATTGCAAATCAGTGCTGTCTATTTTGAAGCTTACTCATATTTGGATTTGTCTTACATTAAGAGGGCAGTAGAATGGCTAACGACACGTGGTCTAGATTTAAATCCCATCTCCTCCTCCTCCTTAGTAGCTTCTAACACTGGACAAGTCATTTAACCTCTCTACCTCAAAGCCTGAGCACCCTACTATTGAAGAAATCTCTGATATGAATGAACTTTATAAAATACCAGCCCCGCCCTCCTTTCATGGATTGTTATATTGTATAGGTTTGGAGTGAGTTCATCCCTCTTACTGGGAGACTTTTTAAACAGCTTCCCAAGTGGATCCATTGAGAACCACAGATGAGAAGAGTCCCTGGACCCTGCTGCTCCCTGTCCTAGGCTCAGCACCCCAAGGCTCAGTTGTCTTAAGATCTGAGTATGTCTTACTACACCTTGTATCAGGTGCTTCTGCACACCCAGCCCACCTGCGTTACTTGGCTCTGCTGGTTACACCGTCTGGCATCTTGTAACCTCAGAAGGTGTTAATCCCTAGAGTTTAACTTTTTTTTCTCAAGGTTTCACACATAGGCAGACTCCAAATTCATTTTTCCCCCTGGAATGGTCATGTTGCTATCTAGTGTGAGGGTTTGCTTTCTAGCATGCAAAACCTTCATCCTTGATAGAGTTGGGACATGTACATTTGCATTTTTCAACTGCATGATGCTATTTATGAAACTTCTCTGTAAAATCCTGTTCTGTGTTTTGCCTCAGACTTCAATGGCCAGGACACATTCACATCCCCTCCCACCCCTAACCTTTCCATGGAGCTTGAAACAGTGATATGTGAAGCTGATCCTCTGCAACCTTCATTTGATTTAAAAAGTCAAGAATTCCAAAGAGAAGAGGAAGAAGAGGATCCATTTCATGAAACCAAACACCCCTGCTCCCCGCTCCTTCCTTACCTCCCCTTTTATTGGGTTTCCCATCTCCTCTAAAAATACAAAACAAACAATAATAATTAGTCGGACATGGTGTCTTGTTCCTGTGGTCCCAGCTACTTGGGAGGCTGAGGCACACAAATAGCTTGAACCCATGAATCTGTGGTTGCAGTGAGCTAAGACTTCACCCCTGCACTCCAGCCTAGGAGACAGAGTGAGGTCCTATCTCAAAAAAAAAAAAAAAAAAAAAAAAAAAAAAAAAAAAAAAAAAAAAAAAAAAATTAGCAATATTTACTGCTGTTGTAGGCTACAGGCACTCTCTTGCTAACCCTAAACCCTGACTCTGATCCTGACCTCATCATACTTTTCCCCGCAAATCCCTCAGGTATGTTTCCTTTCTGCTAATTTTTATCCTCCAACCTTCTAACCCTTAATACTATAAATACTAAACCAACCCATCCCCATCCCCAATCCCATCCCCAATTTAATAATACAGTAGGACTTGACATCGCAAGAACAGAAAGGTGTATAGATCAATGTCTAGTATAATTATTCAATTAATAATGCTCAATAAAGGAACTGTAATCTCATATTAGCATGTTTTTAAAGGATTACACACCATGATAATTAAATCCCTTTCTCAGAAAATTGAGCTGTTTTTGAATACTAAAACCATCCCTGCAAATTAACATCAAATAAATAGAATGAAGAAAAAGCCCACGTACTAATCTTAACAGATGCAGGAAGTACTTTCAACAAAGTCTAAATAACTTCATCATAAAAGCACCCCAAAACTAGGGATATGAATTTTCAAAACACAACCAGGGCCTTTAGCACTATCTCCATTGTTAGGGCCCAATGCTTTACTACTAAGATCAGAACGAAGGCATCAACGCTCATTTTCATCACTGTATTTGACACTGTACTGAAGGTTCCATGCAGAACAAATAGGAAAGAAAAAGGAGTAAAGAGCATTCATAAATGTAAGGAAGCAATAAAACTGTCATAGATTATGTGATCCATGTTAGGTGCAGAAAATCATGAGGACCCCAACTCCATCAAAATGTTAAATCTAGTAAATAGATTCAGCAGAGTTACAACACAAAATGTCAATACACAATAATCTGTTGTTTTTCTAGACACGAGCAACAAAAAACATGAGAATGTAATTAAGAAAACAATTCCAGGCTGGGGGTGGGAGCTCACACCTGTAATATCAGGACTTTGAGAGGGTGAGGTGGGAGGATCTTTTGAACCCAGGAGTTACAGACCAGTATGGGTAGGTAACACAGGGAAACCCTCTCTCTACAAATAACTTAATAATTAGCTAGGTGTGGTGATGCATATCTGTACTCTAAGTTACTTGGGAGACAAAGGAGGGAGTATAGCTTGAGCCCAGGAGGTTGAGGCTACAATAAGCCACATTCGCACCACAGCACAGCAACCTGGGCAACACAGCGAAACCATGCCTCCAAAAACAAACAAACAAACAAACACACAAACAAAAAAGAAAGATAAGAAAAAGAAATTCCATTTTTAAAATCAGCACGCTGGACATGATAGCTGACACCTGTAATCCCAATACTTTGGAGGCCAAGAGGGGAGTGTCATTTGAGACCAGCAGTTTCAGGTCAGCCTAGGCAAGACAGCAAGACAAGAACTATACAAAAAATCAAAAAATTAGTCAGGTGTGGTGGTGCACACCTGTAGTCCCAGCTACTTGGGAGGCTGAGGTGGAAGGATCACTTGAGCCCGGGAGATAGAGGCTGCAGTGAACCACGATCATACCACTGCACTCCAGCCTGGGAAAGAGAATGATACCCTGTCTCAAAAAAAGAAATTGCTCATATAAATATGGGTTTATTTCTGGACTCAAAATTCAGTTCCACTTATCTATACATGCATTCTTATGTCAGAATCATGTTGTTTTTATTACTGTTGCTTTGTGGTAAGATCTGAAATTTGGAAATGTGAGCTTATGAGTTTTTTTTTTTTTTTTTTTTTTTTTTTTTTTTTTTTTTTTTTTTTTACATTATTTCAGCTCTTCTGTGTCCCTTGAAATTTCATATACATGATAGGATCAGCTTGTGGATTTCTGCCATAAGGACTTTGGGATTTTAACAGGAATTGCAATGAATTTGTCAACGGCTTTGTGTAATATACCATTATTTAAAATTGTTAAGTCTTCTAGTTTATGAACATGAGGTATCTTTATATTTATGTATGCCTTCTTGAATTTAAGCAATGTTTTGAAATTTTCCATGTACATGTCTTGTACCTTGGTTAAATTTATTCCCAAGAATATGATTACAGTTGATTTTTTTTTTTTTTGAGAGACTCTCACACTGTCACCTGGCCTGGACTGCAGTGGTACAATCCTAGCTCTACAGTCTCAGTCTCCTGGGCTCAAAAGACTCCCCACCTCAGCCTCTAGAGCAGGTATCCCCAAACTTTTTATACATGGGGCCAGTTCACTGTCCCTCAGGACATTGGAGGGCTGCAACATACTATGCTCCTCTCACTGACCACCAATGAAAGAGGTGCACCTTCCTGTAACGCAGTTGGGGGCCAGATAAATGGCCTCAGAGGGCCGCATGTGGTCCACAGGCCGTAGTTTCGGGACACCTGCTCTAGAGTAACTGGAACTACACAAACATGCCACCATGGCTAGTAACCTTTTCAATATTTTTGTGGGAATGGTGTCTGGCTATGTTGCCCAGGTTTCATTCTAAAGTTTTTTAAAATTCTAAAATTTTGGTCATGAATTAGCCATAAATATTGTGATGGTTAATTTTTATGTATTTATGTATTTATTTATTTATTTATTTTTAGGGAGTCTTGCTCTGTCACACAAGCTGGAGTGCAATGGCACAACCTTGGCTTACTGCAAATTCCGCTCCTGGATTCAAGCATTTTTCTTACCTCAGCCTCCCATGTAGCTGGGATTCCAGGCATGCACCACCACACCTGCCTTATTGTTTGTACTTTTAGTAGAATTGGTTTCACCATGTTGGCCCGGCTGGTCTTAAACTCCTGACCTCATAATCCACCCACCTTGGCCTCCCAAAGTGCTAGGATTACAGGCATGAGCCAGTGCTCCCAGCCTGTGATGGTTATTCTTAGGTGTAAACTTTACTGGATTAAGGGATACACAGCTATTAAAGCACTATGTCTAGGTATGTCTGTGAGAGTATTTTTAGAAGTCATTCATACTGGTAGGACATATCATGGCATATCATAACACTGATATGACACCCACAAGACTGCTGCGACACCTGTAAGATTGACATGACACCCACAATACTGATGATACCTGCAAGACTTCTGTAAACTTCTGTGACCCCCCATACAACTGATGTGACACCTGTAATACAGATATGATATCCATAAGATGGATATGGCTCCACAAAATTCATATAACACCCGTAAGACTAATATGATGCCCATAAGATTGATGTGACACCCACAATAGTGATACGATCCCCAAAAGACTGATGGGACACCCACAATACTGATATGAAACCTACAACACCAATATGACACCTGCAATACAAATATAATACACACAAAACTGATACGATACCAACAATAATGCTAAGACACTCCTAAGACTCATCTGACACCTGTAATAATGATGACACCTAAGGCTGATATGACAGCTACAATATTGATATAGCATCCAGATTCTCACCAGTGCTCTTGGTACACAGCTTTCACCACGATTTGGATAGGGTTTGGCCTCTATAATGTAAAGTTTGATGTTGTCTCTGCTTTACTGACATGGCATTGACGTGATTGTTCATAATTTCTTTTCCAGTAATTTCATACTTCTAGGAATCTTGCAATAGCAGTGTAAAGTGTAACATCTCTTCTCTTAGATTCCCCAGCAGTTATTGCAACCCCACACTGCTCTCATGTTCCCCCAAATCATTTACCCAATGTCCACCCTTATCAAATATGTCTAAGACACTGTCCAGCCAAATTCTCAAAGTCATATCAGTTATGAAATATAACAAGGTAACATTGTGGTTTTCTAAAAATGAAAATGTATTTATTGGCTAGATAATCTGCAAAAATCACCCTCAATTTGTAGATCAAAGAAATAATAGTTCAATAGAACAAAAGTCCATATATGAGATAATTAGTAAAGAAAAACAAATCTCAGTATTGAATGAAAAATGAATGGCAAGACTAATTACTGAAACTTAACACGCTGGGCTGAGTGTGGTGGTTCATGCCTGTAGTCCCAGCTACTCGGGGGGCTGAGGTAGGAAGACGGCTTGAGCCCAGGAGTATGCACTGAGCCAAGATGGTGCCACTGAACTCCAGGCTGGGCAATAGAGCCAAACCTTAAAAACACTCCCCTCCTGAATCTCTTCAGGGAGCCAGACAGAATTCTCTCTCTTCTGCTGCCTCCCTTTTGTTTGAATATAAAACACAAAAATAAAAGCCTTGTGGAATAAATTTAACCAAGCTAAACAAAACACTTAAACAAAAGCTTTGTCTGGGACACTTGCTCAGCCTCATCTCAATTTCTGTTACTGAAGAGCCAAGAATCTCTGGTCAGGAACAGTATCACTGACAGCAGGGTCCTGCAAGAGGTACTCTATTAGGTAGAAATTAATGTAAAATCGTTAAAGATTGTCATTGGGTCATGAGAAATTGTCAAATACAGCAATCCTCTCAATTGAAAAGATAAACTAAGAAGTATATTTTTAAAATATTATTGATGGAAACAAATAGAGATACATAGGATTAAGAATTCTGTTGAAGACTAGAAAGAGATAAATTAGAAGTCAAATTAGAGAATTTTTTTTTTTTGAATCAAACTGGAAACCATGAGAAAATGGGTGATTTCACAGTAAAAATACATGCTAACAAAATAGGCTTTAAAGGAAAATTTAAATACACCAATTTGCATAGAAAAGCTTGAAATGATGCTTAGAGATCTCCCATTAGAAAAGGACCTCCGAGCCGGGCGCGGTGGCTCAAGTTTGTAATCCCAGCACTTTGGGAGGCCGAGGCGGGTGGATCACGAGGTCAAGAGATCGAGACCATCCTGGTCAACATGGTGAAACCCCGTCTCTACTAAAAATACAAAAAATTAGCTGGGCATGGTGGCGCGTGCCTGTAATCCCAGCTACTCAGGAGGCTGAGGCAGTAGAATTGCCTGAACCCGGGAGGCAGAGGTTGCGGTGAGCCGAGATCGCGCCATTGCACTCCAGCCTGGGTAACAAGAGCGAAACTCCATCTCAAAAAAAAAAAAAAAAAAAAAAGAAAAAGAAAAAGAAAAAAGAAAAGGACCTCAGAGACCAGGTGTGGTGACTCACACCTGTAATCCAAGGACTTTGGGAGGACGAGGTGGGCAGTCTGGAGTTTGAAGTCTGGAACTTGAGACCAGCCTGACCAACATGGTGAAACCCCATCTCTATTAAAAATATACCAAAAAATTATGCAGCTGTGGTGGCACACACTTGTTGGTCCTTGGTACTCAGGAGGCTGAGGCATGAGAATTGTTTGAGCCCAGGAAGCTGAGGTTGCAGCGAGCGGAGATTGTGCCATCACTGCACTCCAGTCTGGACAATGGAGGGAGGAATAAAAGGAATCCTGTCTGGGCACAGTGGCTGACGCCTGCAATCCCAGCACTTTGGGAAGCCAAGGCAGATTGATCACTTGAGGTCAGGAGTTCGAGACCAGCCTGGCCAACACAGTGAAACTGCTCTCCACAAAAAAAAAATACAAAAATTAGCTTAGTGTGGTAGCAAGTGGCTGTATTCGCAGCTACTCAGGAGGCTGAGGTATGAGAATCGCTTAAACTTGGGAGGTGGAGACTCCAGCAAGCTTAGACCTGACTACTGCATCCAGCCTGGGCGACCCAGCAAGACTGTCTAAAAGAAAAAAAAAAAAAAAAAAAAAAAAAGCATGTTTCCACTCATAGGCAGGTGTTGAATGATGAGAACACGTGGACACAGAGAGGGAAGCAGCACACACTGGAGTCTGTTGGATGGAAATGGGGGGTTAGCAGGGGGTGGGGAGTTGGGGAGAGACAGCATGGGCAGAAATGCCAGATATAGGTAAAGGGGAGGAAGGCAGCACATCACACTGCCATGTGTGTACCTATGCAACAATCTTGCATGTTCTTCACATGTATCCAAAAACCTAAAATGTAATAAAAAATATAAATAATAAAAAAATCAAGAAAAAACAAAACAAACAAAAAAACAGGGCCATGCAGGTTTACAGCTTAGTTTTAACTAGCGTTAATGTGCAAATATTATTTCCATTAATAAACAAGGGGTTAAAACACCAAGCACTGGCCGGGTATAGTGGCTCACCCCTGTAATCCAAGCACTTTTGGAGGCCAAGGAGGGCAGATCAACTGAGGTCGGGAGTTCAAGAACAGCCTGACCAACATGGTGAAACCCCATGTTAAAAAAAAAAAAAAAAAATAGAGAGAGAGAAGAAAAGACTCCGGTGCCATACAGATTTACAACTTAGTGTTAACTAGCATTAATGTGCCTACTTTTCTGTTTTGCTATGGTGTTTCCACTACATTCATAAACAGGTGTCAAATACATCAAGCACTGGCTGGCTCTGTGGCACACGCCTGTAATCCCAGCACATTGGGAGGCTGAGGTGGGAGGTTCACCTGAGGTCGGAAGGTCAAGACCAGCCTGGCCATGATGGTGAAACCCCGCCTTAACATAAATAAATAAATAAATAAATAAATAAATAAATAAATAAATAAAACCCCTTCTTAAAAAGCAAATAAATAAATAAATAAATAAACAAACAAAAACACCAAGCACTGATCCCAGGCACCTATTTCTGCGGTCTCAGGCTGTGGCACCTGAGCCTACCAGAGCTTCCTGGCCACCGGACGGTTTCTCCTCCTCTCCCGGTACCGGGGGTATCTCCCCAGAAAAGTACCTGCATCCATAACCGCATTTTGGCCTGCGTGGGAATGACACACCCAAGCCTCCAAGAACTGCCACTCTGATGAAAAGCCCAAAGGGAAACGCGGCTGCACTCCCTCCACTGCATTCAGAGGGGATGGGAAGCCTTTTCCTCACCTTCGCCTCAGCGAGACCAGGTGTCTCGAAGCGGACTCTCCCAAATGGGTCCTGATGAAAGGAAGCTGAGTCCTCCCAATAGATGCCCAGGACGCTGCCATGCTGATGAGTTGCAGTGCGCATGCGCGGAGCACAGAACCTGGGCGCCCTCTTGGGCCAGGCCTGGGGAAATATCTGAAAATCCGCATCTGGAATTTTCCAGGCAGCAATTTTGGAAATATCTGTTTTATTTTATATTTTATTATTTTATTTATTTTATTGTATATCTATTTTATTTTATTTATTCTTAAATTTAATTTTTATTTAATTTTATTTACTTCATTTAAATTTTAATTTTATTTCATTTATATTATCATTTTATTTTATTTATTTATATTTTATTTTATTTTTATTTTATTATTTTACTTTATTGTATTTATTATTTTAATTATTTTATTTTATTTTATTTTATTTTAGGTTTTTGGGTACATGTGAAGAACATGCAAGATTGTTGCATAGGTACACACATGGCAGTGTGATGTGCTGCCTTCCTCCCCTTTACCTATATCTGGCATTTCTCCCTATGCTATTTCTCCCCAACTCCCCACCCACTGCTGTCACTCCCCATTTCCATCCAACAGACCCCAGTGTGTGATGTCCCTCTCCCTGTGTCCATGTGTTCTCATCGTTCAACCCCCGCCTATGAGTGAGAACATCTGCTCGTGTCAGTTTGCTGAGAATGATGGTTTCCAGGTTCATCCATGTCCCTACGAAGGACACAAACTCATCGTTTTTGAGGGCTGCATAATATCCCATGGCGTATATGTGCCACATTTTCCCTGTCCAGTCTATCATCAATGGGCATTTGGGTTGGTTCCGGTCTTTGCTATTGTAAACAGTGCTGCAATGAGCATTCGTGTGCATGAGTCCTTACAGTAGAACGATTTATAATCCTTTAGATATATACCCAGTAATGGGATTGTTGTGTCAAACGGAATTTCTATATCTAGTTCCCTGAGGAATTGCCACACTGTCTTCCACAATCGTTGAACTAATTTACACTCCCACCAAAGTAAAAGTGCTCCTATTTCTCCACATCCTCTCCAGCATCTGTTGTCTCCAGAGTTTTTAATGATCACCATTTGAACTGAAATGAAATCGAATCCACTGTCCCATGCCTTGACCCGAACGCACAGAGGTAGCAAGCAAAGAAAATGACTAGTTCACGCCCGTAATCCCATCACTTTGAGAGGCCAAGGTGGGCGCATCACTTGAGGTCAGGAGTTCAAGAACAACCTGGCTAACATTGCAAAACCTAGTCTCTATTAAAAATACTAAAGTTGGCTGGGCATAGTGCCATGGGCCAGTAATCCCAGCTACTCAGCAAGCTAAAGCAGGGGAATTGCTTGAACCCATGAGGTGGAGATTGCAGTGAGCCAAGATCCTGTCAATGCACTCCAGCCTGGGTGACAGAGCCAGACTCTGTCTCAAATGAGAAAAAATAAAATAAAAAATAAAAAAATAAAAATAAATAAATAAATAAATAAAAACAATAGATGATCAGTAGATGAAAGTTATTTGATTTTCTTTCTTTTCTTTTTAAGAGAGAGGGTCTCACTCTTGTTGCCCATGCTGGAGTGCAGTGGCATAATCACAACTCTCAGTTTCAGCCTCCAGCTCTCGGGTTCTAAGAGATTCTCCAGCCCCAGCCTCTCAATGCACTGGGATTACAGGTGTACACCACCACACCCAGAACCCTCTGGTTTTCTTTAATTTATTTATTTACAATTTTTAGGGTTGTGGCAGGTCTAGCTATGACACCCAAGCTGGTCTAGAACTCCCAAGCTCCAGTGACCCTCCAAACTAGGTCTTCCAAAGTGCTAGGATTACAGGTGTAATCCTAGCCACCACACACTGCCTGATTTTCTGTCTATCAGCAACAATGCATAGGAATAATTTGAACTTGAAATTAAAAAAAAAAATACAATTTGCAATAGCACCCCCTATAAACAAGTGAATTTATAGGCATAAATCTAACAAAACACATACAAATATGCATTCAGAAAACCTTGGATCACGGTTGAGAAGAATAAATAAATATATAAATGAATGCAAATACTCCTTGTATAGGAACAGTACACTCATTAATGTTAGCTTCACCACAAAGCTAAAGTAACAACGAGAGTGATATTGTTGAATGAATGGACAGACAGATAAACAGAACACAATACAGAACCCAAAAACCCTGAGTAAGCACAGTCAACTTATTTTGTCAAAGGGGCAAAAACAATTCACTGGGGAAATAAAAGTCTATTCAACAAATGGTGACAGAGCAATCGGAAACCACAGGGAAAAAAATGAACATAGACCAAAACCTCATAGCCAATCCCCCGAAAAAAACACTCAAGACAGTCCGTAGACTTAAATTTTCAAATATAAAATTGTAAAGTTACAGAAGAAAATCCACATGACTGGGTTGATGATGACTTCTTAGATACAATATCAAAAGCCAGTCCATAAAAAAAATAAATGATAATGTGGACTTCATTAAAATTTAAAATAACTACTCTGTGAAATACCTTGTTAAGAGAATCAAAAAACAAGTCATGCACTGAGAGAAAAAATTCATAAAACAACCCTGAAAAAGCCTTGTGGGCAAAATATACAAAGAAATTCTAATACTCAACAACAAGAAGAAGAAGGAAAAAATAAAAAGCCTGAATTAAAATATAAAATACAGATGCTATGTCTGGGTGTAGAGGTTCATGCCTGTAATCCCAACACTTTAGGCAGTGGATGCAGGTGGTCACTTGAGGCCAGGAGTTCAAGACAAGCCTGGCCAGCAGCATGGCAAAACCTCGTTTCTACTAAAAATACAAAAATTAGACAGGCGTAGTGGCATGTGCCTGTAATACCAGATACTCGGGAGGCTGAGGCAGGAGAATCACTTGAACCTGGGAGGCAGAGGTTGTAGTGAGCTAAGATGACACCACTGCACTCCAGCCCAGGCAACAGAGAAAGACTCCTCCTTGAGAAAAAGAAAGACAGAAAGAAAGAAAAGAAAAATACACAGATGGCAAACAAGCATCCAAAATAATGCTCAATAGCACTTGGCATGAGGGAAAAGCAAATTAATGTAACAATGTGAACCACTGAACATCTACTAAAATGGCTAAAATCTTTTTTTAATGTGATAAAAATTGCAACAGGAACTCTCATTCAATGCTACTGGAATATATAACGGTACAGAGGCTTCAGAAGGCAATTTGGCAGTTTTTCTTAAAGCTAAACATTTTTTCTCACCATAAAAGCCAGCAATTGCACTCCTAGCTATATAGATAACTGCTTCATAAATGTAGGTCCAAATGAAGAGCAATATGCAATTATGTACAGCTGATCTCTTTATAATGGCCAAATACTTTAAGGAGTCAGGATGGCCTCCAATAGGTGAACGAATAACCAAGCTGGGTACATCCATGGAATGGAATGCTATTCAGTAAGAGAAAGGAGTGGTCTGAGGTCAGGAGATCAAGACCATCCTGGCCAACATAGTGAAACCTCGTTTCTACTAACATACGAAAAATTAGCCAGGTGTGGTGGCTCGTACCCATAGTCCCAGCTACTTGGGAGGCTGAAGCAGGGGAATTGCTTGAACCTGGGAGGTGGAGATTGCAGTGAGCTGACATCGCACCACTGCACTCCAGCCTGACAACAGAGCAAGACTCCGTCTCAAAATTAAAAAGAGAAAGAGAGAGAAAGGGGTGATATATGAAGCCATGCAAAGATATGTATGAATCAACATACATATCACTAAGTCAAAGAAGCCAGTCAGAAGAGATCACACACCGCATGATCCCAAAGGAAAGACTATAGAGATGTTAAACAGATCTGTGATTGACAGTGGTTTGTATAGGGTAGAGGGATGAGTTAAACAGGGGAATAGGATGATGGAAGGAGGCACAATGGGCCAGATGGGAGTGGACTCAGGTGGGTGAGATTGTGCTGGGTGTGTGAGAGAGAGCCTGCGTGATGCAGTGCCAGCATGAACAAAAAGGCTACTTGTCACTTTAGGAGATAAGGGTCTCCTTTCATCATACATGGATCTATTTCAGGATAAGTTCTTCAGAAGACTGTGCTCTGTGTGGCATAATTTACCATTTTAATCATTTGTTATGGGGAAAGACACATGACATAATAGTTACCATTTTAAACATTTTTAAGTGTGTCGTTCCATGGCACTAGGTTAGTTTCCATTTCTTTAAAAAAGATGGTTACTCCAAAGAGTATGAAATGATATCCATTGTGGTTTTGATTTTCATTGATCTAATGGCAAGTGATATTGAGCCTCTTTCCATGTGATTATGGACTTTGGATTTAGCAATGATTTTGAGTATGACACCAAAAAGCACAGGAAACAAAAGAAAAAATAGATATGTTGGACGTCATCAAAATTTAAAACTTAGGAAAAAAGATTTAAGTGTGGTATATCAAAGGACACGACCAAGAAAGTGAAAATGAAACCAATTATATAGGAGAAAAACATGGCAAGTCGTATCTCATAAAGGTATAATATCCAGTATATATAAAGAACTCAACAACAAAAAGACAAACAACACAGTTTTATAATGGGAAGAAGACTTGAAAAGACTTGTCTCCAGAGAAGATACACAAAGTGCACATGAAAACATGCTCGTTACTAGCCATCAGGGAAAAGCAAATAAAAATTACAATAAGATACCACTTGACATCCATTAGAATAACTATTACCAAAAACAACAAGGAGAAGTCTGGGAGTGATGGTTCATGCCTGTCATCCTAGCATTTTGGGAGGTCGATGCAGGCAGATCACTTGAGTCCAGGATTTCGAGACCAGCCTAGCCAACATGGTAAAACCCTATCTCTACTAAAAATACAAAACTTAGCCAGGAGTGGTGGCACAAACCTGTAATGCCAACTACTGGGGAGCCTGAGGCAGGAGAATTTCTTGAACCTGGGAGGCAGAGGTTGCAGCAAGCTGTGATTGTGCCACCACACTCCAGCCTGAGTGACACTATGAGACTCCATCTCAAAAAATAAAAACAAACAGAAACTAACAATTGTTGACAAAGAAGTGAAGAAATGTGAACATTACTGATGGGAATGTAAACTGGCACAGCCTATGGAAAAGTTTGGAGGTTTTGCAAAAGGCTAAACATAAAATTACCATAGGATCCAGCAATTTCATTTCTAGACACATTATAAAAGAATTGAAAACAGGTATTCAAACAAAAGCACGTATGTAAATGTTCATAGCAGCCCTATTCACAATAACAAAAAAATGGAAATGTCCATCAAGAGATGACTCAACAAACAAAATGTGGTATATCTATACATAATATGAATAATAATATTGAGTCATAAAAAGGATTGAGGTGCTCATATTTGCTACAACCTGGAAGAAACTGTACACAAAACATCAGACACTATATGTTTCCATTCATATGAAATATCCAGAATAGGTATCCATAGCAATAGAAAGCAGGTGAGTGGTGGCCAGGGGTCAGCGGGACGGCAGATTAGGTCTTAGCTGCTTAATAGGTGGACATCCTTTTGGGATGATAAAAATATTTTGGAAATAAGAGGTGATGGTTGCACAATATTGTGCATGCACACAATGTCACTGAATTGTACATCTTAAAACAGTTAATTTTATAGTATGTGATTTTTACTTCAATAAGAGGAGGATGCTGGGTGTGGTGGCTCACGCCTGTAATCCCAGCACTTTGAGAGGCTGAGGCAGATAAATCACAAGGTCAGGAGTTCAAGACCAACCCGGTCAACGTGTTGAAACCCTGTCTCTGCTAAAAAAAAAAAAAAATTAGCCAGACATGGTGGTGTTCCCCTCATAGCTACTCAGGAGGCAGAGGCAGGAGAATTGCTAGAACCTGGGAGGCGGAAGTTGCAGTGAGCCAAGATCTCACCACTGCACTCCAGCATGGGCGGCAGAGCAAGATTCCGTCACAAAATAAATAAATTAATTAATAATAATAATAATAAAATAAATAAAAAGAGGACAACCCAGTCCCTAGTGTTCCTTCACCAGGAATTGGCCTGGCATTCAAGTTTGTCCACAGTCCAGGGCTGCCTGTGTGTGGTCAACCACATTATGGACCTGTGCTCCAACCACCCTGTCTACCAGCTCCCAAACCCACAGCATGGTCATTTCGGGTCCAGGTCACCTTCTATCTGAGGCCTTCACAGATGCTCAGTGATCAGCAACACCTCCTCGGGCTCATAGGGTCTTGCAACTTGCCTTGCTATAAACCACACCTCATTGCATGATCACCAAGAGTTATCACATCTCTCTTTTTCCTCTCTCTCTCTTTTTTTTTTTTTTTTTTTTTTTTTTTTTGAGACAGGGTGTCATTTTGTCACCCGGGCTGGAGTGCAGTGGCACAATCTTGGCTCACTGCAAACTTTGCCTCCCAGGCTTAATCAGTCTTTCTGCCTCAGCTTCCCCAATACCTAGGACTATAGGCAAGAACCACCATGCTCAGCTAATGACTTTTGTTTTTTCTGAAGACATATGATTGTGCTGTGTTGCCCAGACTGGTCTCAAACTTCTGGCTCAAGCAATCTGCTTGCCTCAGCCTCACAAAATGCTGAGATTACAGGCATGAGCCACCATGCCCACCCCATCTCATTTCAATAAAGAATTATTAGCTTTTTCTGTGTACCACTGTGTGCAGGTGTCTTGCTCAGGTGAACTCATATCAGTCTGCTAGGTATGGCTAGTGCTCTAGGCAGAGAGGACAGCCAGGCTAAGGTGACTAACTCACCTACAATGACTCAGCCTCCAATGGCGTCACACTCAGGTTCCAGCCCAGAACCGGGTATCCAGGGGCCACTTAGGGAAAGTTTGTGAGTTGAATGAAGATGTGTTCGGTCCACACAGGAGCGGCATCCCAACTGTGGGTTCGTTTGTGTGATCATGAGGTAGCCCAGGTCCCACAAGGAGCTTCATGAGTCACACAGATCCTGTTATATATAAAGCAGCCCAGGACTCCCCAGAGCCTAGCTCCAGGAAGTATATTCACACTCGTATTTTTATACTTGGTTAGATTAGAGCTGAGGATGCCTGTACCTTTCTTCCATCCATACCCTCCCACTCTCTGGATGCTAAAGATATATTCTGGGGCCCGCTTCACCTCCACAGACTGGGATCCAGCTCTGTTGAGGCTCCCCACAAAAGCCCAGAAGCTCTGCAGGCATGCAGGGTAGAAGGACTGCCTATCGGACCCAGAAGGGGCTTTTGCCTTTGGGGGCCTCAGGCTACAGGTAATTCTTTCTGCTCAGGTTGCAGGGAGCATCAGAGCCCCCAAGGGAGCTCAGGACCCAGAGAGAAAACAGCCTCCATTTCATCCTACCTTCAAAATTTGAGTGCTCCCAACACCAGAACACTCTTGATTCAGGGAAGGTGAGTCCAGAAATTGGGGCTAAGTACAGGAGGGCTTTTGGCTCCACCCAGGAAAGAATTCAAGAGCAAGTCAGTGGTGTTAGACAGCAACTTTTATCAAAGCAGCTGTGCATAGCAGCAGCAGAGGACACCTTTATGGAGCAGGGATACCCCATAGGCAGTGAGCCAAGTAGCAGCTCAGAGGCAGTTCTGCAATCATATTTGTATCCACTTTTAATTATATGTGAATTAAGGAGCAGGTTATTTAGACACTTCTAGAAAAAGGGCAGTAACTTTCAGGTGATTGCCATGGAAAAGGGCAGTATTTTCCAGGTGTTACCATGGAATGGCAAACTCACATGGCACTGGTGGGTGTGTCTTAATGGAGGGGTGCTTTTGCCATTTTCCTGTATCAGCTCATCCGCAATCTGGTCCAGATTTCAAGGAGTCAGGTCCCACCTTCCATTTGAGTCTGGTCACAGCCCTAGCTAGGCAGATCATCATCCCAATGCCAGCCTAAAGTCCTGCAGTCAGGCCCTCCTGTGTTCTGCCTGGAGCACCCAGGAAGAGGATGGGACACACTAGGAGAGGCTATGGTGTGTGAAACCAATAGTCAGGCCCTCTAGGTTGAAGTCCTAATCCCAGTACCTGTGAATATGAACTTATACGGAAATAGTGTCTTTGCAGATGATCAAGTTAGGAATAAATTGTTAAGGCCAGACTTATTACATTATGATCATGATTTTTGAAAGGGAAAATTTGGCTAGGCATGATGGCTCACACCTGTAATCCCAGAACTTTTGGAGTCCGAGGCAGGTGGATCACGAGTTCAGGAGTTCAAGACCAGCCTGACCTATATGGTGAAACCCCATCTCTACTAAAAATATGAAAATTAGCTGGATGTGATGACATGCACCTGTAATCCCAGCTCTCAGGAGGCTGAGGCAGGAGAATTGCTCAGAGATGGAGGTCACAGTGAGCTGAGATCTGCTCTGTGTCAGCAGGGCTATGCTCCTGCTGTAAAGGCGAGATTGCACCTGGGCGAGAGAGACTGAGACTTTGTCTCAATAAATAAATAAATAAATAAATAAATAAATAAATAAATAAATAAATAAATAAAATAAAATAAAACTTGGCAGCGGTGGGATTTAGAAACAAATGCAGACAGAGAAAAATCCATTTAAAGACTGGAGCTTTAACCAGTCATGGTGGCTGACACCTGTAATTTCAATACTTTAGGAGGCCAAGGCAGGTGCATTACTTGACGTCAGGAGTTTGAGATCAGCCTGGCCAACACATTGAAACACCGTCTCTACTAAAAATACGAAAACTAGCCAGGCACAGTAGCAGGTGCCTGTAATCCTAGGTACTCCAGAGGCTGAGTCAGGGGAATCGCTTGAACCCGGGAGGTGAAATGGAGGTTGCATTGAGCCAAGATTGTGCCACTGCACTCCAGCCTGGGCAACAAGAGTAAAACTCCATCTCAAAAACAAAACAAAACAAAACAAAACAAAACAAAACAAAACAAAACAGATTGGAGCTTTGCTGTCACAAGCCAAAAAACTAACAGAAGATGAAGAGGCCTGAAACTGATCCTTCCTTAGTACCTTCAGAGGGAGCATACGCCTGTTGAGACAGAAAAGAAATGGGACTTGGCCCACTCCCACTAACATGTTCCATACATGCCCACTGACAACCAGACCTTGCAGCATCAACCTCCAGGTGCCATACTAGCTGACTAGACCTTGCCAACTGTCTGAGAAAAAAATAAGAGAAGCATCATCCCACCATAAGGTAGTTGACTCTATCACCTGGGCGAGAGAGACTGAGACTTTGGTGCACAAGGCCAGGAGAATGACCGTGGCCTTATGATAATACTTACCCCTGGCCTCATGATAATATAAAGTCTCCACCCAGAGAAGAGCTTATTGCCATTTTCTAATCACGCAATGTATGTGTTAGCCTGATTCTTTAATGCATATGATCACCGCCCCCCGTATGTGTGATGACACTCTCCTAACCCATAAATTATGCATGGCACACTCCTTAAGGCACTGCTGTCCCCAGAAGTCATTGAGCATCCAATGTGCTAGTTCTAGAGCCCAGAAAGCCCAGGGCTGGTCAAACCCCACCCCTCACTCCTCCTCTGGCCCCTCCTCCCAGTTATCAATACCTTGCAACAGCCATCAAGCCCCTTTTAATCTCTAGAAAGGAGGATCAGGAGAACACTGGGACCAGCTCAAGCCTCCACCCAGACAGGACCTCTGACCACTGCTAGGGGCCCCTTCTCAGGAGGTTCAGTCCCAGACCAGGGCTCCAGAGACTTCAGTCCATTTTCCCAAATGGACATGATGCATCAGGGACCTAGAATGTCCAGGACTGAGACTTGTTGAAGACAGGAGGGAGCAACATTCCCTGGAGGTCCTCATGCAGCCCAGTCCTCTGGCAGTGACCAGCCAGCATCCAGGAACCTTCTTGATGGGTCTCCAGGCCGTGATGCTCATGGGAAAGGCCACAGGCCAGGGTTGGGTTGGGCCCAGAGCTCTGCATGTTTCTAGGGAAGGTTGAGGGGTGGCATCCCCCGTAGCAGTCCAAGACACCACGGTAGTCACTACTCCTGCTGCTGTTGTCTGAGTTTGGGGGAGCTGGCCTGGTGGGGGACATGGGGGTCCAGTCCTCCTATGGCAGATAGGCAAGCAGCTGTGCCCTCCACTCTGTACACCCTGCTGGCAGCACATTCTCTGAGGTCAGGTTCCCCAGGACGCTGGCCCCAGTGTTCTCCTGCTCTTCCTCCAGGCACACAGATTTTCAAGGATAAAGTGGGCCACAGGTAAACAGTGCAATGGCCTCCTGGAAGCAGGGTTCCAAGGCTCCTCTTGAGGTGCCATCACAGTCTTGATTCAGCAGCATGCTGGTCCTGTGGACCCCCATCCAAGTCTGGAAGAGTGTGGGAGGAAGAAAGGGCTCAGGAAGCATGATCAGAACTCATCATGGGAGCAGCTGCCTTCTTTCTGGCAAGCCCAGCCTCCCTTCCCCTCCAGGAAGCCCTCCTGAAGTCCACACCCAGAGGCCAAGTGTGTCTTGCCACCCAGCACCTGTGTCTTGCTCCATGTGCCAGCCCAGCCTGAACATGAAACCCTGAGTACCTTCAGGCCCTCATTACTCCCCAAGCAAAGGGCTTGGTGCTCACAACAGCCTGAACCAAGGTACAGATGGTGATATCTGCCTAGGATAGAGCCAAAGTCTGACAGCATGTGCCTCAGGGCCTTTCATCAGCTACTGAGACTGGGCACTCCTACCTGACACACACGTACACACACACACACACACACACACACACACACACACACACACAAGAGTTGCTGTCAGGACTGGTTACATTCAAAGCACTTGGCTAAGACCAGCAGAACTGAATCCTTCTGTGGGGCCACAGGAGGCCCCCTACATCCAAAAAGAAGCTGTTCCCTTGGTGGGACCAGGAGTCTCCAGCCCAGGCACCACACACACCACACCCTCCATCATTGCACTACTCTCTGGAGACCAACCTTTGGCACTAGAGTCCCACCTGAGGGTCTAAATAACCCCTGGCAAGTGCCCTGGTTCTCTAGAGAAGGGCTGGTGCCTGCAAGAGGATGACAGTCCAGGTGACCGTCACAATTTGTGCCCTACTCAGCCTTGTTCTCAGCTTCCCAGGTTCTTAAGAGTCACACCTACCACCTTAGGAAAAGAGGGGGACTCTGAAAGAAGCCAGGTGTCAGTTCATGTTTCAAATTATATTTTTGGACAAAAATCTTGAAAACTAGGCTCCTTATTGAGCGAGAAAAGGATTTTTCTGCACAGTAAGCAGGAGCCATGGTATGGAGGGAACATTCTTGCCACAGAGGGTCCAGGGATGCCTGAGGGCATCCAGCAGGGAATATTTTGGAGAAGAGGGGTCAACTTGGTTCAGACCACAGGAAGGGGCACTCACTGCTTCTTGTCCTCTGCCCAAAATGAGGAGTCTGAAGGGAAAAACCAGAGACCAATGGAGCCCTTCCTCTTCCCCTCCTACCACCCAGAGGGCATGAACCTCCAGCCCAGTTGCTCACTGATTCCTCGATTGAGAACCCAACATGGGGGGGGAGGGAGGAAAGTGTGATCCGAGGGGGACCAGGGGACTAGGCAGAGCAGGAGCCCAGTGGCAGTGAGAGCCCCAATGGCAGTGCATCCACCACGGACTCTTCCCCACAAACAACTTCACAGGAGGAGGAGGTGAGGCATGTGGTGGGTGCAGACAGGTACAAACCAGAGGAGACAGAGATAAGTCATGAGACATTTACATTTTTTTCCCATCAACAATGGAACTGGAGACACGAGAACAAAAAGGCATCAGCAGTGGAAAAATAAAGCTAATTTTTCCCCATTTGAGACATGGTATAAATCGAAATTCACTTAATATACAAAAAGGACTCCAAACATAAATAAAGCTCCCACATTGGCCGCCAACTCTCATGAAAGCCAACATGTTGAGCAGGCCAGTGTTCTAGTGAACCCCTGCCTCCCACACCCTGCCGTGGTCTCTATACCCACCTGGAAGTTCCCATTGTGCATATTGTAGAGGGGCTGGAAGAATGCCACTGGAGAGGGCACGTTCTGGTAGAAGGTTCTCTTCACCTTGAGGCCAGGAGAGGCCAGTCAGAGGCCTATGGCAATGCAAGTGGACTGAGGTCACTGCAGAGACTGAGCCTCTCTTCCATCTCGTCACATCCCAACCCACTCTCGGGTCAGGACCCATCTGGGCCTCCTTGCCTAATGGCCACATGGGACTGATTTATGCAGAGGCACACGTCCTTGACAGCATGACTTGCAATGGCAGGTTCAGAACAGAGAGTTACCGGCTGTGTCCTCAGTCCACAGAGGGCGCCAACACCTCCAGAAACCCGTCTTTGTCATCAGCAGGAGATCTGCAGCTCCCACGCCACCCAGTGTCTCCCTGAGCACCAGACTTGCTGCTGAGGATCCATTGACTCTCTCACAAGGATGTCACCTGGGGCTCCAACCCAGCAGGTCCAAAGAGACCTCACCAACTGCCCTGCAAGGCTGTTCCCATTTTCCCCACTTTAGGGGTCACCATTCATATCTCATCCAGCCACATGTCCCCTGTATTTCTCCTCCTAAGACCCTGCAATTTCCTCTTCTTTGCTCTTTCTCTACTTCTTTGGCTGGCTCAAGCCAAATCATCTCGTGATGGGTACCCTATTGGTGCACATTGGCCTCCTGAAGGTCTCCCATGTCCCCTTGTCCAGTGATCCATTCCTCAAAAGATAAAGTAGGTAGTATCACACAGTTTCATACTTTCCTTTGCTCCAAGGAGAAGCCAAGTGCCCTCCCACTTGGCCCCAGCCACAACACCCCTGTCCCAACACCCTCTTTTTCACATCTACTCCCTGACACGGCCCCAGCACCCTCTCTTGAAACCTGGCATGTGGTGCATGAGGCATGATGGTTTATTTAAGGAGTGCCCTTGTCCAACTTGTTCTCTAACCCATCTGCCAGGGTGAGAACAGGGTCCCATGCACACCAGATACCCCACATGTCCTTTCATAGAATGTGTGAACAGATGAAAGAACAGAGCTCCTCTAGAGGCAGGAGACCAGGACCTTGGGCTCCTGATCTCCATGATTCTGGGTTTAGTTGGGACCAAGCTGTCCTTATCTTCAGCCTCTGCCCCAGATGCCCCTTCCCTTCTCTCCCCTGGCAACTTGAGAACCCTCTTCTGGCCCACGGGGAAGACTGGAGAAGCCCACTCCACTGTCAACCTTGACAGTGGGGAGGGGAAGGGAGAAACCAGGCAGGGGTGGACCTTGATACCCCACCCACAACACACTCACACATGCACATAGAGATACATCTTCACACGTACACTAAGACATGTACACCCTTACCCTTTCACACAAGTGTGCATGCACACACACACACACACACACACACACACACACCCACCAGCTACCTACCTGGGTGGCAACTTGAACAGAAAGTAGATCAGGTCAGTCAGCAGGAGAAAGACAGACACAGCAACAAGGATGTTGTCTGGGTGACCCAAGGGTGGGATCAGAGGACCTATGGGCAGGAAGGGCACATGGTTTTGAGCAGCCTCAGTGCCAGGAGGCTCCCCACAAACCCACATGGCAAAGGTGCACCGTTTAGTGCCCTGGGACAAAGTGGAAGGTTTGTGATGGGCCTTGAATGTTTGTGTCACCTGTTGAAGGACCTTGTTTATGAGCCATATACCTGGGCCTCACTCTTCCCATCTTCCACATGTTGGGTCATAAGGTCCATGGGACCTCTCAGCACTGCAATGCACAAGGGTCAGCCCAGCTCTCACTAAGGACACTGAGGTCACATCCAGCCTCCACGCAGGAGCACCAGCCCTGGTGCACAGCCCTGCCGACCTCACTCCTAACAGGTGCCACTGACTACAAGTTCCCACGAAGCCCCGGTGTTGACAGGTGTTTTCTTCCTCCATTTAGACCTCAGAGCTTCAGAGGAAGGGTGTCAACTGGGGCATGACTGCCTCAGGGAGGGGCTTCCAGGAGGTTGAAAGGGTGTGGGGGTGAGGTGAACAGGGTAGAGGACACCCAGCCCAGACTCTAGAAGTGCAGGAGCCAAAGCAGTGCCCACCTTTTCTCTGGAGAGCCTGGAAGCATGCAGGCTGGCTCCACTCATTCCACTGGCCTGTATAATGTTCCTTTTCCACCACATCATCCTCCATCATGGTCATCTGGACACGCAGCCTGGCCTCATGAATAAAGCCAGGGTCCAGCTCAAAGGCTTCAAGTATAAGCCAGGTGACCCCAACAATGTGATCCCTGTTCTGGGCCCACTGTGGGGGTGGAGACAGTTAGCAGGGGCTGAAGGTGGGGCTTCAACCTTCACCCATCGAGAATACACAAATATATTATTATGTGCTCATATAACACACACATAAACACGCCTGTGTTAACACACAGGAACACTTGCCACATTTATGTGCACACACACAGAGAAGGCATACTTTGACACTGACACTCACACACAGACACAGCTGCATTTGCCCCAAATACATGTATGAACACGCAGGCAAACATCTACAGGGACGCTTTCACACTCATCACAGTTGCATGCACACTCATATGCACATGTGTGTATGCATGAGCACACTCACCACACTCACCACAGTTGCATACACACCCATCCACACAGGCACACTCACATATACAAACACCAGGCACTGGCACACTCGCACATACACTTACATATAAACACACAAACATGGGTGTGCAAACACATAAGTGTGCACATTTCTATGTGTGCACACATAAGTACATACATGCACACTCACCAGAGACAGGCACACTCACCCTAACTCCCATGCATGCACACAAAGCATACACATGTGCATGTCAGTATATGTGTATATACACACACACCTAGTTCTAGTTCCTTCCCTCCTCATCACTATCAGTTGACGTCTCCCTGTGTAGAGTGGGGATTCTGCCCTGGGCTGCTGTTCCCAGGAGAGAGGACTCTGGAGAAAACCAGCCAAAGTGTTAACTCTTCCTGCTTCTTGAAGGCCAGCTCATAGCCGAGAAGTGTGGTCATTGGCTCCGAGACAGGACTGATGATACAGGTCAGCGTGCAGCGGCCAGTGCTGGCATTGCTCTGCAAGTCAGAGGGTGGATCCAGCTTAATTGGAACAGAGTGAATCCATGTGAGGCTGAAGGTGCACGGGTCTGGGTCTGTCAATCAGCACACCCAAGACTGAGAATCTGAATGATTCCCGTGGGACATGGTCAAGGTCCTCTCCAACCAGACACCTCACTGGAAGACGGGGTCCAGTAAAGCCCCAGGCGGGACATGACAGCAATCACTTCCACTGGCCTCCACAGCGTGATTAGGTGGTTTCTAAATATTTCTTCCCTTTCCTTCTCAGTCAACTGCTGGAAGTTCTTCCCAATATATTGTTGGAGTCCTTCCTGGGATGACTGAAGAGCATTTCACATGACTTAAATGGCAGCCCGTGCCCCAACTAGCAGCCCTGCATCTTTATTTCATGCTAAAACCCTGACCCTGCAGTAACTATGTGGGCCCTCGCCTCCCAGGTTCCAACCCCGCCCCCAGCCCTGGATCTCACTTGGCAGGGACTGAGAACACTCACTGGGCCACTGGGGTCACAGGCTGCAGGGCCTTGCCCCCAGCTACCAGGCAGCCAGGATGTTCTTACCAAGGGGTCCATTCCAGACCTATAGCCGCTGCTCACCATGTCTCTGGGGCAGGTACTGTGGGTCCACCAGGCTGACCAGCTCCCTTCCAAACACGCAGTGGTGGAAAGTGATGGTGAAATTGTTGGATGGCAGGATCACCGCCTCGGGTGGCAGCAGTAGAGTGCACTTGCTGCCCTGCAACATGCACTTATGTGTGCCACCAGGCGCCTGGTTGCTGGAAAGGGTGTGTATCAGAACCACGGGGCTGCTACACTGTTCTGGGGCAACTGCTGCAATCCTGGAGACCTCTCCCTCATCCCTGTCCAGGTGGTCATGGCCCTCCATCCTCACCTGGTAAAGAGGAGCCAGGTGCTGGAGCCCTGGGCCAGCTCTGAGGCAGACCAGTCACAATCGATCCTGAGGATGTTGTTGGTGAGGCAGGTAAAGGTTTCAGCCCTTGGCCCTGGAGACAATGATGGTTGGGAGCCAACGGTAAGTGCTTCAGGGCAGAGCTGAGCTGGAGGGTTGGGGGGATCTGATGGCTGACACCTTTGCAGGGCAGTCACCAGTGAATGATCCCAGAATCTATTCAGGGAAGCACTGATAGGCCTGGGAAGTGATGAGCTCTGACTCATGGTACATGGGCCAATTAGACTCAGAGAGGTGTCAAGAGGATGAAAGAAGTGAGACTAAGGTCAATCCAGATGCCAAAGGTAGGGAGGTATATGTTGGAGACTAGAGACTGAGGTCCAGGCTGACCCCTAGAGGACATGCCCCAGCACAGTTTGGGCCAAACTTTTTCCTAAGGGCTCAACAGAGGACAACCCAGTCCCTCAGACATGCCCTAGTTCTCCACCCACCTCACACAGACACCAGTGCCCAGCCTTCACCTCGTCCTTCCCCTGGGATGGAGACCCCCGAGCAGACACAGGTGCAGACGCAGATGCAAGCCAGGAGCCAGGTGCCCATGACTTGCCTCAGGGCCTCACTCTCCAAGGTCCAGCCTGCAAAGGACTGGGCTGAGGGCCCTGTGAGAGCAAGCCATCCCACTCTGGAGGGGTGTTCCCCATGAATTGCTCCCCAGCAGAGTGCTCAGTGGGTACCCCACTTGCACTCACACTGTCCTGTGAAAGACACTGGACACCCTGTCCAGTCTATCATCAACAGGCATTTGGGTTGGTTCCAGGTCTTTGCTATTGTAAACCGTGCTGCAATGGACATTCGTGTGCAAGTGTCCTTATAGTAGAACGATTTGTAATCCTTTGGATATATTCCCATATACACCATAGAATATTACACAGCCATAAAAAAAAAAAAAAAAAAAAAAAAAACAATGAGTTTGTGTCCTTTGTATGAACATGCATTAACCTGAAAACTATCATTCTCAGCAAACTGACACGAGCAGAAAATCAAACACCGCATGTTCTCACTCATGGTCAGGGGTTGAACAACGAAAACACAACACAGGGAGGGGAGCATCACACACTGGGGTCTGTTGGGGGGAAATAGGGGAGAGACAGTGGGGTGTGGGGAGAGATAGCATGGGGAAAAATGACAAATATAGGTGTGTGGGAGGAAGACAGCAAATCACACTGCCACATGTGTACCTATGCAACAATCTTGCATGTTCTTCACATGTACCCCAAAACCTAAAATACAATTTAAAAAAAAGAAAAAGAAAGAAAGAAAGAAAGACACTGGGCACCATTGCCCAGGCTTTACTCATAAGAAACTGAAGCTCAGAAAAGCCATTTGACCCAGCCAAAGACTCTGACTGCAGTGTGTGAGGTGCACCCTCAAGCTTAGATTCTGTACTCTGACTGAGCTAGGTCTCCACGTCTGCCTCAGCCAGCCCATCCCCCTGCACCCCCGCAGAGGTGTCAGGGTTGGGGGAACTGGTTACTTGCGTTGACAGGCAAGGAGCTGAGTCCTGAGAAGGGGAGATGACTAGCCTAGGGTCACACGGACAACCTCTACAGATTTTTTTTTTTTTTTTAATGGAGTCTCCCCTGTTGTCCAGGCTGGAGTACGGTGGTGCAATCTTGGCTCACTGCAACCTCTGCCTTTCTGGTTCAAGTGATTCTCCTGCCTTGGCCTCCCAGGTAGCTGGGATTACAAGCATCTGCCACCACACCCGGCTAATTGTTTTGTATTTTTAGTAGAGACGGGGTTTCACCATGTTGGCCAGGCTGGTTTTGAACTCCTGACCTCAAGGGATCCACCTGTCTTGACCTCCTAAAGCCTTGGAATTACAGGTGTGAGCCATCATGCCCAGCCTCTATATATTTTCTCTCCTTTTTGTCTTCTTAAATACCCATCCCAGGGTTCTGCCCCAGGAAGGTGGACAAGGATGGTAGTGGGGTATCTGTCCCAAGGAAGAGCACCAACAGAAGGGCAAAGCCCCGCATGCTGAAGTGTGAGGCCTGAGCCCCAGGATCCCTTGGGGAGCCAGAGGTTGGCTGGAGATGAGGAGCTGGGTGTCAGAAAGCACTTGGGTGTGGGAAGGCTGCTGTTGCCCTATCACCCCATTTGCAGCTCCAGATGCTACACCGATAGCCCCTAGGCAGGAAGCAGGGCCAGCCTAGTTATACAAGACTGATTATTGATAAGGAAGGAGAAATAAAAACAGACATGCATGCAAACTACATCAAGCTCACCCTTAAGAAACCTGAACATCCTCAGTGGACAGTGGGCACTACACTAACCCCACTACACGCGACTCCCGGCATCATATCCAGGTACCCACAGGACAGTCCCCCATTAAGATTGATGATCAGGAAGTCTCACCCTTCCCTAGAATGGAGCGTGCAGCCTGTCACCACCAGCCACAGCATGAAACACCATGGCAAATTCTCTGCAGCAGTGTCTGTTCCTTCTTGCAGCAGTTACTGGAAAGATGGGGAAGACAGTCAGCCAGCTCTTGGGATATGTGAAGGCAGGGTTAGAATTATTACCAGGACCGTAAGAAAGCCCAGGCACAACAGCCACACCTAAGAGCTGACCTAGGCCCCAGGAAGAATGACCGCTACACCAGCTGTGGCGAAACACCCACATCTGCGTAGAATCAGGCCAGGCCGGCCATAGGCTAACCCAGAAGCAGATGGCTTGAGAGCAAGGAGTGGGATGGGGTGGCTGAAGGCAGAGCTCCCTTCCTCCATCCTGGACCACAGGGCCAGTCAGTCTGGGCAGGTGCACACACCCTGACCCGCAGGCTCCCTGCTCCAGGATGTCACCAGGGAGGCCTCACTGCAGCTCAAACAACACCCGGTCACGGGATGGTTGTGAGAGCAGGAGGGAAACCCAGTGTCTGCAACCTGGGATAGAGCTGCCCCTGACACCCCCAGTCCTGCTGGGATGGCTCCAAGCTCAGCAGTCCTCATTTCTAGACAGGGAAGAGGGATGGTAGGGCAGGATCCACATGTGACACCTGAGAGCTACAAAGCAAGAGGAAAGAGTTAAGTACAGCAAACACGATGGCTATCTGACGGGAAGGTCTCTGCTTTTCCTCTGTACTGAAATCTTACACCTGTACCTTGTAAGCTGAGTAGGGCAGGGTCACCAAACTCCTACAGGTAAGGAAACTGAAGCTCGGAGACCTGGGACCTGCCCAATACCTGGCTCCTGATACCTCTGTACTTGGTACATTCACATCAGCTTCTACACAAGCCTGTGAACTCCCCGAGGGCAGTGCCTGTGAGGTAACCCTGAGCACACACCCCCACTGAAGGCACCACAATGCTTTATAAATGGGGTGGCTGCAGGAAGAGTTCCGTTCCTCCATCCTGGACCACAGGGCCAATCAGTCTGGGCAGGTGCACACATCCCGACCTGCAGCCTCCCTGCTCCTGGATGTCACCAGGGAGGCCTCACCATAGCTCAAACAACACGCGCTCACAGGATGGTTGTGAGAGCAGGAGGGAAACCCAGTGTCTGCAACCTGGGACAGAGCTGCCCCTGACACTCCTAGTCCTGCTGGAGAGCCTGGCTGACATCACTGCCTGGCACAGCCTCTCCCAGATTGGGTCTGTGGTCATAGCCTTCAGTCCATGGGTCACTTTTTGGTCTCTTCTGAGATCCCCATTTCTTCCATGGACTCAATGTCAAGCTCTGGCCCAGATGGCTACTGAGCCTCATAGCCTGCCTACCCTGGTTTCCTGGGCCACTGTGAAGCTGTGGGCTGCCCTGTACTTGGAGCCCTGCCAGGGCTGGAGTAAAGGTATTGACACAGATTCCTGGTGTCTGCAGCTGAGATGGAAAAATGATGCCCATTCTCTTCCTGCTGTCTTTGTGAAGAGGTACCCATGTGTTGCCTGCTCTGCCCACAGCCTTGCTACCCCAATGTAGTTGAAGGTCATCACTGTGTGATGTCCCTACATGAGGCTCCTTGAGGCAAGACCCTGTCTGATCATGTTGCATTCCCTGCACCCATCTCAACTGTTTGATAAAACTTTCTCCAACCCCTCCACTCTGGCAGAGGCTGCCCTTGCTTCTGGATGATGTTCATGCTGTCAGCATCCATAAGCAGGGCTCTGGGATGTTACTTAAAGATGTGTTATGAGGATACTCACTCTTGGTACTAATCTACCCCATGTAGCTAAACTCTGAATAAAGGGTGAGCCCAGAACAGTGTAAGTCACAGGTAGAGCAGGGGCCGGGGAGGGCACAGGAGGATCCCACCAGGGACCACATCCTCCAGACTATATATTTCCCAGGGAACTGAGAGGGCTATGCTCTTTCCAAAACAAACCCTCTCCTCCCTTTCCTCTGCTTGGCTGGGTTGACCCTCCATCTGGAATTCCACCCTCACCTGCTGCCCCACACACAGGTCCAGTGGGGTATCCCAATCCTCCTGGCTCCTCTTCTGCAGTAAAACAGCCAAATGCCTGGTGTTTGCTAGAGGCTTTCCCGGGCCTGGGCCTAGACCTCAGCTCCACCCTGTGGCCATGACAATTGGAGCCCAAGTATGCTCATTCATTCTCACCCCCACAAAGGTCAGTTCAATCATCAGGGAAGCAGAGTTCCTTCCATAATTAGAAATTCTGCCTGACAAAGACAATGCCTTTCCCTCCAACCAGTTGCAGCATGTTCACACTGGCCACAGGAGAACCCATGACCCCTACCTGTCTAGAAATTAGTTTGGAATCCTTGAGGTCAGCTCTGCAAATTTTGCTATCTCTAATAATATCCAATGCCAGAACACCAGAGGAGATAAAGGTAGGGTGGTGCTCTAAAATGACATGCTTCCACAGTGGCTTCCTGGGCCCATGGATGGAGGGCCACTTGTCCTTCTAGACCTCCTGAATTTCATGCTGACTGGAGAGTCTGAGTAACCCAAAGCACAGACTCACCTTCCCAGATGCATCTGCCCAGTCCCATCACAAATCTGAGGCACCCCCAACCTGGCGGTGACTTGTCACCCAAATGTCTCCGGTTGCACAACAAAGACCCTCAGCCTGATTCAGGAGATAACTGCCACAGCTGGTGATGTGAGCCTTGTACGACAAGTTCACATAGGCCACCCACATCTGAAACCATAAGCACATTGCAGAGCTGCTCTCCCAAGCAGAGCTGAGAAGTGTCTGTCACTGCTGATCTTGTAAGCCAGGGACCTGTGAGACATGACAGCCTTACAGTCCCTGTGACACTGAGGACTGCCAGACATAGACTTCAGTGATTTATCTACTGACTGCCAAGTGAGTGTCAACTGTGTTCTTCCCAAGAAACACCACTGACATGCATTAAACTGGCCCCAGGAAGTGAGGACCCTGTGCAGGTGCAGAGCAGTGCCCTTCTCTCGTATGCTTTGCCAAAACCAGAGGTGCAGTTTCTCCTTCCATCAGGTAAGGCAAACTGAACATCACGCTTTGGGAGAGTATTACACATAAAAGCAATGCAGACTCATTTGAAGGAAAACAATACAGAAGAAAACATGTTTAACAGGGTCCCCTTCCACCTTCCCCCAGAAGTAGCTACTGTAAGCAGTTAGGCACAAATGCACGGAGACACTTTTGCTTTTACTTTTTTGATTTTTATTTTCACTGAGTCTCACTCTGTCACCCAGGCTGGAATGCAGTGATGTGATCTCAGCTCACTGCATCCCTTGCTCCAGAGTTCAGATTATTCCCCTGCCTCAGCCCCCGAGTAGTTGGGATTACAGGCAACCACCACCAAGGCCAGATGATTTTTTTGTGTTTTTATTAGAGATGGGATTTCACCATGTTGACCAGGCTGGTCTCAAACTACTAATCTCAAGTGATCCACCCACCTCAGCCTCCCTAGGTGCTGAGGTTACAGGGGCAGGTGATGACACCCATCCAGACACTTCTTGAGCTGAAACAAATACATATTTCTTAAAGACTCCTGCTTTGCTGCCACTTTGCAGCCTTCTTCAGGCATTGTTACATTGCTGGTGAGAGTAAAAGTCTATGCAAAAATTTTTCCCCTATGGTTTTGCACCATCTTTCTAGGTTGGCACATAAAACCGACCTCATGCCAGGTGTGGTGGCTCAAGCCTGTAATCCTAGCACTTTGGGAGGCCGAGGTGGGTGGATCACGAGGTCAAGAGATTGAGACCATCCTGGTTAACATGGTGAAACCCCGTCTCTACTAAAAATACAAAAAACTAGCTAGGCATGGTATCGCGTGCCTGTAATTTCAGCTACTCAGGAGGCAGAGGCAGGAGAATTGCCTGAACCCAGGAGGCGGAGGTTGTGGTGAGCCGAGATCATACCATTGCATTCTAGCCTGGGTAACAAGAACAAATATCCATCTCAAACAAACAGACAAACAACAACAACAAAAAACCCACCTCATGACTTTAATGGTAGTATACGCCATGGTTTAATAATCCCTGCAGTGGTCTAGACCCAGTGCCTCACACCTGTAATCCCAGAGCTTTGGGAAGCAGAGGCTGGAAGATCCCTTGAGGATCCCAGGAGGTCAAGATTAGTCTGGGCATCAGAGTGACACCCTGTCTCCAAAAGAAAAATGGTAATAATCATAATTTCTGCAATGAACATTTGAATTGTTGTCTGTAAATGCTATTTTCTTTTTTCTTTCTTTCTCTCTTTTTTTTTTTTTTTTAAGATGGAGTTTCCTTCCTGTTACCCAGGCTGGAGTGTATTGGTGCAATCTTGGCTCACCTCAACCTCCGCCTCCTGGGTTCAAGCAATTCTCCTGCCTCAGCCTCCTGAGTAGGATTACAGGCACGTGCCACCACGCTCAGCTAATTTTTTGTATTTTTAGTAGAGACGGGGTTTCACCATGTTGACCATAATGATCTCCATCTCCTGACCTTGCGATCCACCCACCTCGGCCTCCCAAAGTGCTGGGATTACAGGCATGAGCCAACGTGCCCGGCCTATTTTCATTTTTTTAAGAGACAAAGTCTTGCTCTGTCACTCAGGCTGGACTGCAGTGACATGATCATAGCTCACTGCAGCCTCAAAACTCCTGGGATCAAGCATATATGCTATTTTAAATGAAGGTAGTGAACAATTCTGGGCATGGATCTTCAACCAACAGAGTGAGTTCTACTACAGGAAAAATTGCTAAGGGTGGAATTGTGGGGTCTCAGGGTTAGCATTTTAAAATATTGATAGAAGCTGAGAAGTGGCTCTACAAAAAAAATTGCATAGACTTTTACTCTTACCAACAATGTAAGAATGCCTGTAAACCCTCACCAACAGTAAACATTATCCATCTTTTTAATCTTTGCCAATCTAACAGGCAAGCTATCTCAATGTGGTTCTAATTTGTACTTCCCTGAGTATTACTCAAGATAAGAATCTTTTCATGTATTTATTAGTTGTGTGTTCTTTGGGGTCCCAAATAAGGTCATATTTTAGTGTGTATATATGTATGAGTATGGTAGTGTGTGTATGTGTGAGTGTAACTGCACACATGTATGTATGACAGCACATATATGCACATGTTTGTGTTCTTGTATGGGTAGTGTACATCACAACGTCTTGGGTAAGGTTTAGGTAAGACTGTAGCTCTCTGGAATCTGAGAACATCAGGACACATGAAGAGATTGAATCAAAGGCTCAAACCCATCAAACAAACACCTTAGCAATGACAAGAGACATGTCACATTTCTTTCTAACATTTGAATTTTAATCAACTAGGCTCCTATCTCATCTGCTACAAGCATATACTGTTCTACTCACTGGAGCCATCCCTGCACTAGTGTCCTTACCAAGACAGCTTCTTTCTTACTGTCAGGGCGCCTTCTGCCTTGCTGAAACCAGAATCTATTAACTGAAGACCAACAGCCCATACTACCCATATCATAAACTCAGAAGCAGAGACCACAAGAGCTGGATAGGAATAAAGGAATTCCTCAAAAGAAAAACCAGAGAAGAGAGCTCCAAGTTCTGCATCTAAATTCTACCGAAATCTCTGGATGACCTACAATCTGAATAAAAGTTCCAGCTGTTCCCCTCAGGACAGTTTGCTGCCTGCTAAAATAATAAACAAACAAACAAAAACAAAATTAAAAAAAAAAAAAAACACTCTCCAGAGAAATAGAACACACAGTCTCAAAAATGAATGTCATGCACAATCTCTAACTAACTTCAAAAGCAAAATTATCAGATACATGAAGAAACAGAACTATGTCATACGTGCTTAAGAGAAAAGGTAATCAATGAAGATTGACTTCTAAGAATAAAGTTGTTGGAAATAGCAAAAGTTTGTTGTTGTTGTTGTTGTTGTTGTTGTTGTTTTAATTTTTCGAGATGGAGTTTTGTTCTTGTTACCCAGGCTGGAGTGTAATGGCGTGATCTCGGCTAACCGTAACCTCCACCTCCTGGGTTCAGGCAATGCTTCTGCCTCAGCCTCCAGAGTAGCTGGGATTACAGGCACACACCACCATGTGAAAGTCACTTTCACATTTTCAAATTTCTGATGGTTTTCTTATGATAGTGAGTTTTCTCATGCCCCACATACCTGCTACCAATTTTGTGTCTTAGTTCATTTTGATACTGCTGCAAAGAACTACATGAGGCTAGGTCATTTATAAAGAAAAATCGTTTAATTGGCTCACAGTTCTACATGGCTGGGGAAGCCTCTGGAAAATTACAATTATGGCAGAAGGCATCTTACATGGTGGCAGGAGAGAGATAGGGTGAACAGGATAGTGCCACACTTTTCAACCATCAGATATCATGAGAACTCATTATCATGAGAAAACCGTCAGATATAAGAACTCACTATCATGAGAAAAGCAACCCCATGATCCGATCATCTCTCAATAGGTCGCTCCCTTGATATGTGGAAATTACAATTTGGCATGAGATTAAGGTAGGGATACAGAGCCAAACCATATCAGGTATTGATGGAAAACACAAACGAGGCTGTTTTATACCATCAGTCTCTTGGAAAAGGGAAGACTATGTCTTTAGCCACTCCTTTTTAGTCTTGCCAAATTCCCCTGTTCAATTATTAGGTCGTGACTTACTCAAAAATTTACAAGATAATTTATAGCTAAGGCCCTATCTTCTAACTATGAACTCACACTTCAATAAAAGAGCTGCTACAGTCTATAGACCCTCACATTCTAAAACAAGTGCAATGTGAGATTTGCAATAATTCTATTTCTGGCCATTCAATATCAGCTTCTCCCATTGTCATTCAGCTTAAAAATCCCCAAAAGTTCCCAAGAACCACCAATACCCCCTGAAACCAGAAGCCCAAAAAGATTAGAGCCCCTAATACTAAAATGTTTAACTCACGGATTATTGTGCCCATGCAACTCACAACCCACATTGCAACACTTGCATTTTTGCTGCAAATAAACCAGTTGGCTCTTACCTACTAGTAGAGGACCTTATATTTATTAATGAAGATGTTATTCCTATTCATCTTATTGTCACCAACGCTTGTACTGTTTTGGACAAATTTCCTCCACCACATCTTGGTTTACCATACTTGATCTTAGGGATACCTTTTTCTGCATTCTATGCAGTAAGATAGCCAATTATTTAAACATGACAACTCCAGTAAATAAACAACAGCTCCAGTCCTTTTTTGGGTAGGGCCAGGTTTTGTAGAATATGGATTCCTTTCTTCAGATAAACAGCAAAACCTTTATATGAAGCCCTAAAGGGTTCTTATAATCCTAACCCTACTAATACTAAATCTAACCCCTAACCAAATCCCAACCCTAAACCCTGTAAGCCCAGAATATCTGAGACAGATCTGTTAATTTAGAAATTTTATTTTCCCAGGGTAGAGGACATGGGCCCCTGACACAGCCTCAGGCAGTCCTGATGAAATGTACTCAAGGTGGTTGGAGCACAGCTTGCTTTTACACATTTTAGGGAGACATGAGACATCATTCAATATATGTAAGAAGTACGCTGTATCCGTAGGAAAGCCAGAGACAACTTGAAGCAAGGAAAGACTTCTATGCCACAGGTAGGTGATGAAAAAAAAAAAAATTGCATTCTCTTAAGTTTCTGATAAGCCTTCCCAAATGAGACAATCAGAATATGCATCTATCTCAGTAGGAAAACGGATGGCTTTGAAAAGAATGAGAGCCATATTTGTCCTGAGCAGTTCCCAGCTTGACTTATCCCTTAACGTAGTAATTTTGGGACCCAAGATATTTTCCTTTCACAACCCTAATGCTTAACTTTAACCCTAACCCTAACCATAATCCCTAACTCTGACCCTCACCCTAACCCTAATCTTTGTTCTGACATTCTAACTCTTTAACCCTAATCCCCGTCTATCCCACCCTAATCTTTGTTCTGACATTCTAACTCTTTAACCCTAATCCCCAACGTCTATCCTATCCTTATCCTTAACTCATAATCCTTCAAAAATTCTCTCTCTTTTTTTTTTTTTTCTGGTATAACCTCTAAACCATAATACCCTAAATAGTACATCAAGCCATACATTTTTCTAATCCCATTCAATTACTGAATCAAACATACAATGTTACCAGGACAAAAACCTAAACGTTAATAAATCTTGTAATTATGGACTTAACAACGTTTAACCAAATCATAGT
Source organism: Saimiri boliviensis (assembly GCF_048565385.1). Classification (NCBI taxonomy): domain Eukaryota; kingdom Metazoa; phylum Chordata; class Mammalia; order Primates; family Cebidae; genus Saimiri; species Saimiri boliviensis. The sequence continues at coordinate 12,393,044 of NC_133471.1, read as the reverse complement.
AAGTGGAATTTGGTACATAGCGAAAACATTATACACCAAAAAGAGTTACCTTTTTTTCAGAAAATCAAAGATTTCTCAACATACTAAAGCCATTAATCTTCCACATACTATATAATTAAAATGTTGGAAAACCACCACGTGTTTATCTCAACTATTACAGAAAGTGTTTAAAGAAAATCAACATATTTAATGATAAAAACAGCCAGTAATCTAGAGATTCAAATTTTCTTCACATGATAAAACACCTTTATGCACAACCCATAACAATCATCAGCTGAATTGTTGGAACCCAAAGCTTTAAGATCAGGAACAGAGCACTGATGCTTACGAAAAAAATATATTTCTGTACACTAGCAATAAATGATATGAAAATAAAATTAAGACTACAATTTCATTTCTGAAACATAAAGGGCTGGAATAACTCCAACTGCCCTGGAACCCATAGGGGCAGGCCGTTGGGGGTGGGAGATGGCCTTGGAGTAGTGGCTATGATGCTCCATGGGGACTTCTTCGCAGCAGTGGTTGTGGGGCTAACAAGAAACAACTAAAGTTCCTGGAGAATCAAAGTAGACTTCCTTAAGAACGTAATGGATAAAGAGAAGAAAACTTATGGTGGCTGTGAACGTCCTGATGCAACGATGTCAAATGGATATCTTCTGAGTCATAAATATGTTGTAAAAAGAGAACATGTCCAAACATCAGGAACAATGAAACCCATGTTTAGTGGTCCAGGTCATTTTGCCGAGAATGAAACCAATGAGGTTAATTAGAGAGAGCATGCACGCATTTTGACGAGTTTCAGTACACCTACAGTGCCACAGAGATTCCTACATTCCCATTTCACCTGAAATGCCACTAGAACTGCTGAGGCTGTGAATTTCCTAGATTGTTAATAAAATAAATTATAATAAGCTGTTAACTCTTTCAGTCTTTAAGACCTGTACTTGAGTTATTATTTTTTTCATGAATAGCACATTCCCTGTATGGAGTGGAACTATTTCATTGCAAAGAACATTGCCTTTTGTTTTTTCATGACAGTGTTGAAATTGTTTGCAACATCGACAGAATAAAGACATTTTCACAAACCAAGAAATAAACAAATATACCAATTCATAGCTGGTTTTGTCTTATCTTTTGGATATGACTTTTAAAATCAGAGAAATGATGACATAGTAAATGCTGAAAATTAGGCATATATGAACATGTTCTACAAGCAAATAATGGACATAAGTGTTTTATATATTTATCCTTTTTTTTTTTCAGAAAACTATTTCCATCTTGAAATTTCTTACATCCTTTGATAAATTTCAGTATTGTTTAAATGTGTCCTGTCATTTTTATTGCCACATTTTAAGAAGTTTATTTAAAAACAATTTTGGAAGGTTTTTAGGTACAACTTTTGAAAAAGTAACTGAACTATAGCCAGATGGTAAATAAGTTACCCATACAACTTAGAGTTCTTGTGCATTATGCCTCTTTTGGGCAATTCTTTTCATTTACTATAAAGCATCCTTTGCAATTTCAAAAACAGAAAGCAAAACAAACAATCAAGAAAACAAAACAAAACAAAAAAACAAACTAGGTGTCATAGCTTACACCTGTAATGTCAGTATTGGGGGAGACAAAGGCGGGAGGATTGCTGGAGACACACTGCTACCTGGGCAACAGAATAAGTCCCTGTCTCAAACAGCAACAACATCAACAACAACAAAAATCATTGTGTTTTTTATGAATAAATTTAACCACGATGCAAGAGTTAGACATGGAAAATTATAAAATATTGCTGAAATAAATTGAAGAAACCCTAAATAAATGTAAAGTAACAAGTGCTGGCAAGGACTGAGAGAAATTATAGGCCTTAAATACTGTATGTGGAATATGAAATGGTACAGGCTATTTGCAACATATTTGAAGATTCTTCAAAACGTTAAAAATAAAATGACCATATGATGTCAATTTGTTTCATTCAGTGTCATTTCATTACAACACTGAAGAGAGGAGGGAATCAATTTGTGGCCAGGACCACTGTTTGTATGGAGTTTGCATATTCTCCCCACATCTATGTGAATTTTCTCTAGGTACTCTGGTTTCCCCCCAAACCCCAAAGACATGAATATTAGGTGAAGTACTGTGTCTACATTGCTCCATTCTGAGTGAATGTGTGTGTGTGTGTGTGTGTGTGTGTGTGTGTGTGTGTGTGTGTGTATGCTTCCTGACCAGGATTGGTTCCTGTCTTGCACCATAAGCTGCTGGAACTCAGCAGAGTTATGGCCACCTGTGACCATAAACTGGATAAATAAATCATATTACTTGTTTTTATTAATCCTTCTTAAATGGATGTATAGTGTATGTAAACATCAATGTTTGGCTGGACATAGTGGCTGACACCTGTATTCTAAGCATTTTGGAGGCCAAGGCAGGTGGATCACTTGAGGATGGGAGTTCAAGACCAGCCTGACTAACATGGTGACACTCTGTCTTAAAAAAAAAAAAAAAAAAAAAAAAAAAAAAAAAAAAAAAAAAAAAAAAAAAAGAAAGAAAAGAAAGAAAGAAAGAAAGAAAGAAAAGAAAAGAAAAGAAAAGAATATCAATGTTTAACATTAAAAATGTTTCAATCTTTATTTAGTAATTTGGTAATTTTTCTTTGCCCAGAAATATGCAGAGAACTTAACTCTTGCTTATATCAATTATCCTATGGTAAAATTGGTTTTATTCTGTCACTTCACTTTAAGTAACAGTTTCCAAGGACCTATTTACAATGTTAAGTGGAGACTTACTGTATTCCGAAAAAGTTAAAAATAGGTGTCTATACAAAATTTTGTACAAAAATTGTCATGGCACCATTATTCACTATAGCCAAAAACTGGTAGCAACCCAAGTTTCCATCATGAGATGAATGGATAAACAGAATGTGACATGTCAAATTGACAGCTGGGCATTGTGGCTCATGCCTATAATTCCAGCACTTAGGAAGGCCAAGGCAGGTGGATCGCCTGATGTCAGGAGTTCAAAACCAGCCTGGCTGGAAGAATCGCTTGAATCCAGGAGGCAGAGGCTGCAGTGAGCCGAAATTGTGCCACTGCACTCCAGCCTGGGCAACAGAGCAAGTCTCTGTCTCAAAATAAAATAAAAAAAGTAAATTGAGATATCATTCATCCAAAAAGAGGAAAGTAAAATGGTGCAGCCACTGTGTAAATTAAACATGGAGTTAACATATGACCCAGCAATTTCATTTCTGGGTATCTACTCAAAGGAATTCAAAGTAGGTACTCGAACACATGTTTGTAGATCCATGTTCATAGCAGCATGATTCACAATAGCCAAAAGGGGAAAGCCATACAAGTGTCCATCAACAGAAGAATAAACAAACACAATATGGTCCATCCATACAATGGAATATTATGTTATGTATATTTATATTTAATCACAAAGAAAAAAGAATACAAGTACTGATGTACGTTACACCTTGAGTGGACTTTGAAAACAGCATGCCTAGGGAAAGAAGCTGGACACAAAAGATCACACATTGTATCACTCTATTTATCTTTAATACCCCAAACTGGCAAATCCATAGACACAGAAAGTTGATGAGTGACTGCCAAGCATGGGGGAATGCGGATTGCCTTCTCAATGGGAACTGAGTTTTCTTTTGAGGTAATGAAAATGCTCTGGAGCTAGCTAGATGGTTGCACAACACTTCACATACACTAAATTCCACTGAATTATATACTTACAAATGGTTATAATCATAACTCTTTATCAAATAAATTTACCTCAGTAATAAACTTGTGTTTTTTAAATTCCCAGTGCCTTGGACTTTTCCCTCAAGGAACATGGAGCCAAATTGCAGCTTTCATGAGCCCTGGTCAATCCACTTATATCTAGTACCAAAGCCCAAGGTCACTAGCGAAATAGCTCTTTCTTACAAACCAGGGACTTTCACATTTCAACAGCAAAACACCACATGGAACCTTGAACTTCACCTCAGAGATAATCATCAGATGTGCGATAGGTTTTGATCCCTAATGCTCTTCCCTCAAAAAATACATGCATATTATAGCCTCTGTATTTTCAGGTTTGCATACTTCATCTCACTTAGTCTTAAAGCCCTTGGACAGTTTACCCTTTGTTAGAGACAAATAGTATAACACTAGGTGCAGCCATGACCCAAGAGCACAGAGTGATTGCAAGAGTAGCTGGGATCTGAACTAAGATACTGCTGAGTTCCCAGCACATTTGTAGAACATGAATTAAGGACTCTTGAATTCAAGTTTCAAGGTGAGGCTGGCATTTCAGTTCACATTTACATATATTCCCATGTACATATATGTATGAGCATTTTTAATACACAAATTTAATTTGCTGAGGGTTTCAGCTAGTCACTTATTCCTGTCTAACTCCACCTGAGGCATGGCCAGGTTGACAGTACTGCCAAGGAGCAGGTTTCCTTGGATAAGAAAAGGAAATACCTGCTAAGAAATGATATTCTGATATGAGGGTTTCCTTGCCAGACTAGAGTTTTGGATAAAGGTGACTCAGTTTGTCCCTGTCTCCATCAGTTAAGAATTTGCCATCCAGCAGGAAGTGATGGAGGGAGCAATTGGGTTCACGGGGTACCTGAATATATGCTTGCCTCAAGTCCCATACAGGAGCTCTGACATAATTACACTAGTTCATTGCATTTCAATACTTAAATATTAATAATTTATCTGCTTAAATATCTAAGCTCACTTTACTAATTGTCCATCGTATAGACAAAGATGTTTGCAAATATTTCTATAGGTTTTCAAGATACAGACTAGGACTTTTGTCAATCTGTCCTGTAAATTCTTATAAAGTTGCAATAATCAGTTGTTCCATTTGTGTTCTCTTCAGCACTGAAGTTTTATTTTTCTTTATAAATCACCCCTAACATGGACTTCGATTTTATTTAACTATTTCCCTGATTTATAAATTAAGGATATTTCTCACAGATAATCTAACAAATGATGAAATAGTTTATCTTTAGAGAAAACACATGATCAACTTTTCTACTGCTGTGACTTTACAGAATTAGCTGGACTAAGTCTTAAAAAATTTCATAAGATTGGGCACTGGGTGCATGGGTGACAAGAACATGCATAAAATTCCTGAGACACCAATGAGCCTGCTGCATTCCTGTAATTGAAAGCAAACTGGACTGCATGTAACTGGGGCTTACTGAATGGAGAGGGCAGCAGGGAGAAGCACTCATGGGCCAGGAGACCATGGAAAGTCATATGGACCTTGTTCTAAGGCCAGTGGAAATCCACTGACAATATTAAATCAGGAGAGTAATGAGATGAGATTTTTGTTTCTAAATGAGTATTTTCCCATTATCAAGCTGAGATCACCTGTGGTGAGTGGGTGGATCTGAATTCCTGCTGGTGGGCTGCACGGAGGAGTGCAGTGTTTGCAACTGCTCAGGAGGAAATGAGGCAGAAGTGGGAAACAAGAAAGAAAAAAAAAAAAAAAAATCCCGGGCAGGCAGGCAGGCAGTTAGGGTGGGTCTTCAGATGAATCCTTTTTTTCTTTTTCTTTTCTTTTCTTTTTTTTTTTTAACTTTAAGAAGATGAATTTATTGCAAAGTTCTACCAAAAATCACTAACTTGCATATATATGTATGATTATACATACATTTTTTAAATTGCATTTTAGGTTTCGGGGTACATGTGAAGAACATGCAAGATTGTTGCATAGGTACGCACGTGGCAACATGATTTGCTGCCTTCCTCCCCTTCACCTATATCTGGCATTTCTCCCCACTCTATCTCTTCCCAACTCCCCGCTCCCCCCCACTGTCCCTCCCCTATTTCCCCCAACAGACCCCAGTGTGTAGTGCTCCCCTCACTGTGTCCATGTGTTCTCATTGTTCAACACCCACCTTTGAGTGAGAACATGTGGTGGTTGATGGTCTGCTCTGGTGTCAATTTGCTGAGAATGATGGTTTCCAGGCTCATCCATGTCCCTGGATAAATGACACAAACACATCGTTTTTGATGTCTGCATAATATTCCATGGTGTACCAATCCTTTCAAACAAAATAACAGCCTCCAGGCACAGATACAGGAAGGTGCACAAGAGAGCTTGCCTAAGACATGCACACAGCCACACAGATAAGAAAGCCTACACAGGTGACTTAGCCAGACATCCCTGCAATGGAAAATTTCATCCCCTGACATACGCACAGTAAGGGGAACAAAGCAATATGGAGTAACTCAGGCTAATGGCCAGCAGGTGCACTAGGAAGTTGGGGTGGGGCCATCAGAAATTCACACCTTATGCAAATGAGACACCCAGTCCTCATTGGTTTTTTATAAAAGCCTTTGCATTCAACTGTAAAATCCGCAACACTTTTCTGGATCCTCTCTTCATAGCAGAGGGCTTTCTTCTTTCACTTATTAAACTTCCACTCCAATCTCACCCTTGGTTTCTGCATTCCTTAAGTTTCTTGGTCATGAGACTAAGAACTCCAGATACTACCTCAGGCAATGAGAAACATTTATGTTGTGGTTCACTGGCAAAACTATAACAGAAGCAGTTTGGATTCATCTCTATTCTTTAGATCTGCTAAGGTTGTGAAACTGAGAGATAGTCACAGGAACAGTTCCAGGAAAAGAAATCTGGATCCAAAGGGAAAGAGATATTTTTCTCACAGTTGGTAGAGGCAGGAAAGTGAATTGGGTTGGCAGATTGGATTGTCAGGTAGAAACCATGTTGATTTCCTGATTTGGGGGTTATATGGTGGTTACTTGGGAGAGTGTCCCAACTTTGAGTAAAATACAGCAGAGTATTTTGTGTGAAATTGCAAATCTGGTACGGGAATAACCACTGGGGAATCTGAGAGAATAGGTATTTGGAGAAAGGTATTTTGTACTGTAATTACAAGTTTCCTCTAATTATAAATTTACTGGAAATAAAATTACTTTATGAAAAAAAAAAAATCAACACCATACCAGGCAAATAGAGATGACATCAAACTTCATTATAGAGGCTCCATTTCAGCCAAAGCTGTGAAACCAATCACCCTCAAAAGAGTGTGAATTCCATTAGCCACCCTTGTGTGGACACGATTCCATCAGTAATAGGGCCAATTAGTGGATATTAACTACTACAGGCCATTGTGTGAATATATATTGGATGTTAAGAATGATCTCAGGTTGCAATGGCAACAGTGGAATTTTAGGGTTATATATTTCTACATGAACACTTCCTCTGCAGAATACTCTGAAGACTGTCTCCACTATACTCCAAGTTGTGGACAGGAAGGTTTTAATTCACCACTGAACAGCATCAAGTTAAGATCTCCCTCCTGGCCAGGCGTGGTGGCTCAAACCTGTAATCCCAGCACTTTGGGAGGCTGAGGTGGGTGGACCACCTGAGGTCAGGAGTTCAAGACCAGCCTGATCAATATGGTGAAACCCCATCTTAAAAAATAAAAATAAATAAATAAATAAAAAATCTTCCTCTTGGAGCCTTGAGAAAAATGAAGTTCTTGTCTCCCGCCTCGGATCATCTGAGGGAAGATGGTCAGAAAAGGTGGGTTCACCTGCCATCTGGTGGCCGTCAGGACTCAGCAGAGGCCACTCTTGCTCACAGTTTATCGTTGGATGTGCGCCCCCTCCTGGCTATCCTGAGAAATCAATTACATTCAGTATTCGTTTACACAGTGCCATCATTTTGGAAATTCACTCTCCCATGTGTTTTTCAAAAAATAGTGATGGAACAATTATTTGGAATTCATATAGAATAAAAATAATATACATACAAACTAAAATTTACACAAAAATTCACTCGCAAGAGTCCATAGGCTGAAATTTGAAATGCAAAACTATAAACATTCTAAAAGAAAGCCTGCATGACCTTGGATTTGACGCTGACATTTAACTCATAATACCGAAAGCCAAATCACAAAAGAAAAAAATACTGATAACCGAGACTTTATAAAACTAAGTTTTCAGGAAACCCTGTCTCCACTAAAAATACAAAAAATTAGCTACTCAGGAGGCTGAGGCAGGAGAATTGCCTTAACCCAGGAGGCAGAGGTTACAGTGAGCCGAGATCGCGCCATTGCACTCCAGCCTGGGTAACAAGAGCAAAGCCTTGTCTAAAAACAAACAACCAACCACCACCACCACCACCACCAACAACAACAACAACAACAACAAAAACTCTACATTTTCAACTCTTGAAAGAGCCTTTCCAGAGAACAAAGACAGGACACAGACTGGGAGAAAGTATTTACAAAATACAAATCTAGTGAAAACAATTCTATTAAAAATACAAAAAGAAGTTGGGTTGGGTGGCTTATGCCTATAATCCCAGTTAATCGGGAGGCTGAGTGAGAGGATCGCTTGAATTTACTAGTTTGAGATCGGCCTGAGCAATATAACAACACTTTGTCTACAAAAATAATCATAATACAAAATGAACTCTTAAAAAGAAGCAGTAAGGTAACTAAAAACCCAATGAAAATAAGTAAATATCTAAATGGACACTTGGCCAAATAAAATGTAAGGATAGCAAATAATCATACAAAAGGATGCTCAAGATATCATTAGGAAATTGTAAATTAAGCAACAATGAGATAACTGCACATCCTTTAGAACTGTTGAACTCTAAAAGAGTGCTGACAAACCAGTTGTTGGAGGCTGAAGAATAGGAACTGTCATTCATTGCTGGTAGAATGGATAATGGTACAATCACTTTGGAACACACTTTTGCAGTTTTGTTTCCAAAGCAGAACAACTCTCACCTTATAATCTAACAATTGTACCCCTAAATTGCCTGTATTTAGAAAATTGCTTGGAAAAGTTATGTTCAAACATATACCAGCATGCAATTATGGACAGTAGTTCTATTCATAATGATGAAAATGCAATCAGAATTTCCTTTAGTAGCTGAATGCGTAATGAAATTGGGGTGCATCTATGCAATGGAGTACTATTCGTAAACAGAAAGGAATAAACTATCTACACATGCAAAGACATGGGTAAATCTTGCATGTATACTGCTCATTGAAAGAAGTGAGTCTGAAGTGGCTACCCACCATTTCACCCCATTTTATATGATATTTTGGAAAAGGCAAAATTACACAGATAAACAAATCAGTGGTTACGTAGGGTGGAGTTTGAAGTATTCTGTATGGTACTTTAATGGTGGATACCTGACACCATGCATTTTATAAAAAAGATAGAATTTTATAGCCCAAGAAATAAATCACAAGCTATCAAATTAAATCAAATTATTTAGTGCATAGTAGTATCCAATGATAAAATATAGAATGGGACCAAGAATCTCACTGTATTACAAATTTATGTAAAAGCTCACTGCAGGTGATGAGCAGAAAGTGCTAACCTAAGTCACTTTGGAAGTGAGTAGAAATAGACTAAAAGCAGAATAGACTGCATATAAATAGTGGACTCTATTTTATAAAGTTCTTTCCCACAGGAGTAATAGTCAATTTTGAAACCACTATACCTGTAAAAAGAAAAATAAAAATGCTGTTTTTCTTCTATACTCTTCAATAGTTCACTTTGACACCAAATGTATGAGGGCTTTTCCCATACTGACCAATTCTCCAATTTTCTGGACACCAGCTGGGTGTCCTATAATTCAATTATGACACGAGTTTATTGGAGTTATTACATACCTAATAGTTTAAGGGTTGTTTCCCACTTCACATGCCAATCACAAGGAGTAAATCCCCAGTTCACTCACACTTCTGCATGGCTTGGCTGCAAACCGAACAGTCTTACACCTCCTCCTCAGGATTGATAATTTGCTATCATGGCTCATAAAACTCAGGGAAACACTTATGTTTACTGGGCAATATGACCTCAGTATTTGCTCCCCCCAAAATTCAAACCTAACATTAAAAAAAAATGGTTTTTATAGGTAATTCATTGTCAAGTCTCTGCCCTCATGAATGGGACAAGTGCCATTATAAAACAGTTTGTAAGGAGCCTGTTTCTCCATTCTGCCATATGAGGACATGGCAAGAAGATACTTTCTCTAAGGGATGAGCCATCACCAGACATGGAATCTTCCAGTGACTAGATCTTGGATTTTTCCAGGCCCCAGAATTATATGCAACAAATTTATGTTGTTTAAAAGTTACCCAGTCTACAATATTTTGTTACTGCAACCTGAAAGACCCCAGTTTATTATGAAGGATATGGTAAAGAAAACACATGAACAGCCAGATAAGGGGTACACAAAACAAGGTTTGGAAGGATCTCAAGTGTGGAAGCTGTCCTCATGGAGTTGAGGTTTCCATGATCCCCACACACGGATATATTTATCAATTTAGAAGCTCTTTAAACCCCATCTTTTAGGATTTTTTAAGAGACAAAGTCTTCCTCTGTCCCCTCAGCCTGGAGTGCAGGGGTGCAATTATAGATTACTGCAGCCTTGAACTCCTGGCCTCAAGGAATCCTTCTGCCTTAGATTCCTAAGCAGCCGAGACTATGTGTGTACACTACCACACCCAACTGTCTTACTTTCTGTAGAGATGAAGTCTTACTGTGTCGTTCAGGCTGACCATAAACTCCTGGCCTCAAGTGATCCTCCCACCTCTTTCAGGGATTTATATGGAGGCTTTATCACTGAAGATTGATTATTAACTCAATCTGCAGCCCTCTTTCCTCTCAGAGGTCAGGATATGAAGCTGAAAGTTACAAGCTTCTAATCATGGCTTGGTATTTCTGGTGACTGTGCCCCATCCTGAAGCCATCCAGGAGCCCACCAAGAGTCCTTAGCAGAAAAAATGACTTCCTATCACCCAAGAGATTTTTAAGGCATTTAGAAACTCTGTGTCAGAACCCAGGATCAATGATCGAAAATGAGAACAAAATATGCTGTTAACATCCCTATGACTCAAGAAATTGTAAGGGTTTTGAAAGCTCTGCACCAGGAAATAGACCAAACATATATTTATTATTAAATCACAGCCTATAATTTGGATGAACAACAAGAAATTCAGTGTTTATACTAGAACAAGGGATTAAATAAATAGCAGATGGTGGAAGACAATTCTTGCTGTTGGAGTCAGAATTTACAGACAAGAAAGGTAGTGGGGGTTGGAATAATTCCTGTGATAATGGATCAGAGTCCATTGATTAGAGACAGCAGTATAAACTCACATGTAGCTTAATATATACACAGATGGATCCACATAGAAATCTTTATAATTAGGGGTGTATATGTAAGTTAGAACTCACACTTATATATTTCCTTGCATTGTCAGCTGTGAAGGAGAAGATGCAATGAGCATATTTACCTGCCAGATATAAGTACTTGAAACTATTATCTAATGAGGGAAAACAGTTCTTTTTGAAGAAATAGCTAAAACTCAGGCCAAGACAGTAAATATATGAGCCAGGATACTCTTGAAGTGTCAGAAAGAAACTGTTAAACAAAACAAGACAAAACATTCAGTTGCCTCAAAGGAAAACAGAAGCCCATGGAAAAAGCTCCCAATGGTCATCAGGTAGGAAATCAAAGTAACATAATACTGTACAATTGGATAATAACCAAACGATTGAAGTAACTATCTGGTTGTCAATACTGGTATAAATCAATGATTAAGTAAATACACAAATGGGCCAAATAGAAATATCTTATACAGATGAATTCCAAATACCTGATGTAGACACTCAGGCATCAAGGAGGTAGAGCTAACTCCCCACTCTTTAAGTGTAGGCTCTGCAGGTTTATTTCCTCCAAAAGAATACATACAGTATGGACATGGGGAAAAAGTAACTTCACAGTAAGAAACCTAAAAACGCTACCTCAGTCAGGTGATGAAAATTAACATTAATGGTGACAATGCATCTTAAGAGCATGAAGAGACTAGAATAGCACTACAAATCGGATCTGCTTCCCCCGAACCCATAATCCCAGCCTAATTATGAGAAAAAACACAAAGTAAACCACAATGAGAGATATTGTACACAATACCTGACTGATCTTTCTTACACTCTCAAAGCTATCAGAAGGAACATCTTAGAAACTGTCACAAGCAAGAAGAGCCTTACACGACAACTAAATGTCCTGTAGGAATCCTACATGAGATCCCAGAATAGAAAAAGATAGAAATAAGAGAAACCAAATAAAATGTGGGCTTATTTAATGATAACATATCAATATCTGGTCATTAATTGTAACAAGTGAGGTTAGATGTTAAGAAGACATCTGATACATTTTTCTTCCTAATTTTTGTGTGAATCTAAAACTACTTTAAAATAATAACTTTATTCAAAACATTGTAATATTTTTTCAAACATCTGTTTATTTGTACTAATAATTAATACTCTACTTTCAGAAATCATTTCTGTAGTTCGCTAATTATTTGTAGTACTAATCGTAGTAGTAACTGACACTAACTAGTCCTATATTTAAAAAATAAGAACATTCATGATACTGTCAAGTACATAATGTGGAGTAATATATAATACCAAATAAATGCTTCTTTTGCATTTTAATGTTAATAGAACACATTTGTGTACACTTATTAATCATTTTGTGTGTGTTGGGGGGGGTATGATTCTGTCCTGGGTTCACTCAAAAGTACAACTTAAGAAAAAGTGTGTGTTGGTGGGAGCTGAGTGCAGTTGCTCAGGCCTGTAATCCCAGCACTTTGGGAGTCCTAGGCAGGCAGATCGCAAGGTCAAGATATCGAGACTAGCCTGGCCAACATGGTGAAACCTCGTCTCTACTAAAAATACAAAAATTAGCTGGATGTGGTAGCAGGTGCCTATAATCCCAGTTACTCAGGAGGCTGAGGCAGGAGAATTGCCGAAACCTGGGAGGCAGAGGTTTCAGTGATCCCAGATGATGCCACTGCACTCTAGCCTGGGTAACAGAGCAAGACTGTCTTGAAGAAAGAAAAGGTTCAAATGGCAAATTGATTTTTGTTACTGGATCCGTGATTGTAATAAATCTTTGTCTTTATTTTGTTTCCAAACATTCATTTTTACAGTAATACAACAGAAACAAATATTTGTCACTGCAAAAAATATTCAGAGAAAGAAAATACGTGAACAGATTTTGTGACCAACATCATTCAATGTTTTCTTGTGATGTTTTCTAAAATAGAAGAGTTTTTTTTTTTAATTTAATTTTTTTATTTCATCTTATGTTTTGTGGTATATGTGAAGAACATGCAAGATTGTTGCATAGGTACACACATGGTCATGTGATGTGCTGCCTTCCTCCCCTTCACCTGTATCTGGCATTTCTCCCATGCTATCTCTTTCCAACTCCCCAACCCCCACAGTCCCTCCCCTATTGCCCCCCAACAGGCCCCAGTGTGTGATGTTCCCCTTCCTGTGTCCATGTGTTCTCTGTTCAACACCTATCTATGAGTGAGAAGAGTTTAAAGGGATATTCAAAGTCAATTTCCTCAGTGATGCTTTAGAGAAATTGATGAAACTACATAAACAAAAGTGGCAGGACATTCTGTGAGTGATTTTAGATATTGCTATATATTGAAGAAAAATGTAGTCTACCTTTTAGGGGATCAGAAATAATTATTAGAAGCTCAAACTGTGACATGGTAAAAGCCCCATAAAACTGCATACCTAGACCATACCTCGGCTTTCTGTTGAAACTGCTCTCTGTAACCCTAATGTGGCAGGCAAGCAGTCCAAAACCAGGCCATCTTGGCCCCTGCGACTTATAATACGTAACTAAAGTTTGTAATTTCCACCACACCCAGACAATGTGTAAACTAAAGCTTATCTTGACTTCTGTAAACCACTTAAGTAACAATCAGAATATCCAAAGTCCCCTGGCCGTCGGAATGTCTGAAGCCCCTCACCCCCACCTTGCCTCTCACCCTCACTCCCAAGGTGGTTTTACAGATATAAAGGGTCTTGACACCCTCCTTTCGGGGCCACAGGTTGGAGAGACATGAGTCCTCCATGGCTGCAGACAATAAACACCCTCCAATTTGGCATACTTTTGTCTTGGTGTTGACTTTCTGTGCCTGCTCCAGTACAACAAAACTCTGCAAGGTTTCTAAATTCAGTTGAAATGACATCACTATATCTAGTAATGAAGGTAATGATAAAATGGAATCTATGCCTTATTTGTGCAATAAAATCCCAAAAGAGTATTTAATGCTCCTAGGAAAACTTGTTAGACTAGAAATACAGTTGATAATATCCAAAGCAAAATACACTTCTGTAAACCAAAAATAAAATTCTAAGCTCCCCCCAACCTTCTAAATGGACTTCCTCCTCAGCCAGGGCTGTTTAAAATTTAATCTGAGAGATTGTTTCAGGCTATGATGGGAAGTGAGGGTAGGATATGCCTCATTATACCTCTCTGACATTAACATCAACACAGTCTTTAGGTCTGGTAAGAAACATTTTAAAACGTATTTTCTGTGAAGCCTACTGCCTGAAGACTTCCTCTGCAAATAAGAATCTGAGTGTCCACAATCCTTTATCTTAATCCAGACATTGTTTTCCATTGATCCCATGTCTCTAGATAAATTCAACCAATTGTTAGCCAGAAAAAAATGTTAAATGTATCCATAAACTGGAAACCCCCACCCCACTTCGAGTTGTCCTGCCATTCTAGATCAAACCAACGTATTTCTTAAATGTATGTGATTGAAGTGTCATGTCTTCCTAAAATGTGTAATACCAAGTTGCACCCTGACCACCTTGGGTAGATGTTCTCAGGACATCCTGAGGGTTGTGCCTGAGCCATGGTCACTCACATTTGGCTCAGATTAAATCTCTTCAAAGATTTTACAGAGTCTGACTCTTCATTGACACTTCCTTACATTTGATTGTACAACAGAAGTAGCTCATCGGGAATAAAGGTATCATGTTAAAGTATATTCATATTGTTGACCTAAAGGAAGAAGATGAGGCACAAAACAGAATTTCAGAGTTTACTTGAGCCAAGATAAAAACACCCACCCAGAAGACACAGAACTAAATATCTGTGGATACAAGTTCCATTCAACTTCTATTACAAGCAGGTTTTTAAAGCAAAAAGAAGGACAAGGAGTTGGCTGATACAAAGTTGTTTGCCAGGAATTCTCACTGGCTTCAGAAATAATATTGATTAGTGATTGGCTACACACTGTTGAACTATAGAGGATGCTTAAGAGACAAAATGGTGAAGTATGACCTCCTGGGGTTACTCCATCAGAAAAGAGAAGAAAGTCTAAATGGGCATACTTTAAACTTCCTAAACAGACTGTAAGTGCTCACTGCACAGGTGGGCAGCCCATACAAAAGGAAAAATTATGGGAAAGAGGTGAGCCTATAAAGTCCTAGGATCAAGGTTCAATGCTGCCTTTGACCTTCAGATGCCTTCTTGGGTCTCTTCCAAGAGAATTTTCCTTTCTTTCCTGTTCTAAAGCCTTTTAAAAATAAATTTGCACTCCTCCTCTAAAACTCACTTTGGTTTCTTCTTCCACCTTACGTCCCTTAGTGCAATTCTTTCTCCTGAGGATACAAGAACTGAAGTTGCTGGAGATACATATGGATTCACCGCTGGTAACTCACGGTAACTCGGATAGCTGCCGCTGGCAAGAATAATCGAAGAAAGTTTTAATGACTTTACTGAAATGACGTGTCGAGACCAGAAACCAAAATGGTGGCAACTGAGAATACTACTAATGTCCAGTGTTTGGGTCACACTCTCACCTAGGTGAGAACCTGACCAAAAGGGGAGAATTAGTAAACAAATTATGGCAGGCCATTGTTCTGGACTGGGCTCCTGCAGTAGGCCACAACGGAGCAGCCCAAACCAGAATGGAGCCAATGATGATAAATGCCACGCAAGCAAACTGAAGCTTTAAGGAAGCAGATAAATTTCCAAACAAGTCATTTTTTTTCTTGAAAAAGACTACATTCCAGTCTACCTAAGTTAGCATAAGGAAGTCCCCTCTGCTTCAACCCTTATGCAAAAAGTAACCTGAAGTAACCTGATATTAACTGTGAACCCAAAATATCTGAGACCAATCTCAGTCAAATTAGAAAATTTATTTTGGTAAGGTTAAGCCTCCAGAGGTCCTGATAACATTTGCTCATGTTGGTCAGGGTACAGCTCGCTTTATACGTTTTAAGGAGACATAATACATCAATCAATACATGTAAGATTTATGCTGGTTCGATCTGGAAAGGTGGAAAAATTCAAGGGGTGGGAGCTTCCAGGTCACAGGTAGATTTAAAAATTTTGGGAATGGCAATTAGTCTAAAGAGTTATCATCTGTAAAAAGGAATGTCTGGGTGGATAAAGGGTTGTGGGGATGTAGGTTTTTATACAGATGAAGCCTTGAAGTAGCAAGCTTCAGAGAAAAAAAGATTATAAACCTTTCTTAACAGACTTAAGTCTGTGTTGATGTTAATGACGGAGGAGTATAATGAGGCATGTCCAGCCCCCTCTTTCATAATGGCCTGAACTACATTTTTAGGTTAACTCTGGAATCCCCTTGGCTGAGAGAAGGTGACTGGGGGCCTTAGAATTTTATTTTTGGTTTACATAACCAATCAGCTGTTATTTTCCATTGTTCTGTTTCCTTCTTCCCATCTTACAAAACTCACTGTTCTGCTATTGCACAGTGAGAACTGAGACCAAATAAGGACTTCTAAACTTTATACTGAGACCAAGTAAATCCATTTACAATGATGACAGAGAATAGTCTCATGATATTAATGCCCAAAGTTTTGGTCAGTTTCTCAAAATTGAAAGGCTGACCAAAAGTGGGGATTTGTTAAATTAAATTTGGGCTTATGAAGCCTTCCAAAGAGTTTTTGTAAAGAACTACAACCTAACTTAGCATATAAACAAACTGAGAATCTGACTTAGAAATCTGTCTTTTTAACAAATAGCTGAGGCCAAACCAATCACAGCTGCCAAGCGTCAGCCAATGTTAGGCTGCCAACTGTTCAAATTATGTTCCATAAAGACAAATCCAGGCTGTAACCAATGGAGCTGTCTGTGTATTCCACTTCTGTTTTTTCTATGTCACTTTCTTTTCTGTCGTTATAAACATAACCTACACATGTCATGTGGCAGAGTTTCAACAGTTGGGTCCTGAAAAAGATAGCCTATTAAGCTGAAGTTAATTAATTTTTAAGATCATCATTGGGCCATGAGAAATTATCAAACAGGACAATTCTTCCATTAAGAAAAGCTAAAAAAAATATATATTTTAGTAAGAGAGGAGAAATCAAAGGTCAAATAAGAAATCAACTGTATCAAACTGGAAACCTAGAAGAAACAGTTGATTTCCTAGTAAAAATACACATTAACAAAATGGACTCTAAATTAAGGAAACTACGAATATTAGCATAGAACAGCTTGGAACAGTGCCTAAAGATCTCCCAGTGGAAAAGGATGAAGGACCATCTGAGTTCATAGCTTAATGTAAGCTGATCTTTTTTAAATTAATTCTGATGTTAGGGTCAGACACTACATACATAGGTGGTGGTCCTATGAGATTATATAGAGCTTAAAAATTTCTGCCTAGCCATCATGTCATAACCTCATGGCTCAAAGCATTATTTTATATGTTTAAATAGATACACAGATACTTCCCATTATAGTAAAAACTGCATATATTATTTGGTACAGTACCATGTTACACAGGTTTGTACCCTAGGAACAAAAGGCTATATCATATAGCCTAGGTGTGGCTAGGTGTAGGCTATACCATCTGCATTTGTGCAAGTACACTCCATAGTGTTTGCACAGTGATAAAATAACTTAATGACACATTTCTCAGAAAACAGCCCCTCCTCAAGTGACAGTAAATGTATTTTAAATGGCCAAAACCTAGGAGAAAAGTGAGAACTCAATTCATGATACAGTTTAATAATAAGCTTAATAGAGTTAAAATATTTCATCTAATCTAAGATAACAGTGATTGTAAGACACACATTCTTTTATGTAACATTACAAATATGCTGCCAATTAAACTGGCTTTGTGAATGACAACAAAAATGTTGTCAGTTTACTTCTATTAATGCCAGGAAAGTAAAATGAAAATGAATTGTGGTTTTGACATGTTAAAGCAAATAAGAAGGAGGTCATTACACTAAGGTCTTCCCTAAGCAAACACAAACTTAACCTGGATGCATTTCTAGTAACTCATTTAAAAAAAAAAAATAACAAACCAACTGAAGTCAATCACAAAGAGCCCAGCAGTCGGTTGGCTATATGGCTAGGGATACCCATGGAACGACTCGCCAAATCAGGCAGTCATCTAGCTGGAGCGAATCAGGCCATTTCTTCACTTAGCTTCTACCTCTAAAAGCTCTGCTCACTCTGCGAATGTGGAGCCCAAAACACGTTTTCTGTTTCGGTGCTTCTCAATTCATGAATCATTCTTTTGTACAAATAAACTGTGTTTAAATTTATTTTGCGTAAAATTCTTTTCACAGACATAAGTATACTATTTATACTTAAAATAATGTTGTGAGTTTTAAGACACATACTCTTCAATATTTTCAAGCAGTTTAATAGTGTAAGAATAAGCCAATGAGACACAAATAAAAGCAAGTCTGTAGAGTGTGTGTCCTGGGGGCCCTGAGGGGACTCGCTGTGATGCTCTCAGGGTTTCCCTTTTCTCTGTACCAAGATTTCCCCGAGAAGCAAATCCAAATTTGGAAAAACACACTTGGGCTTGCTATGATGATGAGTATCAAACTCTCAACGAAGGGACACTTTTGTAAAATAAAATAAACATAAATTGATGGCAGCATCAGGCTGTGCCCTGTGTCCCCTGTGCCCTGAGTCCCAGAGGCAGCCAAACGTGCTTCCCCCAACCTCTTGTGGCTGGGTGGGACCTTATTCCACGTCCAGAGACTGCTGCTCCAGACCCTAGCCCTGTGTTGGGGCTCTCACCCAACACCACCGTGGAGAGGGTGCAGGGAGGAGGCAGTGCTGGGCGTGGGGCATTGCTGCACTCCATGGAGACAGCAGGAACCAGGGACAAGCTAGAGCCCCCTTGGAGCCCACTGTCCTGGGAGCTGCCATGATGGGGCTGGGCTGAGTTGCCTGCTGTCAGGGGAGCAGCACTGTTGCGCATGAAGGGGCATGCAAAGAGGGGCCCAATGAAGACCAGTAGCCACCACCCCAAGCTGTGAAGAGGTGCATCTGGAACTGCCTGTACACTCCATGGGGTGAGTAGGAGCCAGACCCTCCAAGCACAGGACCTGGTCATCTCTGCATTCTGCACTCTCAGGGGCCTGGGAAGGGGGTCTTACCTGCCCCCAGAGGCTTGGGGGTGTCTGCTCCCACTACTTCGCTTCTGGCTCTCAACACCTGCTGTAATCTGATAGGGGTTTGGGGCTGAGTCCAGGTGCTATCACAGCCTGCCTAGGTGTGCATATGCTAAGGGCAGAGCTTACATGGCAGCCCCCTGCCACCTTGGCTCCCTTTGCATTTTGAGCGCAGACAAGTGCTGGGGTGGGCTGAGGATGGCTTGGTGCTGGCCTGTAGTTGACCCTTACCATAAGCAGGGTTCCACGGATGGTAGCAGGAGTCAGAAAGGCTCCTCGGCAGAAGGGGTTAAGTCCCTGATGAGGCCCAACCTTCAGGCCAGAGAGGGCCTGAAGGCTGTAGGCTGGGCTGCCAGTTATGCTGGGAACTTGTGGTGCCCATTCCAGGCCTTCCCATGGCCACACACAGACCAACTGGCATCCACTTCCACCCCTCAGAGGCCCATAAAAGCCCCAGGTTCAGCCAGAGCAGAGCAGACAATGGGATGACCAGCTGCAGAGAGGAGCTACCCTCTCAACTAGGAGCTTAACAGTCTTCAAGACCCCCTAGTTGTGGAAAGGAGTTACCTGCTGTGGGTCTCCTCTGAGCTGTTCTATCACTCATGAAAGCTTCTCTTTGTTTTGCTCACTCTCTTGTCTGTGTACTTCATTCTTCTGATGGCAGAACAAGAACTTGGAATCCACCAGTGGCAAGGATAAAAGACCTATAACAAAAACGGGGCTGAGACGTGTGCCTTGATTTCCACATTGTGAGTGAAGAGAAGGAGAGAAGAGCTGCAGTCCTTTGGGGAGAACCAACCTGGGAGCTACCCCAGCCAAGGCTGTGACTTTTTCTTTGGGGTCTTGCAGTTCCTGTCACCTCCAAGCTTCCAGATTCCACCGTATTCCCCGGTGCCAGCTGTGGAAGCTGCCTGTGGTGTGTTTGGTCCAGCCACAGCCTTGCAAAGAGTCAGCACGCATGCTGGCACCTGGAGCTGCCCACCCCACTGCAGCAGCTGGTGTGTCCGACTGTGCAGTAGCCAGACCCTACACTTGCTCACCCACCCCTCACTATTTCATGCCTGACTTGCCCTTGGCAGGCATGAGATCCAGGCCCATAGCATGAGCCAAGTGCAGCCTACCAGGCCAAGTGAGCAGAACAAATTCAGCAGGTCAGAGTAAACTCAGGCAAAGGTGCCAATAGCCAGAAATATTTCCTGCCAGAAAAGTGACACCCCAAAAATCCTTAACAACATGAGAAAGTAAAACATGGCAGTGCTCCCTTTTCTGCACTCAGGGCATATGCAGGAAGTTTTTCCTTACCTTCTGGTGTCCTGAAGCTGCACCGGCATAGCCCCCAGGTGTTCCTTAGCCACACAGAGTTCTCCCAAGTGGGTCCTGAGGAGAAGGAGATTTGGGTCCTACCTAGGCATGGTCCCCAGGTGTCCTGTAGCCATAGTGGCACCTCCTGGATGAAACCTGAGGAGAACAAAGCTTAATGCTCACTGTGGAGGTGCCAGATATCTGTGTGGGGAACATGGGGGGAAAGTCCAAAAACGTGGGATTATTTTATTGCACTTTACGTTTTGGGGTATATGTGAAGAACATGCAAGATTGTTGCATAGGTGCACACATGGCATTGTGATTTGCTGCCTTCCTCCCCATTGCCTATATCTGGCATTTCTTCCCATGTCATCTATCCCCAACTCCACACCCCCTGCTGTCCTTTCTCTGTTTCCCCCAAACAGACCCCAGTGTGTAGTGTTCCCCTCCCTGTGTCCATGTGTTCTCATTGTTCAACACCCACCTATAAGTGAGAATGTGCATTGTTTTATTTTCTGCTCTTGTGTCTGTTTGCTGAGAATGATGGTTTCCAGGTTCATCCCTGTCCCTACAAAGGACACGAACTCATCGTTTATGATGGCTGCATAATATTCCATGGTGTATATGTGCCATATTTTCCCTGTCCAGTCTATCATCAATGGGCATTTGAGTTGGTTCCAGGTCTTTGCTATTGTAAACTGTGCTGCAATAAACATTTGTGTGCATATATTCTTATAGTAGAATGATTTATAATCCTTTGGGGTTTTGTGTGCCCCCTACAGGCTGTTGGGGCAGTGCAGGATGCTGAAGCGCTCGCTGTATAGGGTGCCCATGGACCTCTCCTGTGGTCCCCGTGGATCTCTGAAATCCCTTGTTCTGATAATCTCATGCCATGATTTTGGAAGTTAAAACTGAAAGAGAGCCTACCATCCCACGCCTTGAAAAGAATGGACAGAGATAAAAGCAAAGTTGATGGCCGATGGACAAAAGTCAACTGATGTACTACACATCAGCAATTATGTATGGATACAAGCGGAGTTTTAAAACTGGAATATGGTATTTAAAAATATCTATGTCATTTGTAAAGTGTCTGTTCATATCCTTTGCCCACTTTTGAATGGGATTGTTTGTTTTTTTCTTGTAATTCTGTTTTAATTATTTGTAAATTCTGGATATCAGCCCTTCGTCAGATGGGTAAACTGTAAAAAAACAAAACAAAACAAAACAAAACACACACAAAAAAACGATGAGTTCATGTCCTTTGTAGGGACATGGATGAATCTGGAAACCATCATTCTCAGCAAACTGACACAGAACAGACAATCAAACACTGCATGTTCTCACTTATAGGTGAGGTTTGAACACATGGACACAGGGAGGGGAGCACTACACACTGGGGTCTGCTGGGGGAAATAGGGGAGGGACAGTGTGGGTGGGTAGTTGGGGCAGACAGCATGGGGAGAAATGCCAGATATAGGTGATGGGGAGGAAGGGAGCAAATCACACTGCCATGTGTGTACCTATGCAATAATCTTGCATGTTCTTCACATGCAACCCAAAACCTAAAATGCATTAAAAAATAATAATAAAGAAAAAATCTATATCATTTACAACAAAAAGTCTAAAAATTAAAGTTCTTAAGTATACATTTTTTTTAAAAGCTACACATATGCATTCATACCACCTGGAAACACAGTTGAAAGAAACAATATATAAATAAATGGAGAGATAGTTCTTATTCACCATTAGTAACTAGACATAGTTAAGATAACAATTCTTTCAAAGTTGATTTATACATTGAGTTTAATCTCAATTAAATTCCCAGAAAACTGTTTCTAAACCTGTAATAGACAACATTGAATAAACCAAAACTTGAAGGCCACACACATCTGTACCCCAACACTTATTACAAAGCTAAAGTAATGAGAAAAATGTGATAATGATCCTTATCCCAACACTTATCCGGAACCTAATCCTAACCTCTAAACTTATCCCTATATTGACACTGACCCTGACCAAATCCTGACCTCGATCCCAATCTAAACCCCAAGCCAGACCCAGATGCCAACCCCAACCCACATTTCTAACCCCAACCCTGACCCTGACCCAATTTTTGATCCTGACCTTTAACCTGACCCTGACCTCTGATTCTAACCCTAACACAATATTCCCCAGTTCAACTCGAGTGTACCTCTTACCTTATTCTTAGCACTAGCTAAGCATAAGGCTAAATCCAAAAACATAATCAAAACTCAATATCATCCCAAAGTGAAACTCAACATCAATTTCACCCTAACCCTAGTGGTAACACGTACCATAAGTCATAAACCAGAATTTGAGCCCGTACCCTGAAATTTTAACTGACCCCAGGTTCAGCTGCTAGCTACTTGAGACAAAATTCAAGATACAGGAGTTGGTGAGAGGAAAAAGCACGTTTATTAAGAAAGCCGGCAAACCTAGAAGATGACATGCTAGCATCCTAAAGTACCATCTCAAGTCACCACAAATTTTAGTTTCCTTTTATGTTAAAGACAAAGGGTAGAGGAAAGAGTTGGGATCCAGAAGGGCCCAACAACTTCAGATATCTGGGTGCCAGTGAGGACCCAAGGAATTTGGGAAATTCTTAGTCTTTGGTCAGGTCAAAATGCACCTATATATCTTTAACAAAACAGTTAGTTGTTTACATGTATTTTCTTTAATTCCAGAGTTTGTTTTAAAAGCTACGTGATTGCTGTTTTTCCATATTATCTCAGTGTTCTAAAATTATCCTAGCCTATGGGCTGGAATGTGTAAAGGCCCCTTAAACAAAAATAGAATTAGTTACATTAGTTTATTTATTTTTTATTTTTATTTTTTGCCATTTCACTCTTATAAAACCATACCTATACCTGGACCCAAATCCAGAAATCTTGACACTTAATCTAAATGTAAACTAGGATCCAACTGTAACCACTAAAACCTATCCTGAGCCTAAGCCCAAGTCCCAACCACAATCCTAAACTCTTCGTGCAACCTATTTCTCAATCATAAACTTGACTCGAATACAAAACCACAAATTCTATCCACATCTGAACCCTAGTCCTAAACACTAAACCGTAATCCAATTGAGGCCAAAGTCCTATACCCTAAAAACCCAGCCCAAGTCAGAGTCTAATCCCAAATCCCAAACAGATTCCAATCAGATACTGACACCAATACTGATCCCAACCATAACACCATTACCAACCTGAACTTGAACCAGAAGGTGAATTATGAACATGAACAAACATCCTGATTCAAACCCCTAAACTCAGAAGTCAAGCTTCAGTCAGAGCCTATGCACAGGCCAGGACATAAACTGTAATCTAAATCTGAATGAAGCTCCAATTCCAATTCCAACCCTAACCCTTGTCATAAACTTTGATCCCAAACTTGAACTCAAACCCAAACTCTGAATTCCAAACACATTACGACCTGACCCCTGACCCATATACAAAGCCAAAATCCTTAACCAGAACTGAACACAAACTCAAACTTTAAAACAAATGTAACCTGACCCAAAACCTAAGCTCTAAACCCAAGTTAAACCTGAAGCCAAACATTGAAGCTGAATAACTCCCGAGTACAAACTCCTAGACTTTAAAACCAAGCTTAAGTCAGGACCCAAACCCAGTCATCTGAACAATACCACACCCCAAACTCAAACCCAAACTCAGTCCTAAATCCAATTACAATCATTACTGTACCTCTAATCTTAACTACAAACATGAATCCCAAACTAACACAAAATCAAGCCCTTAACCATAATAATGACATCTGGGCCTGTAGCTCTGCCCTCTGGGGGAATGGCTCCTTCTTTTGTTCCCAGCTTCACCCACTGCTCCTCCATCTAAGGACAAAACTTCTCACTCTGGGCCTGAAGCTCAGGCCTTTGCCTATGTTCATGTGGCTCAGCCTTTTCTTTCCACAACTTTGCCATATGGGTCCAGGTTCTTTGCTGTAACTCCAGAGCAGCACCAGCCTTTAAGCTCAGGACCCCTGCCCCCTGTGCTCTGACATCTGCCCTACTCTGGGCTAAGTCTGTCCCCTACCACTGTGATCTTGGCTCTGATATCTGAAACATTAAACCTGAACAAACACACTAACTCCCCTCTGCACTGAAACTGAGCATAAGTGAGAGACCAAGTTCAAACCCAACCACGAGCCCCAATCAAATCCAAATGGGAACCCCATCAAAATCCCACAACACTACAATTACATGTGAACCAGAAAATGTACTTGAACCCCTAAACCCTAAAACTAAGCCCCAGAAACCCAATTCTAACCTCGACTTGACAAACAAGCCAAAATCCAAGCCCATCCTAATACTAACTCTTATTCCAAATCCCAACTAAAAGTCAAACACTGAATATAAGTCAAAACCGGAATCTTAACATTTGAACCCTAAAATCAAGCCAAAGTAAGAGTCCAAGCCTGAACCAAAACACCAGTCTATATCAAGGCCAATGCTATTCCCAAGTTTGGCCTCATGACACCCTAATGCAACTGTAATCAGGCCCCTTGAGATTTTAGCATCCCAGTATTATAGTGATTGAAATAATAAAAATTCTGATCAGACTATTGCTTACACATGTTAACTATTTACTTTTTTGTCCATTATTTCTTTTTTCCACATTATGATTATAAACTGCTGATATATTACTGTAGCACAGGTAGCCTAAAGTTAGAACCTGAGCAATGCCATTTTATAAAGGAAAAAGCTTTTGTAAAATAAGTTGTAAAGGCTGTCCCATTCTCCTCACAATAACTGTGGGCCTTGGCCTCTGTAAATACAACTGCTAGTTTACTTTGCAAAATGCAAATGGTAAAGCTGCTTATCAGTAACTGCCAGAGTTGCTAGTCTTTGTTTACCGGTAATAACCAGAATAAGCATCCCTATCTAATTCCATCCCTGCAGCTTGTAATAATTGACTAAAATATGTTATTTCTACATTAACTCAGACAATGTGCAAACTAACGCTTATCTTGACTTTCATAAGCCACTTAGGTAACAATCAAAGTGACAACAAGTCTCCTAGCCCTCAGAATGTCTGGAGATCCACACCCCCCTCCCTGCCCTGGAAGTGGTTTACGGAATCACCTGGCCCTCAGAATGTCTGAATACCTTCACCTCTACACCCCACTCCACACTCTCACCCCCACTCCCAAGGTGACTTTTTAGGTATAAAAAGTATTGACATCCTCCTTTTCCCTGGTCATGTGTTGGAGAGACGCGAGTCCTCTGTGGCCACCTGCAACAATAAACCCTGCAATTTGGCATACTTTTGTCTTGGTGTTGACCCTCTGTGCTCGGTCCAGTACAACATTACTTCTTTGTCAAGCAGGAGGAGATAACTTCAGGGACACACACACACACACACACACACACACACACACACACACACACAAGGCAGACTGAATGGATGTTTAGAGGGACATTGGGACCAGCTGCTGATGCCCAGAAGTCTGGTTGTTCAAGGTGTTACCTGAGATTGAAGAAAATAGACTTCCCCGTCAGTTTTCTGAAACAACCCCTCTCTTATTCCCTAGATGCATAAAAACTCCTTGTTGCATCTTTTTGTTAAGGCAGATTTGACAGATCTTGCTCTCTCATCTTATTGCTTTGGCAAAATCTAATAAACCTTCCTCTATCTCCAAGAACTGGTGTCTCAGTGTTTGGCCTCAGCTGTGGACTGGGTAAATGAGTTTGAATTTGGGGTTCCAGGACATAATCACAATAATCCAAAGCAGCCCCAACTCAATTCTAGCCCAAGATTAAGTCAAAACCAGCACCCAAATCCTAACCCTAACAGAACCCAAGCCAAGCCCTAGCCTCAGACCTGGCATAAATCTGAGCCTGAACCTAGACATTACAACAAAAACAACCCTGATCACAAGACCAACCCTAAACTTTAAAATCATACTTGACTCCTACTCAGACCTCACATCTAAACCCTAAAGACAAATCCAGAAAAGAACACAAACATGAACCTTAAACCATAAAGCCAACTCAAACCCATAGGCAACGCTCAACCAGAATCTGAACCTGAAATTTAACCCTAAAACTTAATCCTAAACGTGAACCAGGAACCAAACTCTAAACTTGAACAAGAACTCATATCCTTAAAAGCCAAAACCAAGCCTGAATCACAGCTTTAGCTGAATCCTGATCAATACTCCTGCTGGAATTCCAATCCCAAATTTTGCCCTCAAACACAACCCTAATCCAGCCACAATCAGAAACAAGACCCTACTCACAACCTGAACCCTATCCCAAATCCAGGCTAAGCCTTAGCCCCAGTCCATTCACAGAACGGGCCAAGTCACAGACCCATCTCCAGCCCATGCCAAGCCCTAGCCTGAGGACTGAGTCCAAACCCTTACCCCAATTCCTAAATCGATCCTGACTCAAACTCTTTACCCAACTGTTCCTAACCCTACCACATACCCAACCCTAAATTTTTAAAACCATAATCTCCAACCTCAACATCCGATCTAAACCCATAAACACAAACCTGAACTAGAACTGAACTCAAATTTCTAAAGCCTGAACCCAAGCTGGAATCCCTAAACCCTAAAACCAAGCCAAGTCAGAACTCAAGCCTGAGCATCATAGCAAACCCAATTCAAATCCAATAATCCAAAGCCCAAACCTAAACCCAAACCTAACCCTCACACCCCACACCCACACTTGACATCAATCCCAGACCCAACAACAGTCAGAGCTTCAGCCTCCAAGCTAGACATAAGCCTGAGCTTGAGCCAAAGCCAAATCCCAGAACCCATTCTGAACCAAACAGCAACCTGAATCCCAACCACAATCCTGACTCCAACCTGGGAGTTGACTCCTGCCTGTGTTCCAAACCCTGTTCCCAACCACAACGACACCAAACTAAAGTCCTAAACATGAAATACGACCTAAATCCAAACTGAAATTAAAGCATAACTTGCTCAAACTCTAAACATTAAAGCCTAACTCATACTTAAAGACAAAACCTGAACCCCAATCAAAATCCTAATCCAAAGGCCTTAGCCAAAATATTTAAATGAAGTCAGAGACCAAGTCTGGGCATGAATGTGAACTGCAATCCAAACTCTGAACCTGAAACTAAAATTGACCTCCTAAATCCTGAACCTAACTGGAACCTAGCTACACTTTAGTCCAAGCCTGAATTCTAAAACCAAACCAAAAACTAAACCCTATGCATGAACTACACTCTGATCTCAAAAGGCCCCTGAAAGGCCTAAGCATGAACCCAAACTCAAACTGGTACTCTAACCCTAAACTCAAACTGCAAACCTAACTAGAACACTGCACCTGACCACTAACCTGAATTCAAAACCCAAACCCTGAAACCAGGACTGAGGCTAGATCCAGGCTGAGGGATCGTATCCTGACTTTATTCCAAACCCGGACCTTATTCTTTACCCAAATCCTGATCCCAACGCTAACCTCAACTTCAACCTTTCCCATAGTCCCAAAATCAAACTCAGCCTCAACACCAGCCCAAATCCCATCCCCATCCATGGCACCAACTCCAGTCTAAGCAGAGCACTAGAACAAACCTAAGCCCAAAACTCTAAGCTGAACCACATTCTAAACCCAGACACAACCCCACAACCAAACCTAGAGCTCTAGTCCAATCATGTACCCAATACCTGACCCATGTCCTGAGTCTGATCTGGAGCCAAATATAGACTCTAACCTGAATTCATACCCAAGCTTAAATCCCTAAACATAAAACTATTGACAGAGTCTGAGTCCAAGCCCATGCCCAAACTGTAAATCCAATCTAAACTTAAACTGAAACCACAACTTAAACTCTGAACTCAACCCTTACACTAACTGTAATCCAAAACCAAACTCCAATCAAATTTGCACTTGAACTCTGATACCAAATGACAGTGAGACCACAGGCATAATATTTAAAAGTTACCTGAGTGAGAGCTCATGCCCAAATGTGAATCACTCCAACACTGACTTCAAATCTAAATTATAATCCTGAACCCAAACCCTAAATTGTAAATCTGCATTCAGAACTGAACATTGAACCCAAACCACTAAACTCCAAACACAAGTCAGAGCCTGAACCTGAACATGAAAACCCTAAATCCAAATCTGAACCTGAACTAGAATCCAAACCCAGCAAATCCCAATCCTATTACCATTTTCAGCCCACATCTTAAGCTAGTATAAAGCAGGTTCACTGTGCACTGCTTACCAGCTTGTCTGGGTCTGGTGACACAAGTTATATGAAGCACATTTATTAATTATAAATAGACAGCAAGGGAAAACAGAAGCCTAGGATTTACTGTGAGCCAGTCCCCCAAGGCTCAGGAAAGCTGCTCATGACAGATAGATAGAGTCCTGCCTGTGTGTGCCTCACTTGCACTGCAACTGAAGGTTCCTAGAAAGCTGTCTGCTCTGGAGTGTATACTCTGGTGAGTACAGAAACTACTTGTTTAAAGTGTTCTATGACATCCTGTTCTGGGTGAGGGGAACTGGAACGAAGCCTGGGCTGTTCCAATTGGTTCTTCTTATCTCAGGGTGTTGCATTCCCAGACATTTTATAATTATTCTTGAGAATTACTAGAAAAGAGGAGAACTGGGATTGTCCAAGGATATCTGGAGAACTATCCTGCACCTAGCTCCATCCTAATCCTCTTCCCTAACCTGAATCTCAGTCATAGGCCAAGCTCTAGCCCAAACTGAGCTCTGATCAGAGCCCTATCATGAACTGGATTCAGAGTCCGAGCTTCAACGCAGACCTCAAACTGAACCAAACCCCAACCTGAAATCTCAGCCTCAGCTCTAGCCCAGAACCAAACCTCATTTCAATCATGTTCCTTCACCCAACCACAAATCCTAAACCCAAATACAAATCCAAACTCTGAACCTGAACCAGAATGCAAGTGTGCATCCATAAACCCGAAAATCAAACTCGTCAGAGTACAAGCCTGAGCCCAAACCACATTTCAAATTAAGCCAAAAACTCAGTCTCAACATCCACACTAACCCTAACCCAAAACTTATACCATAAACTCTAACCATAAATATAAACCTAAATTCTAAACTCAAAATCTAACCCAGACTCGAACCCAAATTCTTAAGCCATAAAACTGAGCTAGAGTCTTAACCCGAAATGGAACCCCTACACTCCAGGCCTAAATTCAAACCTGAGCTAGAATCTTACCAAAAC
The DNA here is from genome assembly GCF_048565385.1 of Saimiri boliviensis. NCBI lineage: Eukaryota > Metazoa > Chordata > Mammalia > Primates > Cebidae > Saimiri > Saimiri boliviensis. Next base: position 12,363,253 of record NC_133471.1, on the reverse strand, counting down.
CCCTAAACCTGAACCCATGCCTGTAACCCAACCAATCCTAAACTTAACGTATACCCTGACTATGATTTCAATCCTAAATTTGAACTTGATTCCAATTCAAAACCTTTAATCTGACCGGCTGCGGGGGCTCATGCCTATAATCCCAGCACTTTGGAAGGTCAAGGCGAGTGGATCACTTGAGGTCAGGAGTTTGAGGCCAGCCTGGCCAAGATGGTGAAAGCCTGACTCCACTAAAAATACAAAAATTAGCTGGGCATGGCTGTGCGTGAGGTTGAGAAGAAGTGCTTGAATCCGGGAGGTGGAGGCTGTGGTAAGCCAACATCATGCCACTGCACTCCAGCGTGGGCAATAGAGCAAGACTTCATCTAAAAAGAAACAAACAAATAAAAACCTTCAATCTGAGCATGAATCCAAACCCCAACAATAATCCCAACCCAATCCCTGATGTCGGCACTAATTCTAAAACAGATGCTCAGGCTTAACTCGAACCCTAACCTGAACTCAACTTCCCAATCCCAAACCTGACACCTGAACCTGAACCTCAGGAAATAAAACACTGTAATTGTTTTATGGCACTGAGTTTTGAGGTTAGGATTATTTTGCACTGGGGTTCAAGTTCTGGGCAAGATGGAGAAAGCATCTTGTCTCTCCCACTGCTATAAATCCTAGAATGTATGTAGCAGCTGATTCGAAGACTAAAAATGTGTGTCTAACAGGCAGACCGAAGATCAGAATCTGAAATAGAATGAAGCCTGAAGTATTTCATTTCTTTTTATTCTGACACCATGTAGACTCCAGAGGAAGCCCAAAACTTAACTCCTAGATTCTCAACTGTGAATCCCTAATCCCCAACTTTAAACCCTAAAACCCCTGACACCTGATGAATTTACCCATTTATCATTATGAAACAATCTTCTCGCTGGGTACAGTGGTTCACACCTGTAATCCCAGCATTTTGGGAGGCCGAGGTGGGCAAATCATTAAGTCAGGCGTTCAAACCATCCTGGCCAATATGGTTAAACACTGTCTCTACTACAAACACACACACAAAAATTAGCCAGGTGTGGTGGTGTGTGCCTGTACTCCCAGCTACTTGGGAGGCTGAGTCAGAAGAATCTCTTTAAGCACCGAGGCGGAAGTTGCAGTGAGCTGAGATCGTGCCACTGCACTCCAGCCTCAGTGACAGAGTGAGATTCCGTCTCCATCATGTTCATGTCTAGCTATCTACCGACTATAACAGAGCCTACTATCATGTGTCTTTACCAAAATAAGTGAAGAAACAATTCATTGGAAACCATAGGAAATAAAATGAATGTAGATGAAAACTTTGCAACTTATACAAATAATCAGTCAAAATAATCCTTACACTAAAAAACAAAACCATACAATTTCCAGAAGAAAACAGAACAAAAGTTATCTGCTCTTGGGTTCAGTAATGAATTTTAACAAACCACACAAACTGTCAATACACACCAAAGAAAGAATTAGGTGGATTTTTTTAATATTAAAAGTGTATACTCTGGAAAAGATCTTGTTAAGGGAATAAAAACACAAGCCACATATTGTAAGAAACTATTTGCAAAATACAGATCTAAGAATTTGTATTCAATATATAAAAATATCTTAAAACCAAGTAAAGCAGCCCAGTTAAAGATGCACAGAAATCTGAACAGACACCTAACCAAAGGATTTAAGAGAAATCAGCCCCTTCAAAAGACTCCCCCACTGATATCAACCATCTGCCTGAAGCTGCCTTTCCTTTCTTGCCTGATAAAAGATCACCCATTGTACATGGGACCCATGAGGAAGTAAGAAACTCAACTGCGACTGCACTCATTTCTCCTTTTATAAATATTCATGACTCCTTCTAGAGCTTATTATATATTTGTATTTGACCATGCCACTCAGCATAAATTTCTGTTTTCTTTATCTCTCTCTTAAAGTGTCTGCTTCTGGCTTCTGGCTGGAGTCTATACGTCCCATCTTCGGGAGCCAAAGTTGGTGAATCACCTGAGTTCTGGAGTTTGAGACCAGCCTGGTCAACATGGTGAAACCCTGTCTCTTCTAAAAATACAAACAAATAGCCAGGCTTGGTGACGGACATCTGTAATCCCAAATAATTGAGAGGCTGAGGAAGGAGAACTGCTTGAACCCAGGAGGTGGAGGTTGCAGTGAGCCAAGATCACACCATTGTACTCAAGCCTGGACGAGAGTGAAACACCTTCTGCAAAAAACAAAAATAAATAAAAATGTAATAAATGAAATCACTCCATTCCAAATTTATCAACCTCATCATTCTTCAGTTGACAGTATTACAAAGTTCAAAATACCTTCTATACTCTCCTACAGAAGTCCTAGAAATTGTCATTTTGTTAATTAGTTTCGATACGAGAAAACTTGTAATCAAATGAGTAGAAATATTGAGACTGTGGTTTACCAGTTACGTGTCTCTTAACCCAATCAACCAGGTATCTAAAATTAACCATGAGAATACGTATGCCTGATTCATGGCTAAAATTTTAGAATGAAACCTATGAGATCTCTATTTGTGTTTTTTGCCTATTAATGTATGTTATGTATATGTGATATTTTCTTAACACCAGATAGCAATGCAAAATTCATTTATAAAATCCTCTAAAAATGCTCTATTCTAACTTAGCTTGAAAAAAGAAAATAAGTGTTTATACATAAATATTTCCCAAACTCCTAGAAATATAGAAATTGATAAAAATGTTTTTCAAGTTAACACGATTTACATAAAATATAGTTAAATAAGACCAATTTAATATTTTTGGTGTAATAAAACAACTATGCCTTCAGAACTATCACTATTAAATATAAAACAAACATAAATTTTTATTCTTCTTGAGTTCTACTCAAACAAGCTAATATTATACTTATTAGATACTTAAAATCTTAACCCTTATAGATTGATTCTAATTAAGTTGTTATTCTTACAAAAATTATTATTTCAATAATAATTTTTACAGTAAATCTGCCTAATAATAGTTTCCAAAGTACTAAAGTTAAGCTAATTAAAAGATTTGCATTAAATATCTAGATCATTTATAAATAAGTTACAATACTAAAACATTAATTACCAAACATAACTAATTCAATTTTATATATACTTTTGTACCCCTATTTCTACAGAGAGAAAAAATATATTTTGGCCTGTTAATAAACCTTTTTTTTTTTTTTTTTTTTTTTCACAACGCTGAGAAATTGTACTATGTGGAAACATCACTCTAGATATTGGGAGATCATATACTCATACATTTTCAAATCTATTATAAAATGTTAATATATGACAATTTAAAATTTTCTACTTCCTAGTTTACTAAGGAAAATAAAGATTAGTAAGTGTTAAAAATATAATCTATACATAAATAAAATTACTAGAACTGATAGAATAACTAGAAACTCTATGCAAAGTATGCAGAAAATGTAGGGCAAGGTATGCAAATAAAGTACGTTGTATTTTTTTATAAGAAAAACTATACCAAATACAAAGGTAAAAAGAGATATCTAACCTTCCCTGTGTTATATTTGAATTGGCAAAATGTTATGTTTTCAGAAAATATATTAAATCCCTGGAAATTTGTGTCTTCCTTATTCATGGTATGTGGTGATATAGTATTATGAGTCATATTTTCAATTATTATTTTAAATGTCATATGCCACCGACAAAATTGAATATCCTTGTCAGCTCTGGTATAATGAACTCTCATCAGATCTTTTGTCATAGTAATTTCATGCTCTTTGTCATTTAGATATTATTTAGGCCTGATGCTTTCCTAAAAGCTCCTGCAATCAGCTGTGGATCAGAATGTTGGTCTCCAACACAGGACTCCTTCTGAGACTCACAGAAAAGACTATGATTGGTACTCTGGTTACAGGTTTCTGAAGATTTTGCTCAAATAACTTTAAGATTATACACTTGATTCAGTGAAGCTTCCAGAAGGCTAGTTGAGAAACTGATGGGTACATGAAACTGCTAAACCAAGATTCAGCAAGACTGGAATTGAGTACAGGGCACTGAATAAACTGATGAAAATTAATGATAATTTTATAGCTTCTTTTGAGCATTGCTGGTTCTTTAATGTTATAGTTTCTGGATTTAAGAAAGCTCTCTTAAGATAACTATAACTCACAACAATTTAGTAGATTACATTTATTTAAATAGAAATGAAGCATTTCTCTTTTTTCTTGACCAATTTCTCCAGAATTTTGAAATTCTTACTGAACACTCTAATTTTCATGACAATATAGTTGTTAGCAGAAGTCCAATAAGAATCTGTTCACCTTAGAACAGGATATAATTGGAAATTTTGTTTATATTATCAAGGCTTTTACTGGAATATTATATTTAGCAATAGTGTACCTAAGATTAGTTATGACCAGCAATGTTAAGGAACTAAGGTTGATTTTTATGGACCCAATCCTTACAAAGCAGTCTGAGAAAGGCCAGCGTGATACCGAGATTACAGGATTCACATCCTTACAGGTTGTAAGAAAAGTCCTTTCTTGTAGGCCCAGAATTTTGGGGATAGTTTGGGAGCCTCAAGAAGAAAGGAATCCACTCAAAACTCTTAGGACGGCAGCTGAAATTTGATAGTACGTTCTTGGCTTGGCTTTTAGCCTCAATGAGGCCTTTAAAATGTCAATCTGAGATTCTGTAGGAAAACCTGCAGCAAAGAAGCTTGAAAGCATCTATGTGGTCAGCTCCTTTTCTTCCTGCACTTACATAAATAATCAGGCAAAATCTAACAAAGCTAGACTTATTTTTAAAACAAGAATAATCTTTGATTATCTATGATCAAAAATGATGGTTACTACCAAGAGAAATTTTGTGTTTCAATGAAAATCTATAACTCAACCAGGCATGGTGGCACATGCCTGCAATTCTAGCACTTTGGGAGGCCAAGAGTTCAAAACCAGCCTGGGCAACATGGCAAAACCGCATCTCTACTAACAATACAAAAATTAGCTGGGCATGATGGCATGTGCCTGTGGTCCCAGCTAATCAGGAGGCCGAGGAGGGAGGCTTTCTTGTACCCAGGAGATAGAGGGTGAAGTGAGCTGAGTCTGCACCACTGCACTCCAGCCTTGGCCATAGATCCAGTTCCTGTCTAAATTTTATTTTTTAATAGGAAAACTATAGCCCTTGTGGGATATCAGATTCTAGTCTTGTTAATTTTCTTTGGGCTATTTTTACCTCTTTGTAAACTGGATCCTGCCATCTGATGAATTTTGTCACACGATGATACATGTGGAACAAGCAACCAAGCATTGTCTCCCTTATTAATGTATCTATTGTCAGATAACTTGAAGGCTTCCAACCCTGGAACAAAGAAGAGGAAGGTTTGGTCCCTGAAATGCATAACCAAATTACAATACATTTATGCAATGGAATACTATTTTGCCATAGAAAGGAAAAAGCTATAAACTCACACGAAGACATGAGTGATCTTTCATGCACATAGCTAAGTGGAAGAAGACAGTGTGAGGAGAATCCACACAGCATGACCTCATTTAATGAGATTCCAGAGAAGGGAAACTACACAGATGGGAAGCCATTGGCTGTGTGGGGTTGGGGTTTGAGGTGTTCCATATGATACTTTAATAGTATATACTGGCCACTATCCATTTGTCAAAAAATGAAGAATTTTACAGCTAAATGGATAAATCAAACTCCATTCAAATTAAATAATATTTTTCAGGGTGTCGAGTATCCCAGCACAGAATCCATAATGTGAAAAATAATTTAACTATGTTACAAATTACAATGGTTTGGATGTTGTTTGTCCCTGAAAAAAACTCATGTGGAAATTTGACCCTCAAGTTGGCAGTGTGGGGAGGTGAGGCCTAGTGGAAGGGCTTTGGATTATGGAGATTGATTCCTTATGAATAGATTAATGCCCTCCCATGGGGGTGAGTTCTGTCTGTTCTCACAGGAATGGATTAATCCCTGCAAGAGTAGATTGTCAAAAAGAGTCTTGCTTTCTTGGCTTCCCCTGTGCTTTCACTCTTGCTGTGATCTCTGCTACACCACTTGCTCCACTTCCACTTTCCACCATGAGGTGAAAAAGACTGAGGCCCCACCAGATGCAACTGCCCAATTTCAGACATTCCAACCACCAGCATTGTGAGCCAAATGAACCTTCTTTACTTACAAATTACCCTGCCTCAGGTATTGTGTTACAGAAGTACAAATTGGACTAAGACACAAATGTGGGAAACAACTCTCTGAAGGTGTAGGGAAAACGGTGCTGACCTAAGTCTCTTTAACAATGAATAGAATCTGTAGGCTGAAGGAAAATAAACTATACTTCAACATTGGATTCCATTTTATAAAGCTATTTCCAACAGAGATAATGGTGAGCAATTGTAAAACCACATTATCGGTATCTGGAATCAAACAATGAGTTATATAAGTCGCAGATAGTAGGAACCAGATCCCTCAGTGTTGAAGTGGGAAGTTATAAATTAGCAAGTGGAGAAGGGTAGAAAGACTCATGTGATAGTAGGACAGAGGTGAAGACATCAACATAAACTTGTGTTTAGTTTAATACAGATACATACAGTTCCACATCAAAACCTTCCTAACTAAGTGTGTGTAGGTAGCTGATACACACACACATACTTCCTAGCATTGCTAATGAGAGACAAGACACAATGTGCTAACTCAGCAGCCAGATATAAGTTTTCCTACCATTCTGAAAGAAATCAGGCTCCTTGAAGAAATGTCTGATGCTAGAACTGGACAGTAATTATATGAGACAAGAAAATCTTGACGTATCAGAAAGTAAATAAGTACTAAAAAAAACCCTGAAATATGTTGAAGGAAAATTGGAGTTAATAAAAAGAGCTATGCTGGCCAACACAGGAATGAACTGTTCAACATAATGCTGCAGTGCTTAATACTAACTAAAGCTTCAAGTAATTAACTAGGTGTCTCCATTTGTATGTGTAGGTGAATAAGCAAATGGAGTTGAATAGAAATCTCCTTTGCAAAAGAATTCCAAATACTTAATGTAGACAGTCAGCCATCAAGAAGGTGGAGCTAACACCTCACTCCGGGAGTATGTACTTTACATATGTGTAAACTTATTTTTCACATTTTTTTCTTGTGCTGTGGATGTGTCCTGGTTTCATTCTCTAAAATTCTGTTCACCTTAGACCAGGAAAAATAAATAATAATAACCTTAAAGATTCTATTTCAATTCATGGATAAATATTTTAACAAGAGTGACTTTGTATATGTTCCAATGGCTGATGGACTCATTGTGGCTGGATCACTTATTCCAAATACTTCTTGTCTGTATTTTTTTCCAGCATCTACCTTTTAGCCATAATACACCAGAATCAAATATTGGCCACTGGGAAAAAAATATTTAAAGAAAAAAAGAATGTGAACCGAACTTGTGACCATGATAATTCAATTTTTCACCACAACACTTCCTAAAACAGAAAAGTTTAAAAGGATATTCAAAGTCTATTTCCTCAATAAGGCTTTGCAGAAAATGAGGAAACTAGAGAAACAAAATTACCAGGACATCCTATGAGTGATTTTAGATGTTGCTATGTTTTATGGGGAAAAATACTTTACCTTTAAAATAATCACAAAGACTTATTGGAAACCCGAACTCTGGAATGTTTCCAAATTTAGTTGAACTTCTATGTAATTTTGTCCATTTAACTAGTCATGAAGTTGATAGTTTTAAAAAAGTCTCTACCTTATTTGTGTAATAAAATACACAATGAATAATTGATGCTCATAGGACAACATGTTTGACCTGGTGAAAAGAAAATAAATCCTGGGGATTCAAAGTCACTAAGCTAAAGTCAAGCAGGGAACTGCTTAGGGCAAACCTGTCTCCCATTCTATCCAAAGCCACCCATCGGCTCACCAAGATAAATGCATATCTGATTGCCTCATTTGAAAAGGGTAATCAGCAAACTCAAAAGAATAAAACCGTTCATCTTTATCTACCTATGATCTGGAAGCCCCCCGTTTGGCCTTCTCTTCAAATTTTCTCACCTTTCTGGACAGAAACAATGTATGTATTACACATAATGATTGGTTTCATGTCTCCTGTGTCAGATTTTGGGGGTTCATACATGTAATGTTGGATGTTAATATTTGTAAAATACACATTTTTTCTATGTACTATTAAAACAATACTGCCAATTAACCTTAGACTTTCTCAACAAAATAAAAATGTTGAGGTACAAATAATATATTTAAATTTAAATAATGTTGCAAGTTTTAATACGCCTACTTTTTATTTTTTTAATACGCCTTTTTTGACTACTTTAACGCTGTAAGAAAAATGAGTAACTAAAACATGAATAAAAGTGTTTACAAACCCAGCTTTCATCCCAGCTGTCCTGATGATGGCTCTAAGTATTTCTCCTTTCTCTATATGAAGACCTCACCCCAAAAACAAACCCAAGTCTTACAATATTTGTCATAGGGCACACTACGATGATGAGCAGCCAAAGCCTCAAGTAAGGGATGCTTCTGAAAACAAGACTTGTAGAATATAATATGTGAACATAAAGCCAGTGTCCGAGTTCCTTCCTCTGCACATGGGGAGCAGGCAGGAAGCTTTTGCCTCACCTTCCTCATGTGACCTGCAGTCACATCTCCCCAGGTCAGACTTGAGGAGAACAAAACTTTGGTCTTCACTGTGGACACACTACCAGGTACTCCAAACCATAGCCTCTCCTCAGGTGGGTCCTGAGGTGAACAAAGCTCTGCTTCTAATCCTAACGCCTTCCCTAGACTTTGACCCTGACCCTAAATCCTGATCCATACCCTGGTCTATAATTCTGACCCTGACTTTGACCTTGACTTTTATCTTGACCCTGACCATGATCCCACCTCTGACCATACTTCCAGCCCAGACCCTGATCCAGACCCCAATTCTCACACCCTATTATTATCACTACAATCGATCTCTAATCTTACCTTCTAGTGCTAAACAGCTGTACCCAAAAGCACTTTTTGATCATTTAATTTCTTTTCCTTGAATTCTCTAAGGACATCCTAAAGGAGATGTCATCTATTCTGCAGTCCCTCTGAGTGGTATGGCTTCAGATAAGGAGTTCTAATACTTTGCAAGACAGAAGAAGTGTGAAGGACAGAAGCACTGGGTTGTCAGGAATGCATGTTGGCATTCATGATAGTAATTGACATTGTTCTCCACATATTTTCAGTTCATTTTTTTATGAACACATTCTGAGTGTTCCATCCCACCTGCTTAAATTTTTGCATGGCCACATGACTTTTTTTTTTTTTTTTTCCATTGCAGGTGAGAATGTCCTGACCTGCAGGAAAATAACAGGAGCTCAAAGGGAGGGAGTGGGGATGGATGGGCAGGAGACACGAATAATGGAGACAAGACAGGAGTCTGATCAAGTCTCGTTTATTGTTGCTAAGCTCACAGCTTAAATAGGCTCAGGCAGAGAGGTGAGGCAAGGGTAGCTTGCAGTTGGGAAATTCCGGCCTTCGTAAGTTTCAAAACTGAAACTTATCAGTAGGAAACAGAAACTGAAACATTACTGAAACTTATCAGCAGGGGAAATATAAACTGAAAAATTACTGAAACTTACCAGTGGGGAGACAAAGACTGAAACTTGATAACAGGAAGCATTAAACTGAAACTTATGAGCAGGAAACATTAAACTGAAACTTGTCGACAGGAAACATTAAACGCAAACCACAACATGGCTGAGCAGATCACAAAAGGGCCGCTATTGCTACCCACAGGTCCCCCTTTTTTATTTTATTTAGAAATTAGGCTGAGCAGTACTTATGCCTGTGGGAACTGTGCCTGTCTTAGGTCAGAGGACCCCACATGAGAGAACATTAACTCTTATCCATCACGGGGAGGGGAAAAACGTTTTCCTCCCTATATTAGGTGGAGTGTCCTTACTCGTGCTCCTCAGTTGCTAACCGGTTGGCTAACCAGTTCAGCTCGCCGGGGGACCTGAGAGGAGAGGTATAACCTTTGTGTTTTATGAATCAAGCTCCATCTCTAGGTCTGCCATTTCCAGACTGTGGTAATGGACCTGAATGGGCTGCATCTTTATGGCCTCAATTTGTGATCTTAAGAAGCTCATGAGTTTGCTGGATGAATAATATCATGTTGTTGACTCCTAAAAAGAAAAAAGATAGAAGACCCTCAGGGCTCGGTGTCGTCCCTGGGTGGAGTTGGTTTTTCGGATTCTTTGGTATCTACTTGCTTTACAAGTCTCTTGGGAAGCCACCTGGCCGAATCGGCTTCCTTGGCATAAATGCACACCGATCCTCGACCCCAAATCAGGACCGGGTCCGGGCCAAGCCATGCGCCCGTCATGGGATCTTTCCACATTACCGATGCATAATGGCTTTTGGATTCAAAATGCCAGTGTTGATCGGCAGCAGAGTGTCCTTCTTGATCCAGTGTTAAAACATTTAAAATAAATAAGGAGTGTGATAAAAGTTTTTTTGGTGATCCGTTATGGGGGTACAATTCCCCCTTTTTTATTTTATTTAGAGTGGTTTTTATGGTGAGATGAGCTCTTTCTACTATGCCTTGTCCCTGGGGGTTGTACGGGATGCCTATAACATGTTGAATGTTTAGGTGAGTACAGAATTGAGTGAAGGCAGTACTGACACAATCAGGCCTTTGTCAGTTTTGATTTTATGTGGACACCCCAGGGATGCAAAGGCAGTTAAAAGATGAGCAATAACATGTTTTGTGGCTTCTTCGGTTTGTAAAGTGGCAAAGATATATGCACTACAAATATCAATGCAGACATGAATATATTTAAGATTTCCAAATTGTGGGATGTGGGTGACATCCATTTGCCAAAGGGCATTAGGTAGGAGGCCTCAAGGGTTAACTCCAAGATGTGGGACTGGTAAGTGAGGGGCACATTGTGTGCAGGACTTTACTATTTGTCGGGCTTGTTCTCTAGTTATATGATGGAGTAGTCTTAAGGATTGAGCATTAAGATGATGTAAGTTGAGTGAATGTTGTGCTTGAGCTAGAGGGGTGTTAGGGAGTTGAACTAACAGAACACGGGTGGCTAGGTCTGCCTTGGCATTTCCAGAGGCTAATGGACCAGATAAGCCTGAATGAGCATGTAAATGTCCAATGTAGAAAGGTTGTGTTCTGGAAATTAATAGCTTTTGTAGTTGAGAAAATAGTTTTGCAGCGGTTGAGGTGTGTTTTATGAATGGGGCTGTTTCTAACTTTGGGACAGAGGTAGCAATGTATGCACTGTCTGTATAAACATTGAGAGGATGATTGGGAAACATGGAAAATGCAGCTATAACTGCATGTAGCACTGCTAATTGGGCAAACAAAGATTGGGATTGAAAGCTGATAGTTTGGTTTGGGGTAACAAAGGCTGCAAGCCCTGTGGATGACCCGTCAGTGAAAATGGTAATTCCATTTGGAAGGGGATGAAGTCTGGTATTTTTAGGAAAAATGAAATCATGTCTGTTGGCAAAATCTACAAGCTTATTGGGAGGATAATGATTATCGAGGTTGCCAGTATATGAGGCAAGTGCAATGGGCCATGCTTCAGTATTTTGCATGAGCCAATGGATCTGCTGTTTGGTATAAGGTTGGACAATGTCGCTAGGTTCCTGTCTGAAATATTCCTTGCCTAGGGTTCTTCCTTTGGTAATTAGACTGGCTACCATAAGGTAGTAAGGTTCAATGACTTTAGTGGGCATATTAGGAAGATGGATCCACATAAGTGGAGCAGTTTGCCAGAACACAGCTGTGGGAGATAATGAGGTATAACATATAATAAATTGGAGTGGTTTGTCAATATCAAAAAAGGTGATGGTTTGGTTATTGATAGCTTAATTAACTAAATTGATAGCTGATTTTCCTTCAGGGGTGAGTTGTCTTAAAGAAGTAGGACTGGGATCCCCTACCAATGTACCTTATAGTAGCTTGAGATCAGCTTTGCATAATTTTAGATAAGGTAACAGCCAGTTTATGTCTCCTAATAATTTTTTGAAAATCATTGAGGGTTTTTAAACAGTCTAGCCTGAGTTGCACCTTTCGAGTCGATAGGCGAGTTCCACTTAACTGAAATCCTAGGTAGGTGCAGGGATCAGTAAGTTCCAACTTCTCTGGGGTGATGACTAATCCATTAGCAGTAAGGGCAGTTTGTAGACTTTTGAAACAGGACAAGACCACCTCCTCTTTTCCTGCTGCTAAAAGTATATCATCCATATAATGGATTATGTATACATCCTTCCAATCTTTTCTAACTTTGGCAATGGCAATGGCCACATATGACTTACATAAGGTTGGACTGTTGGCCATGCCCTGAGGCAAAACCTTCCATTGATATCTCTTCATAGGGTCTTTAAAGTTAATTGCGGGAAGGCTGAAAGCAAAATGCTTACAATCCTCTGGATGGAGAGGAATAGTAAATAAACTGTCTTTTAAGTCTACAATAACTTTGTAGAATCCCAGAGGTATGGCTACAGGGGAGGGAGGCCAGGTTGTACACAAATATACACCACCCTGTTCCAGGGTGCCCAGGGATATTAATTCCAGCCAAACTTGGTTATACTCATTTTTTTTATACCACAAACATATTTATAAATGAAAATGTATCATCACCATAAACAGCTGAAGCTAGACTATCTACAGACAAAATTAGCCACAAATCTGATGCACTGTAAATTGAAGTCCTCAGGACAACAAAAGTGATTAAGCAAGACCTCAAGTAACAACGTTAATGCCATTTACAAAGAAAAAAACTGATACAAAAACATTCAAAACCTGAACATCACTTGGCATGTAAGGGAAAAAAAAAAAAAGCAATTTAGCTGAAAGTTCATAAACACAAGGTCTTATTTACATTACGCAAAGCTCAGGTGTTAGCCTTGAATATAACTTTCAAAATACCTTCATATATATCCAACTCAGATCACAGAATTTTGGTATCGAGCCGCTTCATCCTCAAGATCATCCCAGTCGATACGCTCATCAATGCCTTTGTCCTCTGAATTATTGGCTCAACTGGCTAGCCATACAATCCTCTTTTGATATTTCGGATTAGCTAATTTTTGTTTAAGTCCTGAGGCTACACGTTCAGCAAATTTCTCTAAGGAACACACAGGTACACCGCTCTCCGGGGGTTTTTGTTCCTCTTTACCAGGGTTGCTATCAAATGACATTAAGTCAGCTTCCCCTGACTTTTTCTCCTTGCCCTCTGTGGGTTCTGGTTTTTCCAAAACTAATGAATCTTTCTTTAAAGGGGGACTTTTATTGGACAAATTTTTGCATGAGTCCCTCAGGCAAGTTTTCCCCTGGGTTATGATATTAGCAATGACTGGATCGTCATGTTTTTGGGTAATGATCTCATTTATCAGATTCCAGTATGAGAAAGCAGCTATGGGGACCTTTTGAAGCCCGAAAACATCATAATAATCTTTTAGGGCATCCCTTACTCTTTTCCAACATCTTTGATATATGGTTCCTTCTTGAGGGAACCAGGGACAAACGTCCTTAAAATAATCAAAATATTTAATTAACCAGTTAACTTTCACCTTTACTCCTTGTGCCTTTAATGCTTTGCTGAGTTCTTCTACAAACAACTCATGCTGACTAATTTCCTGACCCATAATATCGTCCTTCACTTACCAGAGAGCAAGGCCGCAGCAGATTCCCGCGGTGAATCCTTCTCTGGTTTCTACCTTCAATCCGGCCGGCTTCGACAACGCCCCTCACAATGTCCCTCTTACTTTGAGCCCACGTTGGGCACCAGACTGTCCTGTCCTGCAGGACAACAACAGGAGCTCAAAGGGAGGGAGTGGGGATGGATGGGCAGGAGACGCAAAGAATGGAGACAAGACAGGAGTCTGATCAAGTCTCGTTTATTGTTGCTAAGCTCACAGCTTAAATAGGCACAGGCAGAGAGGCGGGGCAAGGGTAGCTTGCAGTTGGGAAATTCCGGCCTTCATAAGTTTCAAAACTGAAATTTACCAGCAGGAAACAGAAACTGAAACATTATTGAAACTTATCAGTGGGGAAACAAAGATTGAAACTTGTCAACAGGAAGCATTAAACTGAAACGTATGGGCAGGAAACATTAAAATGAAACTTGTCAACAGGAAACATTAAACGCAAACCACAACATGGCTGAACAGATCACAAAATGGCGGCTATTGCTGCCCACTTGAGAAGAGATAATATGTGACCTTTTTCAGGAGAAATCTCCAGAGACAGAGTTCTATCCAGAATCTTTTGTCATTTCTATAGCAATGGGGATCTTATTGATGGCACCTCCTTTATCCTCGATTCCTGTGTTAGGATGACACAGCACAGAGTGACCACTCACCCATGATGAGATGCAAATAAATGAGGAAGAAGATTTTTGAGCCACTGAAACTTGGAGGTTGTTTGTCACCGTGGTTTAATCTAGACCCACTGACTAATGCAGGGCTGAAGAATGAGTCAGAACTGGGTCTGGACATGTGAAGTGCACTCCTACAGGCTAAGTAATATTGAAGTCTTGTTGCAAAGGTAACAGTGATCACGATGTGTTATTAGCATGCGTGTGGGATACATACAGTATGTCAAGTGAGAATAATGAGAGACTCAACGTTAAAAGTGCTAATTTGGACTGTGAAGAGATTCCAGAGTCCTACTTAGCATTTGAGACTGTGATGGCTGAACAAACTCATTAAGAACCCTAAATGAAGGCTTGGGATAAATATTTGAGTGTGTCTAATATACCAATTATTCATCCTAGAATGGGCAGAGTCCTTGACCCCATTCTATGGAGACTTCCAAAAGAAAAAAGACCTGCATTTCTCCAACAACCCACATCGAGAGACTTTTCTGCACTTCTGAGCTGTGGCTAACACTCCTCACTTTTCATTCTGTCCTCAGTGTTTTGGGGAAACACCTTTAACTCTCTATGACTTACAGGTTAATAAGTGGCCCTTATAATTCCCTCCAGACAAAGAAAAGACTAATGGTGAGGGAGTCCAAGCTCACAGCAGCGAGTGGGCCTGTGTGCTCAGCAGCCACGTGGCTCATCTGCTGGATTACTACATACGATTGTCTTCAATATTGCTTAACACAATGGGAATCTCTCCTGACTCAGAAAGTTTAATTGCTCACCTACTTCTTTTTTTCTGCCTTCATGGCCTCTTAACATGAAAAAACTCTAGGGTGATAAGGTAGTCAAAGGAGTGCCAACCATATCACAGCAAATAATGATCACTAGGTAGTCAAAATGTTCACATTAAGGAACTTCCACACAGTTCCATATATATATGTATATATATATATATATATTAGGTACCCCCACAGTCCCCTGTCAGGCAGGAAGTAACCTTAAGAAAATTGACACTCATCCCCAGAAATCTGTGCTCACTCCCTCTTCTCTAATTCTTTCTCTCTATATACAAAAAGACAGGTATGTCAGGTCTCCATATGCCAGCCTGAAGTCCTGCCTGCCTGGGCTGATTGTCTCCCAACCCACCACTTGCATTCACCATTGTCTCTTAGCGCCCAGTGGAGCTTCTCCAGACAAGCCCCTCACCCAACCCTGTCATCTCAACTGTTCTTATGATAATATGAATGCCTCTCACCAATCCTGTCATCTTAACTGCTCTTCTGCCTCACCCCCAGCCGCCACTGTAACTGAACTTGTGGTCATGTACACTGCTTGCCCCTATCCCACCACAGTAACTGATCTTACTCTGTGACTTTCCACTGCCTGCTCCAAACCTGTAAAACTAACTCTCATCCCACTGCCCTTTGCTAATGCCCTTTTCAGCCATAGCAGACTTGTACCCAGGTGAATAAACAGCCGCGTTGCCCGCACAAAGCCTGTCTGGGGGGGTCTCTGCATTCAAAGTACGAATTTTCAACACCTGGGAGGCAGAAGTTGCAGTGAGTCAAGATTGCTCCACTGCATTCCAGTCTCGGCAACAGAGCGAGATTCCACCTCAAAAATAAAAATAAATGACAAATGTTATGAGGCTAGTGGAGGCTGTGAGCAAGCACAAGACTCAAGCTTTGTCAGCAGTAGCTGAATTGGAACTAGGTTCTCATGTACACAGTGTGTGATGACAGCCTCCTGATTATGAGACACAAAGTGTGACTGGCACTTCCATTAACATGTACATATGTTTGTCTGCAATCTATGTACGAGCATTTTTTTTGCATCAAATTTTGCCAGGAGTCTCTCATATTATCTTTTATTACATTCACAAAATTCTGTGCTCTTCAGTATAAATATTTGTCTTTTTATAGTTGAACACTGGGGATGCAAGAGATTTTCCACACAGTGAGCAGCTAAAATATTCCAAATGTGGTTTTCACGGTGCATTGGGATTTACTCAAGGTGACTGGCAAAATAGGAGGGAAATATTAGGGAAGGTTAGAAATGTATAGTCTCAAACCTTTTGGAAGGTCAAAAGGTTTTAATGGAATGAGCTAAAGGCAACCGGTTCTTTAGGTTAAAATTTTAAGTCGTAGGTTGAAAGACAGGGACAAGCAAGCTTCCCCAGTGGCCTGTTTACCTACATCCTTTTGTCTCTGTTCGACCTGTTCACTCATGTAAACCCTATGCTGAACAGGGAGCTCGAGGCTGCAGTGAGCAGTAATTGCACCACTGCATTCCATCCTGGGCAACAGAATGAGACCCTATGTCTAAAAAACAAAATATGTATGGTTTCCTACAAAATCAGGATAACATATGGTAGCTGACACGTTAAAAAAAAAAAAACAAAAAAAAAAAAACAAAAAAAAAAAACAACAAAAAAAAAACAAAAAAAAAACATGAATATTATCAAATACTCAGAAGGAGTATTCTTTTTTCCATTTTTTTTTTTTTTTTTTTTTTTTTTTTTTTTTTTTTTTTTTTTTTTTTTTGAGACCTAGTCTCGCTCTGTCTCTAGGCTGGAGAGCAGTTGTGCAATCTCACTCAACTCACTGCAACCTCTGCCTCCTGGGTTTGAGTGATTCTTCTGCCTCAGCCTCCCAAATAGCTGGGATTACAGGCATCTGCCACTATACCTGGTAAAGTTTTGCATTTTTAGTACAGACGGGGTTTCATCCTGTTGGCCAGGATGGTCTCAATCTCCCGACCTTGTGATCCACCCACCTCGGCCTCCCAATGTTCTGGGATTACAGGTGTGAGCTACTCTGTCCATCCAGAAGGAGGTCTTCAGAAACCAATTAACCTCAGAAGGTGGGAGAAATGCCAGGCCACCAGGACACAGCCATGGGAAATGATATTTACATGGCTAAGAATCTCAGTTTCCTGTGAGAAACAACAACAAAAAAATCCTCCTTGTATAAAGAGAGAAAATACTATTTTTTCCCATGAAATCATAAGGGTGTGGAGAGTGTAAACCCAAAATTATGCATGAGAGCTTCCCCAGAGCTCTGTGTGGGTGGAGAAATGTGTCCTAACTGCTGCCCTGCCTGCCTTCTTGGTACTGAAAACATGTGAGAATTTCTGAGCCTGTCACCCTGCATCCCAGCTTTTCTCAAGAGATGCAGAGCAGTGCATGCATAGCCAAGCTGGGCAGCACCCAAACAGTGAGACAGGACACGGGCTCCCACAGCTGGGCCTTCCTGGGTCCTGAGGAACCTCTGGGGATGGCTCTGGTCAGTACAGCCCTTTCTTTCTCTGCTCTCCCAGCTGTGAGGTGCACATGCTTTTTCTGAAGCACTGAGACTCTCCCGGCTGAGGTCAGCAGCCAGACTCAGCGACGTCCTCTCCCTCACTACAAACTTCCTCCACTCCTCAGTCTTCACCACTTATACCAACATGGCCACCTGCCCCCAGCAGACCACACCAGAGTCCTGTGCACTGCAGCTGCTCCCACAGACTCATGCTCAACCTTCACTGTGGTCCTGGCTTTCAAGGCCATTGAACCTGGGAGGAGATGGAGGTGTTGGCTGCTGTGAGGGCAACTGGGTCATTCCCATTTACTACTGATGCAGTGACTCTCCCTGTGGGATCTGGCTGGGAACCCCTCTCATATCCACTGCCAGAGACTCACATTCTGAGCCCAGACACAGCCGCCTCAATCCTCAGGCATCACTGCCTGCTGTGGCACCCTAGAATACCTGGGAGTCTTCAGTGTGACTTTCCTGGCCAGGATCCCGTCTGACACATGCATGGAGGCAAGTTCCTGATGTTCAGCTGGTGTTCTGCAGGGTCTGGGTCACCTTCCTTCCCAACTACCAAGGACAGGTCTCCATCACGACCCCTTGGGTGGGGCTCCCGGGCTGCAATTTTGTCTCCCAGGGATACACCAGCCTTCCCAAAGGCTAACACTTGATAGGAACACCCTGCAGGGTGAGGGAATAAGAGATATTTCGGGTGCAAACAAAACATCAGCAGACATTTAAGTTACCGCCTGTACAAAAAACAAATGTACCCTTTACCCTCCTGTTGAAAACGTAAGCTCTGTGTGTTCTGTCATCACTTCAGGGAAACCAGCCCCTGAATTACTCATTTCAGAAGCGTGGCCCCTAGGTTCACAGGGTGGACGTGAGCAGAGGGGAAGGGAGTGCTGACCCATTTGACCCTTGGCCCCAGCACCATGCAGTGAGAAACACAAGGGGATGGCTTGGCTACTGTCCACCGTCACAGCGGGTGAGTCTGCCTGACGCCTGCGCTCCACAGAGCCCTCTGACAGGAGGAACACCATCTCAGAACGGCCATAAGGAACAGAGGCACTGAGACCACTCATCACACCAATGCCTCATTTTACCAAAAAACACATGTACACTACATTTTACAAAACAGTCCCTTTCTTAACCCCATAAAAGAATGGGAATATTTGGGAAGCTACAGAAACAGATCCCCCTCCAAATGCTCATGGCTACATAGGCCTCCCCAGATCCTTGGTCCAGTGCAGGGCAGGGGCAGCAGAGCCTGCTCAGGGTTTGTGGAGCCCGTTTGGAGCCCATTCGGTGCCCTCACTACCTACCCAGGGCCAGAGGGACGACCTGGTGGGCCAGCCTCAGCTGGACTCACAGCCACTCTCTGCCTGGGGTCGGGGGGCGTTCTAGCCTCAGGAGGAGCAGTGCGTACCCATAGTGGTTGTGGTCAGCCTCCCCCAGTGTCACTGTCAGTGACAGGCTGGGCTTCCATTACTGCTCCTCCTCCTTCAGGCAGTGCTGTGGGGGGTCGGGCTTTGAAGAAGTCTGAGATGTAGCAGACCTGGCAGAGTGGAGGAAGGTGAGACTGGGCACGGGCTGGACAGGCACCAGGGACATAGGCATGAGCAGGAGGAAGAGAAACAGGGTCTCAGGTGGGCAATGAGAGGAAAAGTGCCTGTGGAGGGAAGAGAGCCCTCTTAGTAGAGGAGCAGTGGAGAGCACTGGGGCGCTGACAGGCCCAAGGAAGGACTGCTGGGTGCAGGCAGGAGACCCAGGGAAGGAACTGGGGGAAGAAGGTGTCCAGCGATGAACTGGGGTTAGAGAAAGGTGTACCAGGGGAGGATCTGGGGGGAAGGAGGAGTCCAGGGAAAGACTGGAGTTTGGGGTAGAGGTCCCAGGGGAGAAACTGGGGGAAGGAAGGTTCCCAGGGAATGAGTACGTTTGGAGGAAAGGGTCCCAGGGGAGGACTCTGTAGGGCAAGAGTGCACAGGGAAAAAGCAGGGTTGGTCAGGGAGTGGCCTCTGGACAGCAGAAGGGGTGAGTCAGGGTCAGCAGCTCACAGTGAGACCAGCCACCAGCACCCCCTGCAGGAGGCCAGCAAGGATGTCGCTCCAGCGGTGTTTGTGATCAGACAGGTGGGTGTAGCCCACATAGAGGGCAAAGGCCACCAGGAAGAACCTCGCCCACTTCTAGCAGAGCCATGCCAGCATGTAGAGCTGGGATGGGAGAGGGAGCCTCAGCCTAGGCCGTGCTAGGCCCTCCCACACTCACTGCACAGATGGTAGCTCCAAGGCTGGGGACAAAAAACTGGCCAACCCAGGGCCTCTTGTTTTCACAAACAAGTCAGTGAGCACCCCCATCACCACCATAACCCATTTTACAGCTGGAAAAACCGAGGTCCAGGGAAGGGACTGACTTGACATGTGAGCCCCAGAAAAATGGACTCACTGCCAGAAACACCACACAGTACATAGCAAAGGAGGTGTGTCCTGAGTAGAAAGACAACCAGGGGAAGGAGAGGCAGCAGGTCAGAGGGCAGATGGCTCAGTAGGCATCTTCCAACCTCCCCTTGCCCCCACTCCTCCCACAGAAGGGAGGGTTCAACACCAGAGCTGCCAATGTTACAGGTCACCAAATCCCAGGAGCAGAGGCTGCTCCCTCTGTCCTTTCCAGTTATCTGATGATGGAATCAGAGTCTCCAATTGGGGCTGTGGCATGAGATGCCTCACCCGTGAAGACTCTGAGGCCTGAAACCAACACCCAGGGCAGACAGTAGTGTCCAGCAAGCAGGCAACAGTGGTTTTATTTTCACTGAATTTCTTTTCAGGATTTTCTCCCATCTATGGAACTGAGGGAATATTTCTTTTCATATAAATTTGAGATCTCTCGTGAAGGACATGAATGAAACACAGAACATAGGAAGCAACAGAAAACTGGCAAAAAAAAAAAAAAGTCACAATTAACTTTTTTGAAACTAATCAAAAGCTTGCAGGAACCAGAGAATCACTTGATTAATATAATCCAATTGAGGCAGGGCACAGTGGCTCATGTCTGTAATCCCTGCACTTTGGGGAGCTGAGGGAGGTGGATAACGAGGTCAAGAGATTGAGATCATCCTGACCAACATAGTGAAATCTCATCTCTACTAAAAATACAAAAATTAGCCAGGAGTGGTGCCACATGCCTATAATCCCAGCTACTCAGGAGGCTGAGACAAGAAAATCACTTGAAAACCTGGGAGGTGGAGGTTGGTGTGAGCCAAGATCATGCCACTGCCTGGGTGACAGAGTGAGACTCCATCTCAAAACAAAACAACAAAAAAAAGATAATCCTTTTGGAAAACAAATAGCTTTGTGGTGGTTTAACTCATCCTGGTCCCTCTCCCACAGCCTAGCTGTGGTGGCCTGAGGGTAACAGACCACATGCCCAACACATTTTCTGAGAAGGGGCCTTATTTGAAACTGTGGACTAGGGTATGGCTCGAGGGCTGATCTTGATCTCACCTGACGACATTCTCCCAGTGCTGAGGTGCTACTTGGAGGACATTTTTAGGAAACGTTTACAACAAATTTGTTAGTGTCTGTGGCCTGGGGCCACAAGAGCAGATGAAGCAAAAATAGATGAGCCAAACAGCGTAGGAAGAAAGGCCAGGGAATAAAACGCTCTGGGAATGAAGGCTTGGAACCTACAAGACCAGAGCAGTGCAGGAGCTTGGAAGAGGCCTCCGAGGGCCCTAGGCTCACATTGGGCTGGCCTTCCAGCTCTGCACAAGCAGGAAGTGAAAGTGAAGGCAGAGAAAACCTGTTTCACTGTGGAAGGGCTGACCCCACAAGCACACAGACTCCTACTGACTTACGAGGGTGTTGTGAGTTTTTTTTGTTTGTTTGTTTTTCGTTTTTTTTTTTTTTTTTTTTTTGTTGTTGTTGTTTTGTTTTTTGGTTCCAGATGTTTAAAGAAATCTCTGTCCTATCACAAGCTGAGCACCAGGCTAAAAGAACAGAAGGAAATGGCTACCCATAACAGAAGATAGAGACTTCACAATCAGAAAAGTCATTAAACAAATAACCACTGCAACAAAGAGCAAGAACACACCCCGAGGAGTAGGCAAACTCCTATTTCCAGAGTGGCCACATTATAATGTTCTAAACACACAGTTTAAAACAAAACAGCTTGGGTTTGGTGACTTACACCTGTGATCACAGCACTTTGGGAGGCTGAGGCAGGCAGCTTGCCTGAGGCCAGGAGTTTGAGATCGGCCTGGCCAACATGGTGAAACCCTGTCTCTACTAAAAGTATAAAACGTGTCTAGGTGTGATGGTGCATGCCTGTGATCCTGGCACTCAAAAAAAAAAAAAAAAAAAAAAAAAAGCACAAGAAGTGTTTAAACCCAAGAGACAGAGGTCACAGTGAGCAAAGATCGAACCACTGCACTCCAGCCCGGGTGACAGAGTGAGACTCCATCTCAAAAAAAAAAAAAAAAAAAAAAAAAAAAAAAGATCAGTTAAGATTATTCAGTTGGGCCAGGCACAGTGGCTTACATCTGTAATCCCAGCACTTTGAGAGGCTAAGGTGGGTGGGTCATCTGAGATCAGGAGTTTGAGACCAGCCTGGCCAACACGACAAAACCCCATCTTTATTAAAAATACAAAAAAAATTAGCAGGATGTGGTGGCACATGCCCGTAGTCCCAGCTCCTTGGGAGGCTGAAACAGGAGAATTACTTGAACCCAGGGGGTAGAGGTTGCACTGGGCCAAGATCATGCCACTGTACACTGCACTCCAGCCTGAGTAACAGAGTGAGATTCTGTCTCAAAAAATAAAATAAATAAAAATAATAAAAATGAAAATACAAAAATTAACCAGGTGCCGTGGTACACACCTGTAATTTCTGTAGTCCCAGCTACTTGGAAGGCAGAGATGGTTTGAGCCCAGAAGTTCAAGTCCTGGGCAAGATAGCAAGACTCTCATCACTAAAAGAAAAAAAAAAAAAAAAAAAAAAAAAAAACAAAAAACAAAAAACAAAAAAAAAAACGGTAAAAAGAAAAAAAAAAAGACAGTGACAAGGAACTGAAAAAGGAAGACATAACCTAGGCAACCCTAAAGAAAATGACAGAGGGCCTTCCTTATTAGTAATTACACTGACTATAAATAGATTAAACACTCCAACTGAAAGTCAGCGATTCATTAAATGCCTTAATTCAATAAAAAGATTAACATATGCTGGAAATAAAATAATCACAGCAGTTTGGGAGGCCACAGAGGGTGGATCGCTTGAGCTGAAGAGTTCAAGATCAGCCTGGGCAACATGGCAAAACTCTGTTTCTACAAAAAACATAGGCAACATGGCAAAACTCTGTTTCTACAAAAAACATAAATAAACAGCAGCTGAACGTGGTGACCAGTCCTAGCCACTCGAAAGGCTGAGGCAGGAAGATGGCTTGGCATGAGAGTGCAATGCTGCAGTGAGCTGAGATCACTGTCCTTCTGTCTGGGCGACAAAGTGAGCCTCTGTCTCAAAAAAAATCAGAGTCTGGACAACATATAAAAAATACGGCCCAGGTGGGCTCGGTGGCTCATGCCTGTAATGCAGCACTTTGAGAGGCCGAGGCGGGCGGATCAAGAGGTCAAGAGATCGAGACCATCTTGGTCAACATGGTGAAAACCCCTTCTCTACTAAAAATACAAAAAATTAGCTGGACATGGTTGCACCTGACTGTAATCCCAGCTCCTCAGGAGGCTGAAGCAGGAGAATCGCCTGAACCCAGGAGGTGGAGGTAGCAGTGACCCGAGATTCTGCCATTGCACTCCAGCCTGGTTAACAAGAGCAAAACTCCGTCTAAAAAAAAAAAAAAAAAAAAAAAAAAAAAAGTCCAATTTTATGCTAGGTATAAGAGACTTTAGAGTCAGAGACATAAATAGGTTTAAAGTACAAGATTGGAAAAAAAAAATATTCCACGCAAACAGTAACAAAAAGAGAGCCACAATAGCTATACTAATATCAGGCAAAATGGACATCAAGACAAAAATTGTTGAGACAAACTCATATGTATCATTCTATGATGATGAATGGGTAGTCTATCAAAAATATATAGCAATTATAAAGGTAAATGTAGTAAACCACAGAACTCCAAAATACATAAAGCAAAAATGGACAGAACATTACAACATGAACTTCTAAAGCACAAGAATGCACTGTGTTCAAACAGTAAAAACATACAAAAACAATTTTTGTTTTTATTCTATTCACTTATCCTCTTTTTTCTTTTTATTTGTCTTTTTCCTGTAGCTTTGAGCAAAACAAAAACAACTTTTTTTTGAGACAGAGTCTCATGTCTCCTGGGCTGGAGCACAGTCAGCTCACTGCAACCTCCGCCTCCCAGGTTCAAGCGATTCTCACACCTCAGCCTCCTGAGTAGCTCAGATTACAGGCATCCATCACCAGGCCAGGCTAATTTTTGTGTTTTTAGTAGAGATGGGATTTCTCCACGTTGATCAGGTTGGTCTCGAACTTGCCTCAAGTGATCTGATCACCTTAGCCTCCCAAAATGCTGGGATTACAAGTGTGATCCACTACGTCTGACCAATTTTTTTTTTTTTAGTCAGAGTCTCAGTCTCTCACTCAGACTGGAGTGCAATGGTACCATCTTGGCTCACTGTAGTCTCTGCCTCCCAGGTTCGGTTCAATCAATTCTCTGCCTCGGCCTTCTGAGCATCTGGTATTATAGGCATACACCACTACACCTGGCTAATTTTTGTATTTTAAGTAGAGATGGGTTTTCACCATGTTGGCCAGGCTGGTCTGGAACTCCTGACCTTAGGTGATCTGCCCACCTCAGCCTCCCAAAGTGCTGGGATTACAGGTGTGAGCCATCTTGTACAGCCCTCCAACATTTTTTTAATTAGAAAAGGAATCTGGGCACCGTGGCTCATACCTCTAATCTCAGCACTTGGGAGGCCGAGGTGGGCAGATCACCTGAGGTTAGTAGTTCAAGACCAGCCTGGCCAACATGGAGAAACCCTGTCTCTGGTAAAAAATACAAAATCAGCCACGGGTGTTGGTGGGTACCTGTAGTCCCAGCTACTCAGGAGGCAGAGGCAGGAGAATCGCTTGAACCCACGAGGAGGAAGTTGTGGTAAGCAAAGATGACACCATTGCACTCCAGTCTGGGCAACAAGAGTGAAACTCCATCTAAAAAAAAAAAAACAAAAAACAAAACAAAAAAAAAATTAGAAAAACAGAAGGCAGACATAAAAGACAACATAGTGTATGATTCCGTTTATATGAAATATTGAGAACACGCAAATCTACAGATAGAAAATAGGATAGTGGTTGTTGCCAGGGGCTGGGAGAAGAGTGAAAGCTAATGGGTACAAGAGTTCTTTGTTTCCTTTCTTTTCCTTTTTTTTGAGACAGGGTCTCACTCTGAGACCCAGCCTGGGGTAGGTGCAATCTTGGCTCACTGAAACCTCTACCTCCCAAGTTCAAGTGATGCTCCCACCTTAGCCTCCCCAGTAGCTGGGACTGCAGGTGCCCACCACCAGGCTTGGCTAATTTTTTTTTTCTTTGAGATGGACTTTCACTCTCATTGCCCAGCCTGGACCGAAATGACACAATCTCAGCTCACCATAACCTCCACCTCCCGGGTTCAAGTGATTCTCCTGCCTCAGCCTCCCGAGTGGCTGGGATTACAAGTGTGTGCCACCATGTCTGGCTTATTTGGTATTTTTAGTAGAGAAGATTTCTCCATGTTGGCCAGGCTTGTCTAGAACTCCCAAACTCAGGTGATCTGCCTGCCTCACCCTCCCAAAGTGCGGGGATTATAGGCGTGAGCCACCTAACCCGGCCTAATATTTTGATTTGTCATAGAGACGGGGTTTTGTCATGTTACCCATGCTGCGGGTTTCCTTCTGATGAGATTAATATATTCTGGAATTAGGTAGAGGAGATGGCTGTACAGCATTGTGAATGTACTAAAAATGAACTGTACACATTAATATTGATGAAATGGTGACTTTTATCTTATACAAATTTTGTTTTGATTTTTTTTTTTTTTTTTGGTCTGACATTACCCTAGGCTTGTCAGTCAATATTTTGATTTTGTAAAAGGACAACGATGAGTTGACACATTTAAGGACCTATCAGTAGAGATGGTAAGAAGACAGCACAGAGCAGGGCAGGGGTGAGACGCGGGGGAGACAGAGCACGCTCCCCCCGGCCTCCTGCTGTTTGTGGGGTGCTGGGAGCCCTGAGGCCTCCCTGCTGCCTGACCACCTGCCTGCTGGATCCTCACCATCTGGCTTCTGTGGCTTCTTCAGCTCCCACTGCCCCCCAAGCAAGCTCCCACAAGCTCCCACTGTGAAGGATGCTTGTCCACACTCAGTTGGCCTTGGTGGCATCAACAGCATTTCTGCTGCACACCATCTCCAGCTCCATGTAGACTGAGCAGTTGACCCGGCTCCACTCGTGGTCACAGATGGCCAGAAAGTTGGGGCACAGGCGGCCGATCGTGTACTTGGCCAAGTCCATCAGAAACTGGCTCACGGCCACCCTGAACAGGAAGGTCCCCAACACCTTGTACGTGACAGCCACGTAGTTGTTCAAGTCAGAGTGGGAATAGAGCTGGTCCGTGTGCACCAGGTAGGTTTCTCCTGCCGAGATCTGCGTGTCAGGCAGCCGCAGTGACCAGGGGGGTCCTGGTCAGCCCCTGGGCCCTCACTGGGCCTCAGTCCTCCCCACAGGCGTCCCCAAGGCTGCTGCAGAGCTGGGAACTCTAAAGGTGCCCTAGCCAGGCTCGATGGCTCATGCCTGCCATCCCAGCTGAGGTGGGCAGATTACCTTAGGTCGGGCGTTCAAGAACAGCCTGACCAACACTGTGAAAACTGTCTCTACTAAAAATACAAAATTAGCTGGGTGTGATGGTGCATGCCTGTAGTCCCAGCTACTGGGGAGACTGAGGCAAGAGAATCACTTGAACCCAGGAGATGGAGGTTACAGTGAGCAGAGATCCTGCCATCACACTCCAGCCTGAGCTACAAGAGTGAATCTCCATCTCAAAAAACCAAAGTGAGTTCCTATTACCAACAAGTACCACTCGGGGCAAGGCTGTGTCCCCCAGCCCACCACAGACCTCCAGGTCACCCCTATCAGGAACCCATGGTTAGGCTGTACTCCAACCTGTCACCCTCCCTGTCCCTCTGAACCCCTCCTGCCTTACAAGGATGACGGTGGTCATGAAGGTGACCCCAGCCATGAGCCCATGGATGATGGTGTCTGGCTGGTAGGGGTTCTGGATGAAATCATACCTGCAGCAAAATCCTCACTTATACGGGGCATTCGCCAATGACAGGACAGCAAAGGGCAGGGTGACTGGAGGGGAAGAAGAGCCTGGGAGCTGCGAGGTTCTTCAACCAGCTGGGCTGTGGGGCCCCTACAACTGCTCTGCCTCAAGGCCTCTCACCGCTGCTCCCACTGACAGCAAGGAAGAGCTCTTCACACAGAACGTGAGAGGCCCAAGTGACACCCCTTTCCCATCGCCCTCTGATGAGCACAAACTCCCCAGGCCTTCTCCTCCTTGAACGGACCAGGGAAACGCTCACCTCAGGGTCTTTGCACAGGCACTTCTCTACCCAAAATATCTTATTTTTATTTTTAAAAGTAGAGACACAAGTCTCATGTTGACCAGGCTGGTCACAAACTCCCAGGCTGGATTGACCCTCAGCCTCAGCATCCCAAAGTGCCGAGATTACAGGTGTGAGACAAGGTGCCAGGCACCAAAGTGACTCTCACTTCCACTCAGTTTCATCTCCCCTCCCGGCTGTCCACACAGGTGTACCTCTCACAAAAGGAAAAGTCTGTTTAGCCAGGTGTGGTGGCCCATGCATGTAATCTAGCAACTTGGGAGGCTGAGGCAGAAGAATTGCTTAAAAGCAGAAAATGGAAGTTGCAGTGAGCCAGGATTGTGCCACTGCACTCCAGCCTGGTGACAGAGAGAGACTCTGTCTCAGTTTATAAAAAGCAAATAAATAAATAATAAATAAATAATTAAAAATAAAAGGGAAGTTCTGCTCTTTTTCCTTCTTGTCCCATGTCACCTGTGGGACACTGGACTTAATCTCCCCCCGCTCAGCCTGCCAACACCAGGAGGGGCCTATTGTATTCAGAGCAGAGACCCTGGAGGCTGCTCAGAGCCTGGCCAGGGCTGATGTTTAATAAACATCTGTTAAAACAGGCAGGACTTATTTCAAACTAAGAGCTGCGCAGAGAAGACAGGAAAGCGCCAAAGCAGGGGCATAGCGGAGGTGACTTCATGCTCACCCCTGCCTGTCACTGACCCTCACACCAGGGCACATGCCAGCTAGGCAGTGACTCAGTGATCAAAGGCACATTCTGCTGAATTCCACAGTTACAGAAGGTGTCACATGGCACTGGGTCTCCTGGGGCCCTGCTGAGCCTAGGGTGGCCAGGGAAGCAGGAGTCAGCACAGAGAGCCGGGGCGGGCGCCGCTCCCTGTTCCACGTGGCAGGTGCACAGCAAAAGCGTAGGGTGTCTACCCCAGAAGGCAGGGGCGTCCTTTGGCCCAGCAGGGCAAAGACAAAAAAGCGTGGCTCTTCTGAATTCTGAGAGTCTGAGGAGGGGCAGGGAGTGTCACACTCCTCCTGCATGCCAGCTGCAAGGGTCCTAGAACACAGCACACCTTCGATGTTGGCTGAGTCTGGGAAAATAAAGCAGTGAAGACAGCAGAGGTCTGCCTCACAGGGCAGAAAAGGCAGAAGGAATGCAGAACAGAATGGGCAGTGCAGGAGCCCAGAGCCAGGACAGTGCTTGGAGAGGCAAGCGCTGGGGCAGAGGGGGCTGTCATGTAAGAGCTCAGCTTCTGCTGGGGTGCAGGCGTGGCTGGCGCCGATGTTGAGGGCAGAGATCAGGGAGGAGGCTCCTGCAATTGCTGTGCTGTGGAAGGTTAGGATTACAGGACTGCAGCTGCTCCCAGCAGCTCTCAGCAGGCAGAGGCTCCCACTGGTTGGCCTCCATTTCTGACCTCCCTGCCCCAGTAACTCCAGCTAGAGACAGACACCCCCATGACAACCAACCCCGGGCTTCCCTCTTCCTGGAAAACTCGCCCTGGGGTCCCCGGAACAGGCACCTTCTACTCATTTGACCCCCAGGGGCCTCTCTGCCCTCACACTGCCCCCACAGCTCCATCTGGAACCTGTGGACTGCACTGTGACGGGCCAGAGCTTCCAGATGGAGGTGCCCTCGGCCTGGCCGCCACCCCTGGCACACAGCAGCCACACCCAACCCCACCGTGGCAGCACCTCCCGGCTGTGTGGCCTCCAGCAGGTGACTCCATGAGGCTGCACCTCCCTCACAGGCCCTTTAAGGGAACCCTTTCGTTATCTGCATGCTGCTGAGCGCCTGGCAGCCAGAAAGTGCCACACACATGTTTAAGTAACTGACAGCATAGCTGCTCAGGACACCCCACAGGGACCTGGTGCTGTCCCCTGGACCCCACTAACGATGGTCTACTTCAGAGGTCAGAGGGCTTGGTCAGAGAACCAGGAAACGGCTATGGGGAGGAGCACACCCCAGCACCCCGCAGTGACCGAAGTGCAGAGCCATTGTCCCTTCAGCCACCAGAGCAAACACGCAGCCTTTGTTCCTGGGACCCTGGTGGCGGGGACCTCAGGGCGCCACTTCCCTCATCCGGCCGGAAAACCGGCAGGACAGGTTTGGGTCTCCCGAGGCCCAGAAGTCTGGGACCCAGCTTTTCTCTCCAAGTGTCTCCCCCGCCCTAGGCCCAGGGGTTCATATCCCATTGACGCGCTGGGCGCCAAGGCCAGGTCAGCCCCTCTGTGAGCACCTAGAGCGCCCACCAGGGGCGGAGGCACGAACGTCCTGGGAGATCCGCGGCCACTCCCACCCCCGAGGCCCGCCATCTGCGTGAATCACTGCCCAGGCCAGGCACAGAGAGAGAGAGGTGCGCGCGGCTCCTTCACGGCCACTTCCTGCTGCCGGCCATGGAGGCAGCCCCCCGGCGTCCCGGGTCCTTCGAGACCCTCCAGCCCCCTGGGCCTGAGACGCGGGGAACCCGGGACCCCAGGACCCCGGGACCCCGAGGAATGGCAGGTGAGCGCAGCGCGGCGTCTGGCGAGAGGTGCGGCCTCCAAGGTCCGCGGAGGGACCAGGGCAAGCAGGCTTCCGGTCGCTGCGAACTTGCTTGGAGCCGGGGCAGTGTTCGTCCTGGGAGGGTCCCCACACCTGGGGCCCCGCGCGGCTCTTACTGACCAGCAAGACAGCACGTCCAGCAGCACGAAGACCCACCTCAGCTGCATGCCTGCGTCCCCGACACCGCGCCCTGAGCGTCCCGGCCTGGCCGCGGGTCACGTGGCCGTGGATCCCGCCTGGCAAGGAGTGGGGAAGGGAAGTGGGAGAGGAGAGGAGATGTGGGGAGGGGAGGGACGTAGAGGGTGAGGAGGAGGAGGGGGGTGCTCAGGTTGACAGGATTTGAGGGGATTTGGGGTTCCTCTGGATGAAACGATTTGGGATCTTTGAGTCTCTGAAAGGTTAAGGGGATTTGGAGTTTCTCCGCATGAAAGAATTTGGGATGTTTGAGGATGAGGAAATTCTGGGTGTCAGGTAAAGGAGATTTGGGTTTCTCATTAAGGGGCTTTAGGGTCTTTGACATTGAGATCATTCAGTCATTGAAGCTGAAGGGATTGGGATTTTTCAGGCTGAGTATTTAGGTTATCTGAGTTTGGAGAAATGTGGTCTCTCTGTGGGTGAGATATTTAGGGTTCCTCAGGCTGAGGGGTTTGGGGTGCTTTAGGGTGAGGCGAATTATGGCTCCTCAGGCTCCGAATATTTGGGGATCTAATCATTAGGAGATTCAGTGTTCCTCTGGGTAAAGGGATTTGGGGTCTCTGAAGCTGAGGTACTTTGGGAGTTTTATGCTGAGGGGATTTAAAGTCCCTCAAGGTGTTGCAGTGAGCCGGGATTGTGCCACCACACTCCAGCCCGGCGACAGGGCGAGACTCCATCTAAAAAGAAAAAAGTCCCTCAAGGTGACAGGATTTGGTGTCTCTGGAGGCTGAGAGGATTTGGAACTTTTCAGGGTGAGAGGATTGGGGGTCTTCCAGGCTAAAATATGAAGGTCTTGGACAGAGGGTTTACAGGGTTTCAAGCTGCATGACAAAGGCTCTCTGTGCTCTTCACAGTCTCTCGTGCTCTCCTGCTGCAGTGTCCACTGTGGCTGGGCATCCTCTCGGCACCCCTCAGGGTGTGAGAAGTGGTGGAGGGTGAAGCGCCATCCCGTAGCCCTCAGTTGGCACAAGCTGCCAATCAGCGCTGAGACCAAGGCGATCCCTCCAATCGGCAGTCAAGAGGTGCTAAAGGGGCGGGGAGTAGGGCGGAGCTTTGCCTGTCAGTCACGGGCACAACCCGGTTTCGGGCTCAGGAGGTGGGGAAGAGGCCTGGCTTTTACCTGTAGGACTGGAATCGTCCAGCGCGCAGACGCAGCTTCGCGGTTTTCCTCACTCCGTTTTCCCCAGCCCAGGTGTGTGCGACTGAGCTGGGGGTCGGGGCTGTGCCTCACATCCCTCCGCAGGCCTGGGTCTTCTGAGGGGATACAGCGTCTTTTTGGTTTGTTAGAGTTCTCGCGCTCAGTCTCATGCGGGAGGGCTGGTGTTGCATTAGCTGTGGTGTAAATTGGGTCTAGTCAGCTGCTTCGCTCCTGGATTCGACAGGGAGCCAGGGCTCCGTCCGGGACCCTTCTGTGTGGGGACCTGCGCTTCGTTTCACAGGTACTTTATTAGCAGGTCAGTGTTGGTGTTTAGTTAGGGCTGTGATTCAATAAATGACGCGTAAGAGGAGCAGCTGTCAGGCTGATCCTTCTCTGCAAGGTTGACCCCTGGCTGTAAGGCTGACCCCTGGCTGCAAGGCTGATTCCTGGTTGCAAGGCTGATCCTCCGCTGCAAGGCTAATCCCAGCTGCTAGCCTGATCCCTGGCTGCTAGGCTAATCCCGGCTCCAAGGCTAATCCCCAACTGCCAGGCTAATCCCCCACTGCAAGGCTAATCCTGGCTGCTAGGCTAATCCCTGGCAGCAAGGCTAACCCCCTGCTGCATAGCTTTTTTGTACTTCGCATTTTCAGGTTTGCTTTGTGGTGATACCAGAGAGCGATGGACCCTCACCAGGTCCTGGACCTTTGGGGAGCCTACTGTGATCTCTGACGCCTGCCTGCATTTCTTTCCTTAGTTGTTCTCGGCTGCAGGGCTCCCTTGGGCAGAGGCTGAATAGGTCGCTCCCTTTCTGGACTGGCCCTCCAGCGTGAGGCATGCCTCAAACCCCTGCTGCCCAGGAGCCCACGTGTCTCATTCCTCTCAGTGCTCTGAGAGTGGGGTCTCCTCCCCCATTCAAGTGCTGGCTGCCAGATCTCCCCCTAGGTATCCCTAGCTTTGTGCCACAGTCCTGGAAACACTGGGAATTCCTGTGGCTTGGGATTGGGCTCTCGCTGTGCTGGGGAGTCCAATGTGCTCCTAGGTCATGGGGAAGATACTCAGGTAGGGAAGTGCACTCCGGCTGGGCTGCAGAGGCTCCAGGGTGCACCTGCTCTTGCACAGTGACTTGGCGAGGACCATGGGAGAGGCCAGTGGGCAGGAGGACTTGCAGAACAGAGGCACCCAAGTTCCACAAGGAAGCTGCCCCTGCTCTCTCTTGGCTCACAGATCAGCTGCGGCCAGAGCCTCCTGCAAGGAGATAAGGGAGCCTTGGGGAATTGGAGTCTGTATTAGTTCATTCTCGCACTGCTGTAAAGAAACACCCGAGACTGGGTAATATTTAATGAACATAGATGTAATTGGCTCATTGTTCTGCAGGCTGTACAGAAGCATGATGCTGGCACCTGCTTGGCTTCCTGGGAAACTTACACTCATGATGGAAGGAGAAAGGGGAATCAGCACTCACGTGGTGAGAGGAAGAGGACGAGAGAAAGATGCTGGGGGCAGGACTGCACACTTTTAACCATATCCCGATACACATTACCAAAGAGGGTTGCTGCTAAACCGCTCGTAACAGGTTTGCTCCATGATCCAATCACCCCCACCAGGCCCCACCTCCAATACTGGGGGTTATATTTCAACATAAGATTTGGACAGGGACACAGATCCAAAACATATAAATTCCATTATATGGAATACTACCGCATAATGCATTATCTATTATCATTAACTCAGATTAAAGACTGAAATTTAAGACCTAAAAGTACAGAACTCCAAGAAAAAAATTAATAAACTGTTTATAACATTGAAATGAGCAATGACTTCTTGGATATGCCACCAAAGGCACAAGCAATCGAAGCAAAATTAGGTTGGAGCACATCAAACTTAAAAACTTCTGTGTAGCAAAGGCCAAGTGGGGAGGATTGCCTGAGGCCGGGAGTTTGAGATAAGTCTGGGCAACATATTGGGGCCCGTCTTTATCATTTTCTAAAAAAATTCGTTGGATGTAGTGGTCCATGCCGTCAGTGCCAGCTACATGGGAGGCTGAGCTGGGAGGTTCACCTGAGCGCAGGAGTTCAAGACTAGCCTGGGGAACATAGGGAGATCCTGTCTCAAAAAAAAAAAAAAAAAAAAAAAAAAAAAAAAAAAAAAAAAAAGAAAAAAAGAAAAAAAATTAGTTGGATATGGCAGCACTTGCCTGGAATCCTAGCTACTTGGGAGGCTGAGATGGGAGGATTGCTTGAGCCCAGAGTTTGAGCCTGCAACAAGGCATGGTTGCAGTTTTCCAGTATGTCACAGAAATGGGATCATACCTTATGTGATCTTTTCAGACTGGTGGCTGCTTCTGCTTCTCCTTCTCCTTCTCCTTCTTCTCCTTCCTTCTCCTCCTCCTTCCTTCTCCTTCTCCTTCCTTCTCTTTTTCCTTCTCCTTCTCCTTCTTCTCCTTCTCCTTTCTTCATCTTCTGAGATGGAAAAAGAAAAGAAGCAGCAGCACTATAGCAGCACTATATCGCTCAGGCTGGAGTGCAATGGTGTGATCTCGGCTCACTGCTACCTTTGCCTACAGAGTTTGGTGATTCTCCTGCCTCAGCCTCCTGAGTAACTGAGATTACAGGCACCCGCCACCATGCCCAGCTAATTCTTGTACTTTTTAGTAGAGACGAGGTTTCACCATGTTGGTCAGGCTTGTCTCCAACTCCTGACCTCAGGTGATTCACCCACTCCGGCCTCAAAGTGCTGGATTAAAGGCATGAGCCACCACATCCTGCCCAGACTGGCTTCTTTTACTTAGTAATATGTATATCAGATTCATCTATGTTTTTTCATGGCTTTGTAGGTCACTCCTTTTTCTTGATGAAAAGCATTTCATTGCATGGATGTACTTTTTTCTTTCTTTCTTTCTTTCTTTTTTTTAAATTGCATTTTAGGTTTTGGGATGCATGTGAAGAACATGCAAGATTGTTCCATAGATACACACATGGCAGTGTGATTTGCTGCCTTCTTCCCCATCACCTATATCTTGCATTTCTCTCCATGTTATCTCTCCCCAACCCCTGCTGTTTCTCCCCTATTTCTCCCCAACTGACACCAGGGTGTGATGCTCCCCTCCCAGTGTCCATGTGTTCTCATTGTTCAACACCTGCCTATGAGTGAGAACATAAGATGTTTGATTTTCCGTTCTTTTGTCAGTTTGCTGAGGATGGTTTCCAGGTTCATCCATGTCCCTACAAAGGACACGAACTCATCGTTTTTGATGGCTGCATAATATTTCATGGTGTATCTGTGCCACATTTCCCCTTTCCAGTCTATCATCGATGGGCATTTGGGTTCATTCCAGGTCTTTGCTATTGTAAACTGTGCTGCAGTGAACATTCGTGTGCATGTATCCTTATAGTAGAACGACTTATAATACTTTGGATATATACCCAGTAATGGGATTGCTGGGTCAAATGGAATTTCTATTTCTAGGTCCTTGAGGAATTGCCACACTATCTTCCACAATGGCTGAACAATTTACACTCCCATCGACATTGTAAAAATATTCCTATTTCTCCACATCCTCTCCAGCATCTGTTGTCTCCAGATTTTTTAATGATTGCCATTCTAACTGGCAAGAGATGGTATGTCAACATAGTTTTGATTTGCATTTCTCTAATGACCAGTGATGATGAGCATTTTTTCATATGTTTGTTGGCCTACTGTGTGTCTTCTTTTGTAAAGTGTCTGTTCATATCCTTCACCCACTTTTGAATGAGCTTTTTTTTTTTTTTTTTTTTCTTGTAAATCTGTTTCAGTTCTTTGTAAATTCTGGATATCAGCCCTTTGTCAGATGGGTAGACTGCAAAAATTTTTTCCCATTCTGTTGGTTGCTGATTCATTCTAATGACTATTTCTTTTGCTGTGCAGAAGCTGTGGAGTTTGATTAGGTCTCATTTGCCTATTTTGATTTTTGTTGCCAATGCTTTCGGTGTTTTGGTCATGAAGTCCTTGCATACACCTATGTCCTGAATGGTTTTGCCTATATTTTCTTCTAGGGTTTTTATAGTGTTAGGTCTTATGCCTAATTCTTTAACCCATCTCGAGTTAATTGTAGTGTAAGGTGTCAGGAAGGGGTCCAGTTTCTGCTTTCTGCACATGGCTAGCCAGTTTTCCCAACACCATTTATTAAAAAGGGAATCCTTTCCCCATTGCTTGTTTTTGTCAGGTTTGTCAAAGATCGGATGGTTGTAGATAAGTTGTGTTGCCTTTGAGGTCTCTTTTCTGTTCCATTGGTGTATATCTCTGTTTTGGTGCCAGTACCATGCTGTTTTAATTACTGTAGCTTTGTAGTTTAGTTTGAAGTCTGGTAGTGTGATGCCTCTCACATTGTTCTTTTTGCTTAGAATCGACTTGGCTATGTGGGCTCTTTTTTGGTTCCATATGAAGTTTAAGGTGGTTTTTCCAGG
Organism: Saimiri boliviensis; assembly: GCF_048565385.1. Lineage (NCBI taxonomy): Eukaryota > Metazoa > Chordata > Mammalia > Primates > Cebidae > Saimiri > Saimiri boliviensis. The sequence goes on along the minus strand of NC_133471.1, from coordinate 12,327,653 downwards.
TCTGTGAAGAAGGTCCTCGGTAGCTTCATGGGGGTAGTGTTGAATCTGTAAATTACTTTGGGCAGTATGGCCATTTTCATGATATTGATTCTTTCTAACTATGAACATGGAATATTTGTCCATCTGTTTCTGTCCTCTCTTATTTCGTTGAGCAGAGGTTTGTAGTTCTCCTCGAAGAGGTCCTTGTTAGTTATATTTCTAGGTACTTTATTATCTTTGTAGCAGTTGTGAATGGCAGTTTGTTCTTGATTTGGCTCTCTTTAAGTCTGTTATTGGTGTATAGGAATGCTTGTAATTTTTGCACATTGATTTTGTATTCTGAGACGTTGCTGAAGTTGCTTATCAATTTCAGGAGATTTGGGGCTGAGATGATGGGGTCTTCTAGATATTCAATCATATCATCTGCAAATAGAGACAATTAGACTTCTTCCTTTTCTATTTGCATACCCTTTATTTCTTTTTCTTTCCTGATTGCTCTGGCTAGAACTTCCAGTACTATATTGAATAGGAGTGGTGAGAGAAGGTAACCTTGTCTAGTGCCAGATTTTGAAGGGAATGCTTCCAGTTTTTGCCAATTCAGTATATTGGCTGTTGGTTTGTTGTAAATAAATTTCATTGTTTTGAGATATGTTCTGTCAATACCTAGTTTATTGAGAGTTTTTGGCATAAAGGGCTGTTGAATTTTGTCCAAGGCCTTCTCTGCATAAATTGAGATAATCGTGTGGTTTTTGTCTTTTTCTTCTGTTTATGTGGTAAATTATGTTTATAGGCTTGCATATGTTGATCCAGCCTTGCAATCCCGGGATGAATCCTACTTGATCATGGTGAATAAACTTTTCAATGTGCTCTTGCAATCAGCTTGCCAGTATTTTATTGAAGATTTTTGCATCTCTGTTCATCACGGATATTGGCCTGAAGTTTTCTTTTGTTGCTGAGTCTCTGCCGGGTTTTTGTATGAGGATGATATTGGTCTCATAAAGTGATTTTGAAACGATTCCCTCGTTTTGGATTATTTGGAATAGTTTCAGAAGGAATGGTACCAGTTCCTCTTTGTATGTCTGGTAGAATTTGGCTGTGAACCCATCTGGACCTGGGCTTTTTTGTGGTGGTAGGCTCTTAATTGCTGCCTCAACTTCAGACATTGCTTTTGGTCTATTCAGGGTTTCGACTTCTTCTTGATTTAGGCTTGGAAGGATGCACGTGTCCAGTAATTTATCCATTTCTTCCGAGTTTACTAGTTTATGTGCATAGAGTTATTTGTAATAATCTCTGAAGATTCTTTGAATTTCTATGTAATCTGGGGGTGATATCCCCTTTATCATTTTTTATTGTATCCATTGGATTATTCTCTCTTTTCTTTTTAATAGAGACAGGGTTTCACCATGTTGATCAGGCTGGTCTTGAACTCCTGATATCAGGTGATCCACCTGCCTTGGCCTCCCATAGTGTTGGGATTACAGATGTGAGCCCCCTTGCCTGGCTTCCTTACCAGTCTTGGTTCCTTTTGTTTCATGTTGTTGCACTGACTGCATTCTGCAACTCTCCTTGGTGCATCAGAGGTGAGAGTACATGTTGTTGTACGCGTGGTGGCTTAGAGAGTGCATCCAGCCTCTCACCGTTGAGGATAGTGCTGAGTTTGATTTTCCCTAGATGCTCTTTGTCTGTTGAGATGTTCCATTCTGTTCTGAGTTCGTTGGGTATTTTTCATTATGAAAGGGTGTTGGATTTTGTTGAATTGGACGTGTTGAGATGATCCTATGTTTTGGTTTTCTTATTTTATTGATGTGGTGTATTATAGTAACGGAGTTTTGGTTTTGAATCAAACTTGCATCCCTGTGATAAATCTTACTGGTTCATGGCATATGATCATCTTTATACATTGCTGGATCCAGTTTGCCAGTATTTTATTGAGGGTTTTTTTATGTACATGAGCAATGTTGTGGGTTCCTGTGGCAGTTCACACAACAATTTGGGAGGCTGAGGCAGACGGATCACTTGAGGTCAACAGTTCAAGACCAGCCTGGGACAACTTGGTAAAACCCCATCTGTGGACCAGGTGCAGTGGCTCACGCCTGGAATCCCAGCACTTTGGGAGGCTGAGGTGGGTGGATCACCAGATCAAGAGATCAAGACTATCCCGATCAACATGGTGAAACCCCTTCTCTACTAAAAATACAAAAATTAGCTGGGCATGGTGGCACGTGACTGTAATCCCAGCTACTCAGGAGATTGAGGCAGGAGAATTGTCTGAAGCCAGGAGGTGGAGGTTGCGTTGAGCTGAGTTCGTGCCATTGCATTCCAGCCTGGGTAACAAGAGTGAAACTCCATCTCGAAAAAAAAAAAAAAAAGAAAGAAAAATAAAAATAAAATAACAACTAAAAAAACTCCATCTGTACTGAAAATACAGAAATTATCCAGGCATGGTGGTGCACACTTGTAGTCCTAGCTACTTGGGAGGCTGAGGCAGGAGAATCACTTGAACCTGGGAAGCAGAGATTGAAGTGAGCTGAGATTGTGCCACTGCATTCCAGCCTGGGTGACAGAGCAAGGCTCTGCCTCAGAGAGAGAGAGAAAGAGAGAGAGAGAGAGAGAGAGAGAAAGAGAGAGAGGTTGAAGGAACATTGTAATAATAATAACTTATGGTTTTGTTTGCCTTTTCATTTAAAATATTGAGGTAATTTATAAAACAAAAAATACACCTACTTTAAAGTTTATAATTCATTGATTTTTAGTGTACCCATGATCACACAGGTTTTGACTCTAATCGAAAACATTCTGTCCCTTTTCCTGGCTCCTGGCCCCCATGAGCCTCTTTCTGTCTGTGGAATGGTCTGTTCTGAACGTTATGTATCAGTGGACCCTCGGCCGTGGCCATTGGTGTCTGGCTTCCCCACCAGTGCATGCTGTTCTTGAGCTTCATCAGGTTGCAGCAGGGGTCAGGACAGAGGTCTGTTTGTGGGCGGTTTTCAGTGTCACAGAATGCATGTCCTGCCTGGGGTGAAACAGCCTTCACCCTGCAAGCGATCCTGGGTGGGAGGTGGCACCTGTGGTGGCCCCACACATGTGCTGCATCCAGTGCTTTTCAGCCCTCGGAGGTGGAGACAAAGCCTCTTCCCTGCTCACTGAACAGACTCTGACCAGTGCTTGCTCTTGGCTGCCACCCTGTGATGTCCAGCAGCAGGACTTGGACAGGCCGAGCTAACCCTGCTTCTCTTCCTCTGCAGGCCTCCTCACTGGGGAGGCAGAGCCCTTGCGTGGTCTTCTGCCTTGTGCACAGCCTGTGCCCTGAAGAGCCTGGCTTGCAGACAACAGCAGGTACCTTCCTCCATCCTCCCTCCACCCAAGTCTGCCAAGGCCTTTGTGGCTGTGAGAGACAGAATGCCCACCGGGCCTGGCTGAGTTGTGACCAGCACACTGGCTTCCAGAGTCCAGGGTGTTCCAGCTCCCATCCACCCAGATGGAGCCGTGGGGAGCATGATCAGGACTGCATCTTCCTGTTCTCTAGCAGAGGCAGGGAGCCTAAGCAACCCGATACCATCCTCAAAGCCCGGACCCCCAGCAAAGGACCCCAGCCCAGGCCTGCACCAAGCTGAGGGCCATCTCATCTTGATGGGGTTCTGGGGTTGGGTGTTTGTTGAGGGATGCAGGCTGGAGAAGGTGGAGCAGGGGAGACAGGCAGACCCTGGTTCCCTGCACCTTCCTGCACCGACACTGCTTGCCCGAGGGGCATCAAGGTCCCAGGCCACCTGTTGACCACCTGTGCTGGGCCCACAGGGCAGAATGTGGGTGGGCAAGTGTCTCGGTGACTGCTCCTTCTTCCTCTTGTTGTGCTCCCATGGGCCAAGTGTAGGGCTTCATGTCTTCACGGTGTAAAACTCGTCCACATCTCAGTCTCTAAAGAAGGTATTGCTATCCCTATTTTTCCTACATGGCTCCTCCAGGGATGTCGTGGTCACTGAGGGTCCAGGCACACCCAGGCAGCTCCAGGTTACTACCTCACTCTAGTGAGGCACCGGGCACTGTGGTCTTCCACATCCCGCAGCTGCCTGGTCTGTTCGTGGTGTGCCCCTGCGTGTCCAGCCATGTAGGCTCTATGGCTGCCCTCCTAGAGGCTTTCTGCCCTGGACCCCAGGCCCTCAGGTCCCCAGACTTGGGCTATACTTCTTCCTGTCTGGATTGATTGAACCCTGGCTATTTCCTTTTGTTTGTTTTAAAGTCTGACTAATTGGAGACTAAATGTGGAGAAAAATGGTGACACACCGCAGTTCTTTCCAGGAAACCCTGGGTCTCATGACAGCCGCCATCTTTTGGGCATTGTGTGTCGCATGGCAGCATCATGTGGCCACGAAAGTGGAGTGTGAGAGGCTGGCGTTATCCAGATTCCATCAGCATTGCCCCTGTGTGGTTCTTGATGCTGTGCTGACTCATTCAGGTGAGGGTTTGGCATCAGATCCTTCTAGTCCGCGCTCTCCAAATCCTCAGACTTTTCCTGTTCATGAAGACAAGCAGTCCCTCAGAAAGACCCCCCTACTCTCCCCCTCAAAAAAAAAAAAAAAAAAAAAAAAAAAAAAAAAGGAAAAGAAAAGAAAGAAAAAAAAAAAAAAACAAAAACACCTTGGAATTAGTGTGTGCAGTTCACCAGCTGTTGTGGGGTGCTTGAGTTGTGGGGTGTTCTGGCAGGGACCCACGTGGGAGGCTGGCCCTGTGGTGCAGAGGGCCTCACCCCTAGGACTTCCCCTGCCCCAGTCACCCCCAGTCTCTGCAGGGTGGTTGGGACAGGCAGGCAAGGTGCTCACCTGTTCTGCTGTATTCTCCCCAGTGGTGTCCATGGGTTCTAGAGACCATCAGTTCAACCTCACGGAGATCCTGTTCAAGAACTACAGTGTTGAGGGAGAGTGTGAGGAGCCTTCGAGGTGCTCTGACAAGCCCAAGGAGGAGCTGGAGAAGGACTTCATCTCCCAGGTACTTGGGGGAGGTGATCCTGTCCCTGTGTTGGGTGGAGCCCTCTGGGGTCAGCCTCACAGTTTCTGTGCAGTTGGATTTATGTTAGCAAGTGTGAAATTGTGCATCTTTCTACAAAGTGCCAGGCACCATCCTAGGAGCTGAATTCAGTGGTGACCGGGTCTTTTATGGGGCTCTCTGAGCAGCACGGTGGCTGGGCATTAAGCCAGCTGCTCTCAAACTCTCTGGTCTCAGAATGCAATTTGTACTCTTAAAAATTATTGAGTGTTCCAAGACAGTGTAGACTGAGGGAAAAAAAAAAAATATTGAGAGTTTTGGCCAGGCGCAGTTGCTCACATCTGTAATCCCAGCACTTTGCGGGGCTGATGCGGGAAGATCACCTGAGGTCAGGAATTCGAGACCAACCTGGCCAACATGGTAGAACCCCACCGCTACTAAAAATGCAAAAATTAGTTGGGCGTGTCACACATACCTATAGTCCCAGCACTTCAGGGGGCTGAGGCAGGAGAATCACTTGAACCTGGGAGGTGGATGTTGCAGTGAGCTGAGATGGCATTATTACCCTGGAGCCTGGGTTGTCAGAGTGAGACCCTGTCTCAAAAAAACCAAAAAATATTCAGAGTTTTAAGGAGCTTTGTTAACGGGTTTTATCTATTGCTTTTTTACTACATTAAAAGTTAAAATTGACATGTAGGAATATTATTTCCTAACTCATTTAAAATGATGTGAATAGGCTGGGTGTGGTGGCTCATGCCTGTAATTCCAGCACTTTGGGAGACCAAGGCGGGAGAATCACGAGGTCAGGAGTTCAAGACCAGTGTGATCAACATGGCAAAACCCTGTCTCTACTAAAAATGCAAAGAAAAAATAAAAATAAAAATAAAAATAAAAAACCTGTGAGGCACGGTGGCACATGACTGTAATCCCAGCTACTTGGGAGGCTGAGGCAGGAGAATTGTTTGAATCTAGGAGGTGGAGGTTGCGGTGAGTCGTGATTGCACCATTGCACTCCAGCCTGGGTAACAGAGCAAGACTCCATCTCAAAAAATAAAAATACGTCTGGGTGCTGTGGCTCAATCCTGTAATCCCAGCACTTTGGGAGGCTGATGTGGGTGGATTATGAGATCAAGAGTTAGAGACCATCAGGGCCAACATGGTGAAACCCAGTCTCTACTAAAAATACAAAAGTTAGCTAGGCATGGTGGCATGTGCCTGTAGTCCCAGCTACTTGGGAGGCTGAGGCAGGAGAATTGCTTGAACCCAGGAGGTAGAGGTTGTAGTGAGCTGAGATTTTGCCACTGCACTCCAGCTTGGTACCTGGTGACATAGTGGTCTCAAAAAAATTAAAAAAAAAATAAATAAATAAATTTAAATAAATAAATGAATAAAATAACTTGAATAACTCAGTTACATGTTAATATAAATACTTTTTTTGAAAATGAAAGAAAATCTCTGTGTTCCAAAAGAAAAAACAATTAGTGCAAATAATGAAATTTTAGTTTTCCAAATCTCTTTGAATATAGAAGCATATATGAAAGTCCAGCTTCAGTAATTTTTTTTTTTTTTTTTGACAGAGTTTTGCTCTGTCACCCAGACTGGTGTGCACTGGTGTGATCTCAGCTCACTGCAACCTCTACCTTCTGGATTCAAGCGATTCTCCTGCCTCAGCCTCCTATGTAGCTGGGATTACAAGTGCACACCACCACGCCCAGCTAACATTGTTTTTGTATTTTTAGTAGATACAGGGTTTCACCATGATGGCCAGGATGATCTCAATCTCCTGACCTCATGATCCACCCACCTCACCCTTCCAAAGTGCTGGGATTACAGTCATGAGCCACTGGGCCTAGACCTAGCCTAACCTTTTGATTTTTTTTTTTTTTTTTTTTTTTTTTTTTTTTTTTTTTTTTTTTTTTTGTAGAGGTCTTGTTATTTTGCTAGGTCTGGTCTCATACTCTTGACCTCAAGCAATTTTTCTGTCTGGTCCTCCCAGAGTGCTGGGAGTATAAGTGTGAGGCACTGTACATGACTCAAGTTCTTTCTTTCTTTCTTTTATGTTTCGAGACAGAGTGGGGACCTTTTGCCCAGGCTGGAGGGCAGTAGCACATTCTCAGCTCACTACAACCTCCACCTCCCAGGTTCAAGTGACTGCCTTGCCTCAGCATTCCGAGTAGCTGAGACTACAGGTGCCCACCAGCTTGCCCAGCTAATTTTTGTGATTTTAGTAGACATGGAATTTCAACATGTTGGCCAGGCTGATCTTAAATGCCTGACCTCAAAGTGATCCTTCCACCCCGGCCTTTTATGCTTGGATTACAGGGTGAGCCATGCCCCACCCACTTCTGTCTTTTAAGGGAGATGTTATTCTGTTGTGATAAGGTGTTATGGTTGAAGTACACATACAGCCTCATACAGAACTATTGTTGAAAAAGGAAGGCATATTTAACAGTTTTTCAGATAATGGGGTGTTCTTCTTTGATACCACAGCAAAACTCAGCAAATGGTAGTTTTGTGGAGCGGTGTCTAACACCGTTAACAGTGAACCTCATGGTTGCAGAGGCAGAGAGGTCCATGAACAGGTCCCGCAGAGTGGCTTCTGGTGCTGCTCTCTGTCCTCACGTGGTGGACAGAGAACCCGAGGGAGCCATCTGGTGTTTTTTGTAAAAGGTTACTAATCCTACTGGATCAGGGCCCCACCCTCATGGCCTCACTGGACCTTAGTCACTTCTGTAAACAACTCATCTCCAGATACAGTCTCATTGGGGGTTAGAGTTGACTGTAACCGTTAATGTCACTGCTGACCTCATCACAAGCTTTGTAAATGTTGGAAATTTGGCAAGTTTATGTTGTCAAACTCTTTGGCAAAGTCTTGAGTTCTACAGTTGCAGCAGTTAGGTCAACTGTTTCCTCTGAAGTAGCAGCCCCCCTTACCTGCCTGTGAGGCTCCTGTCTGAGTGGCTGTAGTCCGCCAGCACTCTTGAGGTGAAAGGACAGGAAAGCCCCCCTTGCCTCACCACCCATTCCACACCTGCTTTACTGAAGGAGCCACCTCGGGAAGAGCCCCCATGCCTCACCACCCATTCCAGGCATGCTTCCTTGAAGGAGCCCCTCACCCTGGTAGGCAGCAGCCACTCTGCTTCCCATGCCCTTACACAGAATATGGAGGTGTCTGCTCAGGATGCGACTTCACAGATTGTGCCCACCATCTTCTGTAGTGAAACTGGGGAGTGTGCTTTTGGTCTGTGAGGTATGGGCAGTGGTGCCACACCTGGGTGTGGCTTCCATGGGCGATGGGCTGTTGCTGGCTGCTGGTGCAGCACCATCAGTGTGAGTGTCAGTGAGGCCCAGCAGAGACCAGGACTTAGTGCTCTTCAGACAGGGCTTCACCCAGGGCACCCAGGGGCCTTGGGACCACCGTGTCAGCCCTCCCACCCGCACACTCCTGGTGGTCATGGGCATACAGAATCTGTTCTGTCTGCCAAGTCCTGTGAGAACTAAAGGGGGACTAGCTGTGACATTCCACCTGGGGAAGGGCTGCGAATGGGCCAGGAGGTTGTTTGTGTAATTGAAGCCCCAGGAGGAATCTGGGCAGGAGCTGGGGTGGAGGAGAGGCCAGCTGGGGGGGTGAAGAGGCTCTGATGAGGGGGGCATGGGGATTTAAAAGCAGCACTGGAGAGGGTGACATCTATTTCTTCTGGGGAATTACATGCCTTGTTTCTACTTCCTGCAGCCCACACAGGCTCAACATCAAGGTATGTGTTCATCACTGCACTCTTGTTCCCATTCGTGATGTTGATTTCTCTGGTTACCAGAGAAATTTTTGACCCAGTGTGAATTGACAGCTTCTCCATTATATTTATGAAGCATCCTTCTGTTTGCTTACTTTTTTTCTTTTTTTTAATTTTTAATTTTGGGACAGAGTCTCACTGTGTCACTCGGGCTGGAGTGAAGTGGTGCGGTCTTGGCTCACTGCAACCTCTGCTTCCCAGGTTCAGGTGATTCTCCTGCCTCATCCTCTCAATTAGCTGGGACGATAGGAGGCATGTAGCTTATTTTTGGTGGAGATGGTGTTTTGCCATGTTGCCCAGGCTGGTCTTGAACTCCTGGCCTCAAGTGATCTGCCTTCCTTGGCCTTCCAAAATACTGGGATTACAGGTGTGAGCACCTGTGTCTGGCCTGTTTATGTAGTTTCCTGAGGAAATTTTTTTTTTTTTTTTTAATCAGGAATAAATGTCAGATTTTACCAAATGGCTTTCAGGTTATGCTTTTCTCCTTTGATAAACTGATGTTCAGTTAAAATAGTACCATCCTTGTATTCCCGTCATTCACCCTGTGCGAGGAGGCACTGTAGGCAGGGTGGTGCCCTCTTCTTCAGCCGGTGACCCCCTGTGTTATGATGCCTTTCTGAGGGATTGTGAAGGAGCTCTCGAATGAGGGACTGAGACTGAGGTCTGGCTGGGGAGTGCTGCGTGTCAGGAGCTGCTGTGGGTGTGTCAGAGTAGCCCTGATTGTGGCCAGCAAGGCTTAGGTAAGGGAGATGATACAGAAGCCCCCTGAGTAGTCCCTCCTGATAGGGACCTGTTCCCCTCCCTAACTAAGAGCAGCAACATGCCCTTCGATGAGTTGCTTGCACTCTATGGCTATGAGGCCTCAGAGCAGGAGAGTGAGGGTGGCGACATGACTCCCAACCTCCCGGACATGCCCCTGGACATGGTGATTCCTGTAACTGGCCCCCAGCAGAGGTGTGGAGACCGGGGCTGCCTCTCAGCAGGGGTCATTCAATGAGAGGAGCACAAAGGTCCCCAGAACAAGTCGAATGTGGCCACCTGTACCACTCTGCCAAGGTTGGAATGGCCATGGATGTGAGGCTGGACCCTAGCCTTAACCCCAGGTCATGTGTCCTTCTGGTGTGGGCAGGTGTTATCCTGGAGAAGTGCACCTGGGAAGGCAGAGGAACCATGACTTGGCCACCTCCCCAGGACTGAGCTCTCTGACATTAGGTACCCGTAGGTCACCACTCGAGGCCTGGGCATTTGGAGCAAGGGAAGGCTGCATTGCAGAAGGTTAACAGCAAATGCACGGCCGAGAAAGAGCCATGTGCTCTGTGCAGTGTCCAGCGGTGTCTCTGACTGTTCCTAGAGCTGGTGGCTGGGTGTGAGCTTCCCTGCATTGTGCACGCTTGGGTACCTCCAGCTCCTTACCTGTGTAATATAAATAGCACCGCATGTGTCCAGTTCCACCCCACTTCCCTCCCCTCAACACTGTGCACCCTCAGCCACCTTCATTTCCTTTTCTGCAGAATGGGCATAGGCCCCACATGAGCCTCAGGAAGCCCCCAGCGTCTTCACTGTTGTTATCATTATTGTTATCCTGAGACTGCTAAACTGTAAAATGTTCTTTACTTTTTTGTTAAAAGGAACAAATAGTGAACGATTTGCTTTCAGGGAAAGAAGAAGAGATGTAGCCATCTGCTGATGACCTCACCCCAACCATGACCTTCCACGAAGCCTGTGACCTCTTCCCAAACCAGTGTGGATGTAGGTGACTCTGTTCCAATCCTCTCCCATGCCTAGGCCCCAGGCCAGGCAGGGGTGATGCTGATGAAGGGTCCTGGGGCTGGTGCAGGCCAAGAACTCATCACAGATGAGGGGATCTGCCTGATGGGATGCTTTGGTAATCCTCGGGGTACCTTGTTCTGCCCCATCCTGGCCTGTGAGCAGGGAATCTCAGAGCGATTCAGTTTAAACAAGCAGGTAATGTGTTGGTTTCGATAGCAGATCTAGAAACAGCATCCCCATAGCCATCCTCCCCCACAGGCCTGTGCACTGGCTTTCCTGGGAGCTGATGGCTGGGGCCCAGCAGTACAGCAGCCACGTGGAAGGGAAGGAAAGGAAAGGCAAGGGAAGGCCTCTTTCTTCAGAGTACACCCCGGGTCCTGGGTTCTGTGCCCATCCATGTCCCAGTGTCTGGCCAGGGAGGGCTTCACAGCCTGGAGATCAGGTGGATGGAGAGTGAGAGTGAAGGGTCTTTGCCTGGAGAACGGGCTGTGCAGGCTGCCAGCAGTGGAGACCCTGGAGGACCTGCCTCCATTTTCCCAAAGCTCGTTTCCTGGCTGATAAAGTCAAATTGCCTGGCTCTTCTGCCTCCTCTGACACTGAGGAGGGCTCCCTTCCTGCCAACAAATGTAAGAAGGTAGGTGGCTCTGCTTCTCCCCAACCTTGTATCAACTGCAGTCACCACAGTGGGTTCCTGCTGAGCCCTGTCCCTGGTTGTGTGCCCCTTCTCAGAGGAGGGACGTGCTTCTCAACCCCGGGGTAGGCCAGGACCGGAGCCCCAGCTCCTGCTGCTGGCCCAGAGTGTCTCCCCTGTGACATCCTATCTGAGCCTGCCAGGCCAGTGTCAGGGCACAGCCTCCCCTCACCCACACAGGCCTCTGCCTCCCATCCTCAGACCCCAGAACTGGCATCAGCAGGTCAACCACACACATGGGTCTGGGGTCTGAATGGTGGCCCCTCTATCCTAGTGGGCCACAGCATGTGGCAGCCAGCCTCCCTCCTGTGCTGGATGCTTCCTCAGTGTTCTGATTCCCAGACCCTTGTTTGTGGGAGATTATGGTGGGACCTCAGTTCCAGGCTGACCTCAGCAGCCTGCACTTGAACTGGCCAGTGAGAAGAGTGCCTGGGGCCTGAGGCTGGGAACTCACTTCTGCAGGGCAGTGGTCCAGTTGGATGTCAGATCTTCAGGCAGTCTGAGGGGCCAAGCCTGGTCAGGTGCTTGACCTCTGTGGCTTGCTGGGCAGCGGAGCCTGTGGCTGCAGGAAGTGGAGGCTCTCTTGACTGCGGTGGGCCTGTCGATGCCTGGCCCTGCCCACTCTGCCCAGCTCTGTCTGTCTCTTGGGGTCTGCTCCTGTCATCCCGTGCAGCCAGACCCTCAGCAGTCCATCCTGTCCTGTCCTTGACTCCAGCCATCTCCCCCAAGCCAGGGCCACTGCCTTCACCAGCTCTGTGCCCCAAGGCACCTCCTCAGGAGCCCTGGGTCAGATGGGTTCTCCAGAGAGACCTGCTGGGTGTTGTGTGGCTTCCCCTGCCTGCCTCCCCACCTCTGCAGGGCATGCCCTGTCCTAGACCTGAACTTCATCTTTTTTGCACTAGAGTTCAGAGCCAAGCCTCTCTGGCCCCTTCCAGGCATGGACTCACTTGCCCACTGACTTGGGTCTTATCTTTCCCCGGAGCCCTCAGAGGCCCTGGGCCGGTGCTCCTAGCTCAAGAGCCTTCTCCAGTGTGATTACATGGCTGCGATGGACCCGTGTGAGAGGAAGATGGAGGCAGGTAGGTGCAGCCAAGCTGGGACATTCAGAAAGCAGGGTCAAAGGGGACATGGGACCCTCACCCAGAGAAGGCACTTGCAGTCACAGTCTGGGTGGAACCCTGGACTCGGAGCCTGTTGTCAGGGCCCTTTCCCAACCCTGACTCACCCCATGAGGGTGCCCCATCCTCAACAGCCAGCACTTCAGCCATGGGACGCCACTGGCTGCTCCCACTCTGTGTGACGTCTGTGCTGTTGGAGTCATCTGTGTGCTGGTGTCTCGCATATTGCGCTGTGGTGCTTGGTTTGGGTGCCACGTTTGACCACCCCTCGTGCCGTGGGCTCTTGTCATGGTTGGGTCTGTTTGTGGGCCATGAATGCCCTTGTGCCTGGTTTGTGGATAGAATGCTCAGTTCTCAATGAACAGCAGGGAGACGCACTGTAGGCTTGTGCTGGGGTCACATGTGCTGACCGAGTTTCTCACTCATGATTTGTGGGAGTTGCTCACATTCTCGGCATTTGAACTGAGTGTGAACTTGCTTGAGTTGAGATAAACTCTTGTCACATCATGTCTTTCATTGACATTTCCCTGGAGAGTGTGCTTGCCATTTTGATATTCTCTTTGTGAGTGCCCAAAGCTTTCCCCGTTTCTGACTTGGGTGGCCTTTCTCTCTGATTTGTGGAGTGACTCATGCATTCTGGAAGTGAGTCCTCTGTGGGCTTTGCACACTGCTGCTGTCTGCTCCAGTTTGTGGCTTCCCATTGACTCTCTTGGTGTCTTCAGTAAAGTCCAGCTTACTGATCTTCATTTTAAAAGTAATGTGTTTTTGTCCTATTTAAGAGTCTTTGCTTACTTTCAGGCTCTTGAAGGTATTCTTCCATATTTCATTCTAGAAGCTTTATTGTTTTCATTTCACATTTAAGACTGTGATCAAACTTAATTTAAATGTTGGTGTATGGTGGCCAGGGCTTTGGCTCACCCTGTAATCCCAGCACTTTGGGAGGCCGAGGCAGGTGGATCACTTGAGGTAGGGATTTTGTGACCAGCCTGTCCAACATGGTGAAACCCTGTCTCTACTGCAAATAAAAAAAATAGCCAGGTGTGATGGCACTTGCCTGTAGTCCCAGATACATGGGAGGCTAAAAATTCACGTATCTGCTATCTGTCTTCAAGTGTGCATTATCTATACAGAAAACAAAATGAAATTGGTGTAAGATCCAATTCTGACCGCTGACATTTATTAGATGATGCTAAAATTAGCTAGAATTCTGCTGACCCTACTACTAAATAATCTGGATTCTAACTCATTGACATGCTTTCCAAAAGCAATTTTATAAAATATTTAATTTCAACAAACTACTGATGCAGTTCTCATTATTCTTGGGAAATAACTGTCAGCTCTTCCTTAAGAGGCATTTGTTTTAAGATTCTAAGAATTTATATCATAACTAGAGACCCAAGTATCTTTCACAAAATATTGTTTTATAAGTGTGTTTCTTAAGAGGTGTTATCTTATTAAAACAGTTATTATTTTAAGCCATTTTTAATTGCCTGGTTATACAATTTTTATACCAATCATCTAAAACCTAATTACAAATTGACAACAGATCTCTACAGTACTATTTTTATAGACTTGAAGATGTAAATGATTTAAACTCTGATTGATATTTTATTTTTTCTCATCTAAATATTAGCTTCCTGAAACAATGGAGTTTGGTTTTATCAAAAAAAATTTCCTGAGTTTAAGACATTTTCTAAACAAACACTGCTGCTATATTATGGTATGCCAGGAAGTAAGTGACTATAGGTAATGGTTACTAGTGATGGTAAAATCTGTTTCTCTTTATGAAATAATCTATATAACTGTTGAGTGTCTCATTGCTTTCTTAATGGACTGCTTACTATTGGATTAACTATTTTTATTTACATTAAGAATTCACTTGTGATTTGGCTGTTTCCTGGTTTGTATAAAATACATGTGCAGAATTGTATTCAAATAAAAGGAAAGAGGCACAACACTATTAGCATGCTATTAAATTTGTCAATCAAGTATCACACATCAGTTGATTTTTAAAGTAATTTCCAAAAATACCTATTGTGATTTTTTGAAAAAACTGAAAAAGCTCTCCTCTGTGTAGAATAGGTATTCCAAGACAGCTTAGTGCATGGCTTTCTTGTTGCATGGCAGATTTAACTATTATTTCTGATGGCAGCGATGATGCTGTCAGAGGCTAGTGTTCTGGAAGAGAAAGTGTCTAAACCCTAATTTCGCTTTTCTAATTCTGGTGGCTATTAACAGAAATTTCTGTATATTTTGCATAATTAGTCTAATTTTTTAAGGTAAGGGGCAATTAAATTTTGCGATGTATAATTTTTTGTAACCTAATGGTGAATCAGTATTTTGAATCATTGTGAAAGGTTTTCTGTAATTCTATACAAGTGTTGCAATAAATATTTCTAGAAATTAGTCAGCACTTGTGTATATTTATTTTAAAGATATACTTAGGTGTAAATAGTTGTGGATGTCCTAAGAGTAATAAAATAAAATTATAGCTAATTCCCTTAACTTTTTACCACATATACTTTCTATAATTATATATCCTCAGTATGGTGTGACTTTTGAATAATGTGCAGAATCAAGATTTCACATTGGTATGGAAATCAAATCTGCAACTACTATTTGTTTCATTTCTGACAAAAATCTCTGCTGGCAAAAGTCTTTTCAGCCACTAGCACTTCTGTAGTTGTCTGCATAATATGATAATTTTTCTGACTGAGTTTGCAACAAATAAAAGCCATAGAACTATGAGATAAACAAAGCTTAAACTTGGGCAAGATAGAAACAAGGGCCCTTTTGTAGCTGGTTATTTTTCAAATCGGAGGTACAAAAGTCTATTGAAATATGTACTCAGGCATACCGAAATAAAACCTAGTTCTAACAGTTACCTCTAGAGTAGCAGAGCTAAATATGTTACTTAGGATTTTATTCTATCATCTGTTTAAACTATTTATCTGCCAACATAATTCTACATTTAGATTCTCTGCACCTGACCTTTCCCAGTGACGCCTAGCCTTTGTCATTACTGACACATGTCCATTCCTCAATGACGTGCTGACTCTGGATCATCACCCTTCATTCATGCATGGCAGGAGAACAGTCAGCAGCTTGATTAGTGTATTAGTCACAATACTTAGTATTTTCTGATTAAGAAGTATTTTTTTGCAGTTATGTAAATCACATAAGTCAACAGAGGAATCTGCACATAATGGATAGATAAGATCACAAGCAGCCTCTAAATTTTTCATAGTGATCCTGTCACATAACTTAGGGCCCTCTATAGTTAAATAAGAAGCTACTTTAGTGTAACCAAAGAAATTTTATGACTGGAGAAGAGTTTCACTTTACTTTTTGTTGTTGTTGTTGTTGTTGTTGTTGTTGTTGTTAGTAAATTACAGTACCACATAGAATGATGAAAAACAGGCCAGGCGCGGTGGCTCAAGCCTGTAATCCTAGCACTTTGGAGGCCAAGGCGGTTGGATCACGAGGTCGAGAGATTGAGTCCATCCTGGTCAACATTGTGAAACCCCGTCTCTACTAAAAATACAAAACATTAGCTAGGTATGATGGCTCGTGCTTGTAATCTCAGCTACTGAGGAGGCTGAGGCAGGAGAATTGCCTGAACCTAGGAGGCAGAGGTTGCGGTGAGCCGAGATCACGCCATTGCACTCCAGCCTGGGTAGCAAGAGTGAAACTCCGTCTCAAAAAAAAAAAGAAAAAAACAGCCATCACCTCCACTACCACCAGAACCACAACAACAATAGCAACAACATTGAAAACACAGTGGATATATTTTTTCAGTTCTGTCTTGTAAAATATGAATTTTTAAGAGAGATAAACATAAAATCAGTATAGAGGAAAAAACCTGTACTTAAAAACCAATGAAACATTTTAATCCAATTCATGAAGTATGAGGAACTAAAGCCTCACAATAAAGATGCAATCTCAGTAAGTTTCTGCTGCTGTAAAAAAATACCTTAGACTTCATAGCTTATAAAAGCCAGAAATGTATTTCTTAGAGTTTTACAGGCTGGAGGTCAAGATCAAGGCATTGACAGATTCTGTATCTTAAACAAAAAGCTACAATTATTACACTTAAGGTTTAATCTATAATTCTGATTTTTTTCTGCTTTTCACCTTTTGTTTTCAATGAAGAAAGCCTGGCATCTGCTTACATGATGGCAACTATTGCTGTGTTCTCCAGAGAAAACTAATACAGCGACCTCAAATGATGGAAGGGCAAAAGGCACTAATTGGTATTGTTGATCCTTTATATACGGTTGCTAATCCTTCACTTTGTCACCTCTGACATTCCCCAATTTTTATTTTTTATTTTATTTTATTTATTTATTCATTTATTTTTATTGCATTTTATGTTTTGGGGTACATGTGAAGAACATGCAAGATTTTTGCATAAGTACACACATGGCAGTGTGATTTGCTGCCTTCCTCCCCTTCACCTATATCTGGCATTTCTCCCCATGCTACCTCTCCCCACCACCCCCGACCCCTTCTCACCCTATTCCCCCCAACAGACCCCAGTTTGCAGTGCTCCCCTCCCCATGTCCATATGTTCTCATCGTTCAACACCCGCCTTATTAGTGAGAACATGTGGTGTTTGATTTTCTACTCTTGTGTCAGTTTGCTGAGAATGATGTTTCCATGTTCATCCATGTCCCTACAAAGGACATAAACTCATTGTTTTTGATGGCTGCATAATATTCCATGTTGTATATGTACCACATTTTCTCTGTCCAGTCTATCATTGATGGACATTTGGGTTGTTTCCCCGTCTTTGAGATTGTAAACAGTGCTGCAATGAGCACTCGTGTGCATGTGTTCTTATAGTAGAACGATTTATAATCCTTTGGATATATACCCAGTAATGGGATTGCTGGGTCAAGTGGAATTTCTGTTTCTAGGTCCTTAAGGAATCGCCACACTGTCTTCCACAATGATAGAACTAAATTACACTCCCACCAACAGTGTAAAAATGTTCCTATTCCTCCACAACCTCTCCAGCATCTGTTGTCTCTAGATTTTTAATGATCGCCATTCTAACTGGTGTGAGATGGTATCTCAATGTGGTTTTGATTTGCATATCTCTAATGACCAGTGATGATGAGCATTTTTTCATGTTTGTTGGCCTCCTGTATGTCTTATTTTGTAAAGTATCTGTTCATATCCTTTGCCCACTTTTGAATGGACTTGTTTTTTTCTTGTAGATCTGTTTTAGTTCTTTGCGAATTCTGAATATCAGCTCCTTGTCAGATGGGTAGGCTGCAAAAATGTTTTCCCATTCTATTAGTTGCCGATTGACTGTAATGACTGTTTCTTTTGCCATGCAAAAGCTGTGGAGTTTGATTAGGTCCCATTTGTCTATATTGGCTTTTGATGCCAATCCTTTTGGTGTTTTGGTCATGAAGTCCTTGCCTATGCCTATGTCCTGAATGATTTTGCCTAGATTTTCATCTTGGGTTTTTATGGTGTTAAATCTTATGTTTAAGTCTTTAATCCATCTGGAGTTAATTTTAGTGTAAGGTGTCAGGAAGGGGTCCAGTCTCTGCCTTCTGCACATGACTAGCCAGTTTTCCTAACACTATTGATTAAACAGGGAATCTTTCCGCATTGCTTGTTTTTGTAAGGTTTGTCAAAGATCGGATGGTTGTAGATATGTTATGTTGCCTCCAAGGCCTCTGTTCTGTTCCATTGGTCTATATCTCTGTTTTGATACCAGTACCATGCTCTTTTGATTACTGTAGCCTTGTAGTATAGTTTGAAGTCCGGTAGTCTGATGTCTCCCGCTTTGTTCTTTTTGCTTAGAATTGTCTTGGCTATGCGGGCTCTCTTTTGGTTCCATATGAAGTTAAGGTGTTTTTTTCCAGTTCTGTGAAGAAGGTTATTGGTAGCTTGATGGGAATAGCAATGAATCTGTAAATTACTTTGGGCAGTATGGCCATTTTCACAATATTAATTCTTCCTAGCCATGTACATGGAAAGTTTCTCAAACTGTTTGTGTCCTTTCTTCTTTCTTTGAGCAGTGGCTTGTAGTTCTCCTTGAAGAGGTCTTTTATATTCCTGTGAGTTGTGTTCCTATGTTTTCTATTCTCTTTTTGGCAATTGTGAATGACAGTTCGTTCTTGATTTGGCTCTCTTTAAGTCTGTTATTGGTGTATAGAAATGCTTATGATTTTTGCACACTGATTTTGTATACTGAGACTTGCTGAAGTTGCTTATGAGTTTCAGGAGATTTTGGACTAACACGATGGAGTCTTCTAGATATACAATTATGTCATCTGCAAATAGACACAATTCGATTTCCTTATTTCCTATTTGAATACCCTTTATTTCTGTTTCTTGACTGATAGCTCTGGCTAGAACTTCTTTGAATGGGAGTGTATCAAATACTAGTACTATATTGAATATTAGTATTCAATACTACTACTGTATTGAATACTCTTAGTACTATATTGAATAGGAGTGGTGAGAGAGGGCATCCTTGTCTAGTGCCAGATTTCAAAGAGAATGCTTCCAGTTTTTGCCCATTCAGTATGATACTGGCTGTTGATTTGTCCTAAATAGCTTTTATTGTTTTGAGCTACATTCTGTCAATACCTAGTTTATTGATGGTTTTTATCATAAAGGGCTGTTGAATCTTGTCAAAGGCCTTCTCTGCATCAATTGAGATAATCATGTTGTTTTTGTTTTTGGTTCTGTTTATGTGGTGAATTTCATTTATGGACTTGTGTACGATGAACCAGCCTGGCATCCCCAGGTTGAATCCTACTTTATCATGGTGGATGATCTTTTTGATATTCTGTTGCAATCCGTTTGCCAGTATTTTATTGAAGATTTTTGCAACTATGTTCATCATGGGTTTTGGCCTGAAATTTTCTTTTCTTGTTGAGTCTCTGCCGGGTTTTGGTGTTAGGATGATGGTCTCATAAAATGATTTCGGAAGGATTCCCATTTTTTGGATTGTCTGGAATATTTCAGAAGTAATGGTATCAGCTCCTCTTTGTATGTCTGGTAGAATTCGGCTATGAAACCATCTGGACCTGGGATTTTTTTGGGAGGTAGGCTCTTTATTGCTGCCTCGACTTCAGACCTTGTTATTGGTCTATTCAGGGTTTTGGCTTCTTCTGGGTTTAGGCTTGGGAGGATGCAGGTGTCCAGGAATTTATCCATTTCTTCCAGGTTTACTAGTTTATGTGCATTGAATTGTTTGTAATAATCTCTGATGATGGTTTGGATTTCTGTGGAATCTGTGGTGATATCCCCTTTATCTTTTTTTTTTTTATTTCATCAATTTGGTTATTCTCTCTTTTCTTTTTATTAATCTGGCCAGTGGTCTATTTTGTTGATCTTTTCGAAAAAACAGCTCCTGGATTTATTGATTTTTTGAACAGTTTTTTTGTCTCTATTTCCTTCAGTTCTGCTCTGATCTTAGTTATTTCCTGTCTTCTGCTAAATTTTGAGGTTTTTTGATCTTGCTCCTCCTCCTCTAGAGACGGCTTTAAATGTGTCCCAGAGATTCTGGTATGTTGTCTCTTCGTTCTCGTTAGTTTCGAAAAACATCATTATTTCTGCTTTCATTTCATTGTTTATACAGTCAACATTCTAGAGCAAGTTTTTCAGTTTTCATGAAGCTATGCGGTTCTGAGTTAGTTTCTGCATTCTGAGTTCTAACTCGATTGCACTGTGGTTCTGAGAGACTGTTTGCTATGATTTCCGTTCTTTTGCATTTGCTGAGGAGTGATTTATTGCCAATTATGTGGTCAATTTTAGAGTAGGTGTGCTGTAGTGCTGAGAAGAACGTTTATTCTGTGAATTTGGGGTGAAGAGTTCTGTAAATGTCTATTAGGTTTGCTTGTACCAGGTCCTGGATACACTTGTTGATTTTCTGTCTGGTTGATCTGTCTAATATTGACAATCGGGTGTTAAAGTCTCCCATTATTATTGTGTGGGAGTCCAAGTCTCTTTGTAAGTCATTAAGTACTTGCCTTATGTATCTGGGTGCTGGTGTATTGGGTGAGTATATGTTTAGGATTGTTAGCTCTTCTTGTTGCAGTGATCCTTTTACCATTATGTAATGTCCTTCTTTGTCTCTTTTGATCTTTGTTGCTTTAAAGTCTATTTTATCAGAGATGAGAACTGCAACTCCAGCTTTTTTTTCTTTTTCTCTCTCCATTTGCTTGGTAGATCTTCCTCCATCCCTTTATTTTGAGCCTTTGTGTATCCTTGCATGTAAGATGGGTTTCCTGAATACAGCACTCTGATGAGTTTTGGCTTTTTATCCAATTTGCCAGTCTGTGTCTTTTGATTGGAGGCATTTAGTCCATTTACATTTAGGGATAGTATTGTTATGTATGAATTTGATACTGTCATTTTGATGCTACCTGGCTGTTGTGTTGGTTAGTTGATGCAGATTCTTGATTGTATTGATGCTCTTTTACCATTTGGTGTGTTTTTGGAGTGGCTGGTACTGGTTGTTCCTTTATATGTGTAGAACCTTTTTCATGAGTTCTTGTAGAGCAGGTTTGGTGGTGATGAAGTCTCTGAGTACTTGCTTGTTCACAAATGATTTTATTTTTCCTTCACTAATGAAGCTTAGTTTGGTTGTATAGGAGATTCTGGATTGAAAGTTCCTTTCTTTAAGGATGTTGAATATTGGCCCCCAATCTCTTCTGGCTTGTAGGGTTTCTGCTGAGAGATCTGTTGTGAGTCTAATGGGCTTCCCTTTGTGGGTAACCCGACCTTTCTCTCTGGCTGTCCTTAGCATTTTCTCTTTCATTTCAATCCTGATGAATCTGACGATTATGTGCCTTGGGGTTGCTCCTCTTGAGGAATATCTTTGTGGTGTTCTCCGTATTTCCTGTATTTGAATATTGACCTGCCTTGCTAGGTTGGGGAAGTTTTCCTGGATAATATCCTGAAGAGTATTTTCCAGCTTGGATTCATTCTCTTCATCACATTCAGGTACACCTATCAAACGTAGATTAGGTCTTTTCACATAGTCCCACATTCCTTGAAGATTTTGTTCATTCCTTTTTGCGCTTTTTTTTTCTCTGTTCTTGCCTTTTCTTTTTATTTCATTGAGTTGATTTTCGACCTCTAATATCCTTTCTTCTGTTTTATCAATTCGGCTATCGAAGCTTGTGCATGCTTCACAAAGTTCTCGTGTTGTGTTTTTCAGCTCCATCAATTCGCTTATATTCCTCTCTATGCTGTCCATTCTCGTTAACATTTCATCCAATCTTTTTTCAGTGTTCCTTGTTTCTTAGCGTTGGGTTAGAACATGTTCTTTTAGCTCACTGTAGTTTCTTACTACCCACCTTCTGAAGTCTGATTCTGTCATTTCATCAGCCTCCTTCTCCATCCAGTCTGGTTCCCTTGCTGGTGAGGAGTTGTGATCCCTTTTAGGAAGAGAGGTGTTCTGGTTTCAGGAGTTTTCATCCTTTTTGAGCTGGTTTCTTCCCATTTTTTGTGCGTTTATTCGCCTGTTGTCTTTGCAGTTACTGTCTTACAGATTGGTTCTCTGTGTGAGCTTCTAGTTCATGGATGCTGAAGTTACTTTTTTTTTTTTTTTTTTTTTTTTTTTTTTTTTTTTTTTTTTTTTTAAGCTTTACTTCTAACTGCTGTAGGACTGTAGGACTGCTGAGGACTTTAGGACTGCTATAGGACTGCTGAGGTCCTCTCTGGGCCCTGCTTGCCTGGGGATCACCTGCAGCAGCTGCAGAACAGTAAAGGTTGCTACCAGTTTCCTCTTCTGCTATCTTTGTCCCAGAAAGATGCTCACCAACTGGCAGTCCATTTTCTCCTTTATGAGGTGAGTCTTTGGATCTATGGGGGTTAGGGTGCTACTTGAGGATACAGTCTATCTTTTATTGGGGCTTAAGTCCTGAGCTGTGAGCTCCGTTGTTCATTCAGAGCTGCTGGGCAGGTACCTTTAGGTCTGTTGCAGCTGAACGCATAAACCACTTTTTGTTCCCAGGTGCTCTGTCTGGAGTTAGGGCTTTATGAGTTTCTGTTGTGCTGCTGCCCTTGCTTTTTCTTTCAGGGCTCCCCCACCCAGCTATCATCCCACCTGGCCACTGTCTGCCTGCAGAGGCTTTGCTGGGCTGCTGTGGGCTTTGCCCAGCTGCCCTGTGCTCTCCCCTGCAGTCCTGTTTATATGGGCATAGTTAGAACTGCCTCAGAAATGGTGGCCCCGCCTCTGTTATGGCAGACTCTCTCTGTTGTGGCAGGTAGCCTCAATAACAGCATGTTGCCTCAGCGATGGCAGCCTGCGTCTTTAGTTGTGGAGAGTCTCAGTAATGGTGGACAGCCCTACCCCAATGAGCCGGACCATCTCAGGTTCAGCTGTGCTTGTTGTGATGGGCACAACCCAGAGGGTTTCCAATTACTGTTTTTGTTTTCGTTGTTGTTGGGGATGTGGAGTAGGACAAACGGAGCCTGATCACCTGGTTCCCTGACTCAGAGTATTTTCTTTTATTTTTTAAGTTGAACGACCCAGCCTTCCAGTTGCTTGTTGAAAAGTCACCAGCATCTCCCATGCTGCGACTCACTGAGTCAGCTCAAACAGCGGCACTGGCTCCTGGCAGATTTTTTCCTAGGAATCTCCTGGCCTGTCTCGCTATTTCAGATGAATGGGCAACTCTGCCATCTCAGGGCACCAATCGCCAACTAAGAGGCTGTCCAGACCAGTGGCTTTTGTTTGGAGAACCACCACAACAGGGCATTGTCACAGCAGTCGCGCAGGCTGAATCAGCCCCATAGGGGCCAAAACAGCCGCACCGGGCAGAACAGCAGTGCTGGCGACCCCTCTGCCTGGGTATCTCTTGGTCTGTGGGCAATAAAAATTCATCTGGAAATGCAGCGTCCACTCACCCTCTGTGCTTTCACTGGGAGCTGAAGTCCTGAGCTGTTCTTAGGTGGCCATCGTCCCAGCATTCCCCCAGAAATATAAATATATATATATATATATATATATATATATATATATATATATATGGAATGCCTACTATACATATGTGTGTATATATATGTTATATATAACATATATATACATATATTATAAATATAATATAATATTACATATATATTAGAGTGTTTATAACAGAATTTTTGTTTAAAATGATAAAAAAAAACAAGCAAACTAACAAAAAACTAAAACTGAGTCTCATGTAGCCAGATATAACAGACATAAATATCGCTACAGCTATCCAGGCTATGTCAGCAACTGCTGTTCTTACTTCCTTGTCTGCTTATAATACCTAATCTCTAACAACCCAAATTGTTTCTTATTGCCTAAAGACTGTCTATCTTCAAAGTGTAATGCAAATTAAATCATGCATTAACTTGCTTTTCTTCTAAGGATACTTAAATCAACCCTGGGTAGAATCCTAGCTGCTGTAGCCTACATAACACCCTCTCAAATAGAAAGTAGCCAGAAACATTCATTGACTCATTTCCATAGATGCAGTCACTTTTTCCATTTCAGAGCGAGAAAAAAGACAAGCTATCCAGCTTTCCTTAGTTATACAGCAAGTAAAGTGTCCTCTGAAGGACCCCAAGCCCAGGGGTAGTGCCTTATTTTAATATAATACAATAAGCAGACTCAGAAAAATCAAGCTGTGGGCAACATTAAAAGATCTAGCACAGAGCGCTGTGACTGAAGACCTGCCTGCAGTGACACAGATAGCAGAACCTGCAGTCCACTCTAATAAAAACTTTCAAAAACCTCCAGTTCACTCAGATGTGAAAACAATGCCTGGCATAGAAATGCTGTTTTTTGTATACTCAATGGCTTCCAGAAAAAATCATTTCTTTTTATTTTGTGAGCATAAACTGAATGGGCTCTGGGTAGGTACTGATTGGCAACTTTCTTTTCTTTTTTGATTATTTAACCAGCCCATATAAATAATCATTCAAGTACCTGACTGGCTCAGGGCCAACATCCCAGGCCAAGCTTTTACTTCAGCTCCTAATAGTTTACCGGCCAAGCTAAGTAGCCTTTATAAATTATTACTTCATTCTCAGATTACTCTCAGGCAAGTTTTCTGAGCTAAACTGTCTAACATGTCCTGGGCCTGGGAAAACCTAAGTCACACTTTCTCCAAGACAGCTTGTAAACTAAGTATATTTCTTTCTTTTTTATTCTTGTCATAAAAACTTTAAAGCTCAGTGAACAACTTATTTACCTTTTATCTCTGCTGGCAGAGTGCTTCTTGTGTCACTTATTTAAACTTTTGCTTTAATCTCTTTCTTGTGTCTACAATCCTGAATCTTCCTAAAAGTAAAACAGAAGACTCTAGTTTTATCTCAAATTAAAACAAAAGAGTGTAACATCTTGATGCATTGCTAAAATTATAATGTTATCCAAACTTATGACACGTTTTTGGAGCTTCCTTCTGATGTCAGCAGCTGCCTGTGTAATAAACATTTACTGTAAGATTAACTCTCTCTCAACTGAGTAAGTAGATAGAAAAATGTATTTCACTGAAGCCACTCTCACTTATTCAATAAAGACTAATTCGTTTTATTTGGTTTTAATCTATTATGAGTGGCTTAGAGTAATTAAGAAGTTTTGCCCTTTTCCCTAATAAGCCTTCAGCATGCAAATTAGAAATTATTTGTTTGCTTTTTGCTCATCTATAAATCTCTAAGTTTTCAACTGAGTTTTCAAAAAACTCTGCCGCCCTTCCTCTTAAACATAAGCATTCTTCTATGTGCTAAAACTTTCTTTTTTTTCTTTCTTTTTTTTTTTTTTTTTTTTCAGTCTCTCATATTCTAGTTTTTGGGCTGGCTATAGGAGACATGTGGTTTATTCATGAATAATTCTGCAGTCTCTAATACTGTCTACTTTAGAGCAACAGTTAGGATTCAGTTTAGGAATAATGTAGAATTTTTCAAGTAAAATTAAACATATGGAATAGATTTGGAAAAGCCTCTGTATATCAATATCAATCACAATCATCAGAGGAATTGCCTATGTTGCCCATTATTTTTCTAAGTTCCTGTGATAAGAAGAAAACTTGAACTCTAGTAGCACCACCTGTATCGGCAATGTCCTCCAGGGGCAACAATTAAGTTGAGGGTGCCTTTGGTCACAAAGGAAGACAAGATGTTGAAATGGCTGTTGGAGATCTTGGATAGGGGTAGCAGTAGGTAGGTCATTCAGAAGTTGCATTTGGGGTTTACACAGGGGTTTGTCTCTGACCTTAATGAATTATCTATTTTAGATTTACCTAATATGACTGCCAAGAAGAAAGAGGCAGTTTTACAAATGCTGGCAATAATCTTTGTTGTCTCTGAAATCAAAGTAAGTTTGTACATAGAAAATTTCAAACTATTTTCTTTGTGACCTGAAGAAAACATCTAGTTGTTGAACCATATTAAAATGAATGCTTTTCCCAGAAAACCATGACTGTCTGTCCTGGACCTGGTAAGGTTTTCAAGCCCCCAGGCAAACAAAAAAAATAAAATAAAAAGAGAAAGCAACACATATTTTTTTTTTCCTATTTTTGAAGTAAGCCCAAGTGAAAAGAAAGATAGAAAGTATGTTGCTTGTTTTTTTCATTCTCTTGTCTTTTCTGAGTCTGGCAACTAACATATGTGTCTTCCATGGGTGAAAGCATAATCTTCAGTCATGTTTCCAGAGGAGGTAGCCATCAGAAGAAGTGATGTTTGCCTGCACAAGGCCCTAGATCTCCACTGGGGATTCTTTGCTCGTCTTGTATGCCTACTCAACCCAGAATATGTTCAAGGTGTTGACTGGCTTTCATAAAACAGAATTGAGCTAGAAGATGTCTCTCAAAGGCAACTTTATTCCACTTATTGAAAGTGGAGACTTTTGTTTATATATAGGGCATGAAGTCTTATTACTATTAGAGAGACATACGGTAAGAGAAGTTAAAAAATTTCAGGGTTTGGTGCAAAGTACTGATAATGCTTCCTACAGATCAAAGTTATATCTCACTATGTGGCATTGGGAAAATCTGACTCCAAGGTTTTCATAGTCAAAAGTTAGAATTGAAGCTCTATAGACTGTGCCCACACTATTTGTCACTGTAAAAAAAAAAAAAAAAAAAAAAAAAAAAAAAAAGTATCAGATAAAGAAACTTTAGATTTATATCACCATTCTGAAATTTTTACAGAAACATAACCATATGAAAGGAAAAGATTTTTTCTTAATGTATACCTTCCATGCAGTGCCATAAATGTTTATCATTGGGGGACAAGTAAAGCTTTACCAAATATAAATTTTTTTAAACTACAACGTTATATTCTGTGTTTTTAGATAACTTCAAAACTGCAGCTATTATAAAACAGTCCTAATTATAAGATTCCAGCTGACTTTACTCAGTAAGATATTTTCAGGTCGCAATATTACATACAGAGAAGAAATAGGAGATATAGTATCTGCCCAAAAAATGTAACAGAAAAGTCTAGATTTTCGTTTATGGCCACACTCTGATGGACTTTCAGAAACTAGACTTAGTTCAGAGTCTTAAGCAGAAACTTTCATCTTTCCTAAATTTCTTTGGTTTTGATGTGATGACTAGCTTCTCTGCAAGGGGTGGGGGTGTGTGTGGGGGAACATGATTGGAACAGAGGCAACAAAATGTTGCCTGCAGGCAAAGGAAAATTGCCAAAGTGTTTCCTGGTATGTCTTTCTTTTGAGTCTGGTGAGAATGGCAGCCACTTTATTGGGTTTTAAAAATTAAAGAAAAGGAAAAATAAAACTTTGATACAACAAGTCTCAGAAATGAATGTAAATAATTTGGAATGTACTTCTACTCAGCTTTAAAATAAATAAATAAATAAATAAATAAATAAATAAAAAATAAAATAAAAAAAGAAACTATTTTCTAGTCCGTGCACCAAAACATGTGTTGCCACCTCCCAATGCACCAAGTGTATCAGTCTCTCACTGTGTGGTGTCACACAGATTTCTACTAAATTTAAAGAGCAAGAACATTAAAAGTCATGAATGCCAAAGGTGAGATTGTAACTAACTTTTTATGCATTAACTGTAAGTATGGAAGAATGAGTTGCCCACTGTGAGGAAGAATTTGATGTTTCTGTGGAAAGGAAACAGAGCAAACATATTTATTAATTTTGAAGACAGGACCACTCAACTTTTCCCAGAACCAAATAGGAACTGAAATTATGACTCATAAATGACTCAATTTCACTTAGGAACATGGCCTTAAAGCAATCAATAGCTCAGAGAAAATATAACCAAGAACCTTGATCTGAGACCAGAGGTTAATGTCATCATTTATAAAAGCTCAGCTCAAAGTTTAAAGCACGTTCAGTAACATAAAATATTCCTTGTAACATATGTACATTTCCAAAAAACAGGAAAACAGGAGATGCTGTTTCCTGAAAGCCCACCGGTTATACAAAGGACATTGCATTTTAAAGGGAAAACTTTTTTTTTTTTTTTTTTTTTTTTTTGATAGCTGTGACCATATCTTAGACATACAAAAAATGTTGGGGACTGTTTCTTTGTATGAGTGTACCACAGGTTACTGTAGACTGTTTCCATTTGTGCCTACAACTTGATTTTTCAGGCTTTCTCTGCTTAGAGGAATTTTACTAAGGATTTACCATAACCATGTAGTTTGGTCTTTCAATACTATTAAACAGATATTTTCTGATATTAGAAGGACAAATTGGTTGTGGTGCCCTATTTGTAAGATTTCTTTGTTCTGTGAAACATCCCCAACTTGTGTAAATATTGTAAAATTGTGCATGTCTTCAAAGCAGTCATAATAGAACAGCCCAAAGGAAAAAAAAAAAAAAAAAAAAAAACTCTTCAAAGTCCAAAAAAGTTTCCCCTGGAAACTCTGAAAAAGCATTTTATTTTTGCTGTTGTTGCCTCAGCTTTTCTCATTTTCTTTATCTCGATAATTTTCTATTCACATCACTATCGGCTTTTTTCAGTTTTAATACCCAACCCCAGAAGTCCACTGCCACTTGCTATAGGAAATATCCAATGAATAAGGTGCCAGTGAAGTGCAGGTTTCTTTTTCATTACAGTAGCCTAAACAAATAAACACCCAGTCAAATTTTCAAATACCCTCAATAAATATATGGAACCTTTCTTATAGCTAGGCCATTTGCCCTATTGTCCATGTTGGAGTGCAATGTGCCATCTTGGTTCATTGCAACCTTCCCTTCCCTAGTTCACACAGTTCTGTCTCATCTCATAAGTAGCTGGGATTAGAAGCACACATCACCACACCCAGCTAATTTTTAAATTTTTAGTAAACACAAGGTTTCACTATGTTGGCCAGATTTGTCTTGGACTCCTGACCTTATGTTTTACTTGCCTCAGCCTCGCAAAGTATTTAGTCTTACACCGGAAGATGCTGTGCTACTCCTAAGGCAAATTCTACCTGCTTCTGAGAAACAACCCCACAGGCAACAGAGATTCAGGGACAAACTGCAAGTCTTCTATAGTCATTTATAAAAGTGTTACAGCACTCAATAAAATGAGCAAAGAACAGACAAGATTCTGAATTCCAGTAGCAAGAAAGATACTTTTAAAAATCATATTTTGAGCATTAGTAATTCCATAAATTAGAAACAAGAAAATAAACTTTTTGATGTGCATATTAAAAGGTTGATGAAGAACCAGAAGCACGAACCTCTTAATGATGCTAAACTACTCCTATTGAATAAGACACCAGAGAAAAAATTCTTGGCCTTTATGAAAAGGCAAAAAGAGACATTCATAAAACACATAGTTGTATATCCCTATTCAATTAATACATGGATAATCTTAAAAGACTATTTATTACTCAGGCAGCTCCTGATACCAGAAGATAACTACAAAAGCAGACTAGAATTGTACAGTACATTGGAAAACCTCCTGGGGATAACTTTCTTTGTCTTTCATGATAGGACCCAGGAAGAGTCTAGGCAAAAGAGAGAGGAACAAAAGAAAGGCAAAGACACTAGTGACCCAATTACGCAATATGTTTGAGATGCATGTGTGAATTTCTACCAGTGAGATAAATCAAAGCACCTTAGGAATAATGGCTAAGGCAAAAAAAGGAAGCCATGTAGACTTTCCTAAACCTATGTTGGTGACCACTACGTGGTGGACAGCCCCCAGGAGTGTGCTTCACAACATGGGGCCAGTTTCCCAGAGGATACCACAAGACCAATAGATTCCAGAGCTCAATTCCTATATTTCAATTATTACTGTCTCATTAATGCACCACAGTGTAGCAATCTCTCATTGTGAGATATCACACAGAGTTCTTTGTCTCATGGCCAGAAAAATTAGAAAGGATGAATGCAAATATGATTAAACAAAAGTTATGTAAGTAAAAATCTCTATACTTTTTAGATGGGATGTGAGTAGTTTGCCTACTATGAGGTTGGGCTTCAGAGTTTCTAAAGTCAGGGGAGAAAATAAATATTGTTAGTGGTCTTGGAGCAAGTATTACTCAACTTGACCCTGAACCTTGAACTGGTATTCACCAGGAACTGAAGTGATAATTCATTCATGTGACTTAACTTAGCCTTAGGCTTTGGTCCTGGACCAAGCACGAACTGAAGTGAAAGCGTGGTCTGGAACCAATCACAGGCTGAAGAGATGGATCATGTTCAGGATAATTAAGGAGATTGAATGCAAAATTCAAGTAAGAAAATAAGTTTAATAACCAAAAATAAAGAGAAAGCTCTTCAGAGAAAATACGGAGCTCATGGGAGATTTAACTATAAGGCTGGGGCTGCTGTGTCTACAAACTGGAAAAAAGAATATTCTGAGTTGTCTGTTAGCTCTCTTAAAGAAAGCACTATTAAAGATGTGGCCTACTTCAGGGGCTGAAGTAAAAGCTTTGTCTGGGACATTGAGCCAGGATCTGTGTACCTGTGGATAGGCTTTAGCCAAAATGACAAAGGCATTTTAACTTTGTTCTTGTTTTATTACTGCAGCTGTGGACATGTCTTTAGTCTGTCCTCCTCTACTACTTCCTTTATCAATGTCTGCAGCCTAATTTTTCAGATTGTTCATCTGCTTAAAATAATTGTACCAAAAATCCGTCCAACTTCTTTCTTGTTTTTTCCCCTCACCTTCATGAAGGTAATTTTTCTCCTTCACCTTCATGGAGATAATTTTATGTATTTTGCACATGTAACAAAGTTTGCATTAGAAAATTTTCTGTGGAGTCTTGTACTTGTATCACATCATCAATC